>NC_041383.1:483959407-483996542 GCF_002162155.2 Triticum dicoccoides | reverse complement strand
TTGCCCTGGCCGGCCCCTCTCTCTCTCCACTAGGGCCCAACAAGGCCCATTAGTTCCCGGGGGGGGGGGGTCCGGTAACCCTCCGACACTCCAGTTTTTGCCGAAATCACCCGGAACACTTCTAGTGTCCGAATATAGTCGTCCAATATATCAATCTTTATGTATCGACCATTTCGAGACTCCTCGTCATGTCCGTGATCACATCCGGGACTCTGAACAACCTTCGGTACATCAAAACTTATAAACTCATAATAAAATTGTCATCGTAACGTTAAGCGTGCGGACCCTACGGGTTCGAGAACTATGTAGACATGACCTAGAACTGTTTCCGGTCAATAACCAATAGCGGAACCTGGATGCTCATATTGGTTCCTACATATTCTATGAAGATCTTTATTGGTCAAACCGCATAACAACATACTATGTTCCCTTTGTCATCGGTATGTTACTTGCCCGAGATTCGATCGTCGGTATCCAATACCTAGTTCAATTTCGTTACCGGCAAGTCCCTTTACTCGTTATGTAATGCATCATTCCGTAAGCAACTCATTGGTCACATTGCTTGCAAGGCTTATAGTGATGTGCATTACCGAGAGGGCCCAGAGATACCTCTCCGACAATCGGAGTGACAAAACCTAATCTCGAAATACGCCAACTCAACATCTACCTTTGGAGACACCTGTAGAGCTCCTTTATAATCACCCAGTTACGTTGTGACGTTTGGTAGCACACAACATAATCTCATAGTTGTAGGAACTTTGTATAAGTCATGAAGAAAGCAATAGCAACATACTAAACGATCAAGTGCTAGGCTAACGGGATGGGTTAAGTCAATCACATCATTCTCCTAATGATGTGATCTCGTTAATCAAATGACAGCACATGTCTATGGTTAGGAAACATAACCATCTTTGATTAATGAGCCAGTCAAGTATAGGCATACTAGTGATATTAAGTTTGTCTATGTATTCACACATGTATCATGTTTCCGGTTAATACAATTCTAGCATGAATAATAAACATTTATCATGATATGAGGAAATAAATAATAACTTTATTATTGCCTCTAGGGCATATTTCCTTCACTTTCTCTGCCTCTTCCTGCTCCTCAGGAAGATCTCCCATTTGGAGGAATCGGACGGTGGGCTGCGCCCATGCTGGAGCCTGTGGCTCGACGGGAAGGACTAAAGGCATCTCTTCTGCCATGGGAACGACCATCTGTACGACCATGACCTGAGGTCTTGCCGGAGTTGGTTGTCCCACGGCGGCCCCGGGGAGCTTGGTGGGGAAGTACTCGCCGGAGCCTAGCTTTCTCCGCTTATTCTGCCTGGTTGACGGCTCAACGGACGGTTGAGTTAACTGAAGCACAAAGGTACCTGGTTCCATAGGTAGCTTGAGGGCAGCACGCTTTGACAGGTAGTCGGCGATGTCGTTCTCCGTCTGGGGGACATGCTCCACTTGTATACCGTCAAAGCTCTCCGCCAGTTTCCTTACCTCGTCCACATAAGCTTCCATCAACGGGCTTTGATAATCTTTGTTGACCTGCCTGACGACAAGTTGCGAGTCGCCCCTGACGATGAGATTTTTGACTCCGAGGTCCGCCACGATCCTGAGGCCGAAAAGCAAACCCTCGTACTTGGCGGTGTTGTTGGTTGACATCTCCCGGGGAAAGTGCATTTGGATAACGTACTTGAGGTGCTCTCAAGTGGGTGCGACAAGCAGCACACCAGCACCGACGCCTTGCAGTGAGAAAGCCACATCAAAGTACATGATCTAGTTCCCGCTTGTTTCCTCACCCGGGAGAGTGGTCTCCTTTAGCTCTTCGTCGGGCGTCGCGGTCCATTTTGCAACAAACTCCGCCAAGACTCTGCTCTGGATCGTCGAGGTACTTTCAAATTTTAGACCAAAACTTGACAGCTCCAGGGCCCATTCCACGATCCTTCCAGTTGCATCTGGGTTATGAAGTATCCGTTGCAATGGAAGGCGGGTAACCACGATGATCTCGTGCGCTTGGAAGTAGTGGCGTAGCTTCCTCGAGGCCATAAGGAGGCCGAAGAGCAATTTTTGCACACCTGAATACCTCGACCTAGCTCCCTGCAAGAGGGAGCTGACGAAGTAAACCGGGTGCTGCACCATCTTCTTCATTTGCGCCACTTCACCTGGCTGTGCGGGTCTTGTCGCACTGGCGCCAGTCTTGCCAGGGCCGAGCCCTGCCGGGGACTCAGTCTTGTCGGGACCAAGCCCTGCCGGGAAGGGTTCTGGCCCGCCACCCGCTGACTCTACCGCTGCAGCTGTCTCCTTGTCAACCTCTCTCAGCACTACCAGTGTGGCGCTAACCACTTGGTTTGCTGCCGCTAAATATAGCAGCAACGGTTCTTGTGGTTTGAACGCAACCAGCACCGGGGCAGAGGAGAGGTACCTCTTCAAGTCTTGCAACGTCGCCTCGGCTTCTGGGGTCCACTCCACTAGGCCTGTCTTTTTTAAGATTTTGAAGAAAGGAAGGGCACGCTCCACGGATTTGGAGATGAATCTGCTCATGGCGGCAACACAGTCAGTGAGCCGATGCACGTCCTTAATCCGTCTGGGTGCCTCAATCTGCTCAATGGCCTTAATCTTGTCTGGGTTTGCCTCAATCCCGCGCTACGACACAAAGAACCCGAGAAGCATGCCGAACGGGACACCAAAGACACACTTCTTAGGGTTCAATTTGAGGTTGATCTTGCGCAGGTTCCCAAATGTTTCCTCCAGATCCCGCACAAGTGTTGCCTTGTCCTTGGTTTTGACCGCTATGTCATCCATATAAGCTTCCATATTTCTATGCAGCTGGGGTTCAAAACAAATTTGGATTGCTCTTGCAAAGGTTGATCCAGCACTCTTCAACCCAAAAGGCATCCGTAAAAAGCAATACGTACCACATGGGGTGATGCATGTTGTCTTTTCCTCGTCTTCCTTTGTCATGAAGATCTGGTGGTATCCTGAGTAGGCGTCAAGGAATTATAACAGGTCACACCCAGCTGTGGAGTCAACAATCTGGTCGATGCGCGGTAACAAGAAGGGATCCTTTGGGCAAGCTTTATTGATGTCTGTGTAATCAATACACAGCCTCCACTTCCCGTTTGCCTTATGCACCACTACGGGATTGGCCAACCACGTCGGATGGAGTACTCCCCTTACCAAGCATGCCGCCTCTAGCTTCCTGATCTCCTCTGTGATGAACTCTTGCCTCTCCAGAGCTTGCTTTCTGACCTTCTGCTTGACGGGCCGTGCATGAGGACAGACAGCAAGATGGTACTCAATCACCTCCCTGGGAAAGCCGGGGATGTCAGAGGCTTGCCATGCAAACACATTGACATTCGCCCGCAGGAAGGTGACGAGCTCGCTTTCCTATTTGCCGTCGAGGGTGGAGCTTATGGTAAAAGCTCCCCCCGTGCCGTCCTCTTTGACAGGCACCTTCTTGGTTTCTGGTGGTGCAGCTCTGGACTTCTTGCTCTTGCCAGTGGAGCTCTCTGGCACGTCCTCAACGGAAGCGCAACACCCCGAAGAGGTGCGCTTATCGGAGTGGGTGCGAGAGGTCTCGCTAGTCTTCTTCTCTCTCGGGGATCCTTCGGCAGGAGCAAGTGCCTTAGCGCAGCTGCTGCAACTGCTTCCCGGTAAAGTTGGTCGGCGCAAATCAACACATCTTTCTTGTCGGAGGGGACGGTGATGATGTTCATCGGCCCCGGCATCTTCAGCATGTTGTAGGCGTAGTGTGAAGCCGCCATGAACTTGGCTAGTGTCGGGCGGCTGAGGATCCCATTGTAAGGCAAGGGGATCTTGGCTACATCGAAAACGATCCTTTCCGTCCTGTGATTCAGCTCGCCTCCAAATGTCATGGGCAGCGTGACTTTTCCCTTTGGCTGGCTCCTCCCCGGGTTAACCCCTTGGAACGTGCCCGTCTCCTCGAGGTCTCCATCGGGGATCTGCAGCCTTTTGACCACAACAGGCGAGATCAAATTCAATCCGGCCCCACAGTTAACCAACATCTTTGTCACCTTGAGGTTGCGGATTGTTGGTGAAACCAACAATGGCAAGCACCCGACTGCAGTAGTGCAGTCAGGGTGGTCCTCGGTGTCGAAGATGATGGGCGTGCTGTACCATTTCAGCAGCTTCCGTGCGTCGAGCGATGGCTCCACCGCCGTGATCTCACGCGCCCACTGCTTGAGTTGGTGGTGGGATGTATGCAGCCGGCACCACCATCGACGCACATGGCCTATGTGGCTTTTTGAAACTCGCGGTCACCGGACTCGTCGTCCTCGTCATGATCATCATCTTCCTGCTTCTTGTCGCGGCCCCAGGCGGGCCTCTCCTACTGATTATCCTTACCGCAGCGGCCTCCTTGGCCACCACGTTTCTTTATAGACCCCTCGGCACCGTCTTGGCCTTTCTCCTTGTCCCGCCGCTCATACTCGTCTTTCTGCTTCTCAGCGAGCAGCTCTACCTGCCGACAGTTTTGGAGGTCATGGCCCTTGGTGCGGTGGATCTTGCAGTACTGCTTGTCGGAGCCTCCTGGCTTATCGGCAGCCGCTAAGGCCCGACAAGCGGCACACCTGGCAACCTCCTTGCCGGGGTCGCTCGCCTTGGTCTTCTTGGTGGCGCCGGTGTCGTCGAATCCCTTAACGGCAAGCACGGCCTTGCCCTTGCGCTTCCTATTACGGCGCTGACCCTTCTTTGCCGGGGTGGCGGTGTCGCCAGTGGAGTCGGTTTCTGCGCCGACATCTTCGCCGGGGTACTTCCTTCCCTCTTCAGTGCGAGCGCATCGATCGGCCAGGACATAGAGCTCGGCCACATCCCTGACCTTGTTCATCGCCAGCTCCTCGCGCATCTTGCGGTTGCGCACATTCTGGTGGAATGCACTGATCACAGCGGCAGGATGAACATCGGGGATGTTATACTGCAACCTGCTGAACCTTTGGATGTACTTGCGCAAGTTTTCTCCTTCCTTCTGGGGGATGATGTGCAAATCACTCGCCTGGGCATGAGCTTGGTGGCCTCCGGTAAAGGCGCCAACAAACTCATGGCACAGATCCACCCAAGAAGAGATGGAATCCATAGGCAAGTGCATCAACCATGACATAACATTAGGCTTGAGTGTCAACGGGAAGTAATTGGCAAGCACCTTATCGTCGCGGGCCCCAGCAGCTTGCATCGCGATGGTGTAGATGCTGAGGAATTCTGATGGGTGAGTCTTGCCGTTGTACTTCTCGCCAACGTCGGGCTTGAACGTACGGTGGGAGGGCCACTGGAACTGCCGCAGCTCACGGGTGAAAGCCGGACAACCCACCTCGTAGGGTAGGCCACCGTAACCTCCTGGCGTTGGGTGGTCCGTAGTGGGTCCTACCCACCTGTTCGACTGGTGGCGTGCGTCACGTCGATGCTCGATGGTAGTTCGAGCGTTGAGGGAGTCCTGGATTAGGGGGTGTCCGAATGGCCGGACTAAGACCTTTGGCCGGACTCCCGGACTATGAAGATACAAGATTGAAGACTCCGTCCCGTGTCCGGATGGGACTTTCCTTGGCGTGGAAGGCAAGCTTGGTGATACGATATGAAGATCTCCTCCCATTGTAACCGACTCTGTGTAACCCTAGCCCTCTCCGATGTCTATATAAACCGGAGAGTTTTAGTCCGTAGGACGAGCAACAATCATACCATAGGCTAGCTTCTAGGGTTTAGCCACTCCGATCTCGTGGTAGATCTACTCTTGTACTACCCATATCATCAATATTAATCAAGCAGGAGTAGGGTTTTACCTCCATCGAGAGGGCCCGAATCTGGGTAAAAACATCGTGTCCCTTGTCTCCTGTTACCATCCGCCTAGACGCACAGTTCGGGACCCCCTACCCGAGATCCGCCGGTTTTGACACCGACATTGGTGCTTTCATTGAGAGTTCCTCTATGTCGTCGCCTTTAGGCACGATGGTTTCTTCGCTCGTCCATCGCAATGTGGTCCGGGACGAGACTTTTCTCCCCGGACAGATCTTCGTATTCGGCGGCTTCGCACTGCGGGCCAACTCGTTCGGCCATCTGGAGCAGATCGAAAGCTACGCCCCTGGCCATCAGGTCAGGTTTGGAAGCTTGAACTACACGGCCGACATCCGCGGGGACTTGATCTTCGACGGATTCGAACCACGACCGGGCGCGCCACACTGTCACGATGGGCATGATTTAGCTCTGTCATCGGACAACACCCAGAGCGTCACTCAGGTGTCCGCTCCGACCATTAGCTTGGAGCCCACTACGTTAGTCGGGGACGGACGGTTGGACGCCGCCCCGGAAACTGCAACCTCTACGGCGATAGAGCTGGATACCAGCCTAGTCCCTCACAAGGCCCGTGACTCCAAGGTGCCGGACTCCGATCCGGACTCCGTAAATCCCGCACCTCTTCCGATTAAGCCCGATTGGGCTCCGGTCATGGAGTTCACCGCCGCGGACGTCTTTCAGCACTCGCCTTTCGGCAATATCCTGAATTCATTAAAGTCTCTCTCTTTGACAGGAGAGCCCAGGCCGAACTATGGCCAACACGGTTGGGATGCGGACGACGAAGAAATTCGAAGCCCACCCACCACCCACTTCGTAGGCACTGTTGACGATTTAACCGACATGCTCAACTTTGACTCCGAAGACATCGACGACATGGACGCCGATGAAGGAGACGATCAAGAACCAGCACCTATAGGGAACTGGAAAGCCACCTCGTCATATGACATATACATGGTGGACACCCCTAAAGCGGGGGATGGCGAGGAGAAAACAGAGGATGACCCCTCCAAGAAGCAGCCGAAGCGCCGACGTCAGCGGCGCCGCTCTAAGTCCCGCCAAAGCAAAAACGGCGATTCCGGCACCGGAGATAACAACACGCCGGACAGTGCCGAAGACAACCCCCTCCAGCAGGATTCAACGCAGGAGGATGAAGGAGCCGGCCCTCATGAGAGAGCGGCCGACAAATAGGATGAGGACGACAATTACATGCCTCCCTCCGAAGACGAGGCAAGCCTCGACGACAACGAATTCGTCGTGCCAGAGGATCCCGTCGAACAAGAGCATTTCAAACGCAGGCTCGTAGCCACGGCAAGCAGCCTCAAGAAGAAACAGCAGCAGCTTAGAGCTGACCAAGACTTCCTAGCCGACAGATGGACCGAAGTCCTGGCGGCCGAAGAATATAAACTAGAACGCCCATCCAAGAGCTACCCAAAGCGCAGGCTGCTACCCCAACTTGAGGAGGAAGCAACTAAACCTACATCACCAGCGTACGATGCACCCGACCGGCCACCCCGTGGCCGTGATAGAGAGGCCTTCAAGCCCTCAGCCCAAGCCGCACCCCGACACCGCTCAAAACATACCAGAGTACGGGGAGACGCAACAGACCTGCGAGACATCTGGGAGAATAAGACAAGGCAAACAAGATCGATCTACGGATCGCATGGGCGCCCCACTTCACGTGACGCTAGCCGTCACGCCGGACATAATAAGTATGGCCCGGCCGAATACAACAGACCAAGCTCGTCCAAGCTGCGTCGTGATATAGCCCAGTACAGGGGCGCCGCACACCCACTATGCTTCACAGACGAAGTAATGGATCACCAAATCCCCGAGGGCTTCAAACCCGTAAACATCGAATCATACGATGGCACAACAGATCCTGCAGTATGGATCGAGGATTATCTCCTTCATATCCACATGGCCCGTGGTGATGATCTACACGCCATCAAATACCTCCCGCTCAAGCTTAAAGGACCAGATCGGCATTGTCTTAACAGCCTGCCAGCAGAGTCAATCAGTTGTTGGGAGGACCTGGAATCCGCATTCCTTGACAACTTCCAGGGCACGTATGTGCGACCACCAGACGCCGATGACCTAAGCCACATAATCCAGCAGCCAGAGGAATCGGCCAGACAATTCTGGACATGGTTCCTAACAAAGAAAAACCAAATAGTCGATTGTCCGGACGCCGAGGCCCTTGCAGCCTTCAGGCACAACATCTGAGACGAATGGCTTGCCCGGCACCTAGGACAGGAAAAGCCGAAATCCATGGCAGCCATCACGACGCTCATGACCCGCTTCTGTGTGGGAGAAGACAGCTGGCTGGCTCGTAGCAATAACATAACCAAGAGCCCCGGCAATTCGGATACCAAGGATAACAACGGCAGGTCACGTTGCAACAAGCATAAGCGCCGCATTAACGGTGACAATACTTAAGATACGGCAGTCAATGCCGGATTCAGAGGCTCCAAACCCGGTCAGCGGAAGAAGCCATTCAAAAGAAATCCTCCGGGCCCATCCAACTTAGACCAGATACTCGACCGCTCATGCCAGATACATGGCACCCCCGAACAACCAGCCAACCACACCAACAGGGATTGTTGGGTGTTTAAGCAGGTAGGCAAGTTAAGTGCCGAAACCAGAGACAAGGGGCTGCGTAGCGACAACGAGGAGGAACCCCGGCCGCCGAACAACAGAGGACAGAAGGGATTCCCCCCGCAAGTGCGGACGGTGAACATGATATATGCAACCCACATCCCCAAAAGGGAGCGGAAGCATGCTCTCAAGGACGTCTATGCGTTGGAGCCAGTCGCCCCAAAGTTCAACCCGTGGTCCTCCTGCCCGATCACTTTTGATCGAAGGGACCACCCCACTAGCATCCGTCACGATGGATTCGCCGCATTGGTCCTAGACCCAATTATTGACGGATTTCATCTTACCAAAGTCCTAATGGACAGTGGCAGTAGCCTAAACCTGCTTTACCAGGACACAGTGCAAAAAATGGGCATCGATCCTTTAAGGATTAAACCCACAAAGACAACCTTCAAAGGTGTCATACCAGGTGTAGAGGCCAGCTGTACAGGCTCGGTTACACTTGAAATGGTCTTCGGATCCCCAGATAACTTCCGGAGCGAGGAGTTAATCTTCGACATAGTCCCATTCCGCAGCGGCTATCACGCCCTGCTGGGACGAACCGCATTTGCGAAGTTGAATGCGGTGCCGCACTATGCATATCTCAAGCTCAAGATGCCAGGACCTCGCGGAGTCATCACGGTAAATGGAAACACCAAACACTTTCTCCGAACGGAGGAGCACACGGCGGCCCTGGCGGCGGAAGTACATAGTAGCCTCTCCAGGCAATCCTCCAACCCAGGTATCAAACGTCCGGACAACATCAAGCGAGCCCGAAGTAACCTACAACAAATCCGGCTGGCACGTCCCGAGCAAGCATAGCAGTGCGGCCCCAACCCCAGCCCCCGCCAAATGGCGACACTGGTACCACGCGTACATAACTACGCCTTAGAGATACCATGGGCATAATGGGAGGGGCACAACAACGACACGCCCAGAAGACGGCTCAACCGCACTAAGGGGCTCACTATTCCGCCTTTTACTTTTTATACACTTTCAGGACCCAACTATTCGGAAGCCTTGTCTGGCAATACACTCGCCGAACACACGATGCAACAGCCAGGGGAGAGAACAAGCCACGTCAAAAGTCCAGGTGGTCTCTATAACGAGTTTAATACCTGTTTTACTTACAATCCCGCAGCTTGCCCCTGGAGGGGAACATGTCAAATACTCCAATCTCTTGCTTACCGCACTTCTTGTATCGTTCTGCTTTCGCAGCAGCCCTTTTTTAATAAACAATATATAGCTCTTACCTATTATTGTACTTATCTATTTTTTACAAATATGTTCAGTCATGACATTGTGCAACCGTACACTTTGGTGCGGACAATACACCAGGGGCTTACAAAACCCCATAACATGGTGTGAGAAGACCAAAAACTCTCACGAGTGCGGCACCCCGAACTTATAGCACTATATGCATCGGCTCCGAATCATGTCTTTGGTCAATAGTTGGGTTTGCCTGGCTCCCATGTTTTGGTACCTGACGTTCCGCATTGTTGGCTAAGGTAGCGCTAGGAGAAGTACTGCGATTGTGCCCTAGTTGAGCTGGGTTAACACCTCAGTAGAGAAAGCTAAAACTGACTGTCATGATAGTGCGAGAGAGCGGTCGCTGTTCGCGAGGTTTTTTCGAGTCCTTACAGACTTATGCCGCTTCAAGCGAGGAACCGGACTTATCCGGCCTAGGCGTGGATAGCGCCCCGAACTCGGTCTTCCAAATACTAGGGGCTTCGCTGAAATTTAAAATTATAGAATTCTATGGCTAAGTGAGAGTGATAAAGCATTATAAGTCCGACGGCCTGGTTCGTTGTGCTGAACGCCTCCCTAGATGGACCCAAGAATGGGAACAAGAGCGCCCAGGTTTATCCCGAACACCCCAGCACTCGTGGCATGGGGGTCGAAGCCGACGACTTGCATCTCTCAGATTTGATAAACGGCCGCACAGAAGGTAATATTTTAAATCAACAAGCGTTGCTTAACGCATATGAACAAAGCTTCAGCGTACATGATAACATATGCGAGTCTACTCAAATATTACATCTTTGGAGCACTCATCCGCTATATGGCGGGCGCCCTTCAGAACGCCATTATAATACATCTCGGGCGTACGATACTCCTTGCCCGGCGGTGGCGCGTCTGTCAACAGCTTCTCCGCATCTAGCTTGCCCCATTGCACCTTAGCACGGGCAAGGGCCCGACGGGCACCTTCAATACAAACGGAGCGCTTGATGACCTCAATCCACGGACACGCGTCCACCAGCCGCCGCACCAGACCGAAGTAGCTCCTAGGCATGACTTCTCCAGGCCACAGCCGAGCTATGAGGCCCTTCATGGCCTGTTCGGCCACCTTGTGGAGCTCGACCAGCTGCTTCAGCTGGTCGCTCAGGGGCATCGGATGTTCGGCCTCAGCGTACTGAGACCAGAACACTTTTTCCGTTGAGCCCCCCTCTTCGGCTCGGTAGTATGTGGCGGTGTCAGACACACTACGAGGCAGATCGGCGAACGCTCCTGGAGAGCTCCGGATTCGGGTAAGTAGCAGATAATTAACTTTTATATTTTTGCTTTGCATAAAGAATGCCTTACCCGCCGCTATCTTCTTCATCGCCTCGATCTCCTGAAGGGCCTTTTGGGCTTCGGCCTTAGCGGTCTTGGCACTCTCAAGAGCCAAGGCAAGCTCGGACTCTTGAGTCTTCGAGTCACGCTCCAAACTCTCGTGTTTTTCCACGAGAGCCTGGAGCTCTTGCCGCACCTCCGCCACCCATGCCTCCTGCTTCTCTCGCTCGGTGCGCTCCAAGGCCGCACTCTTCTTGGCCTTGGAGACCGCCTCTTTCAGGGTCGCCACCTCCTTCGTGGCTCCTGCAACATTAACGTTGGTCCTGTTATTATTTTGCAACCAAGTATTTTTATATACATTTACAGGAGGTACTATGTACCCTCTTTATCCTCGAGCTGCTTCTTGGCACGGCCGAGCTCGCTCTTGGACCGCTCGAGGCTTTCCTTCAATGCATTGACCTCCGCAGTCAGTGCGGCAGAGGTCAGCAGCGCAGCCTGCATTCCCATATTGACATATTTCTATTAGACTCCTGCGTACATCTTTTTAGATTCTCAGCTCGGCTTTTCTTTCCGAACACCGAATTGAGCATCAGGGGCTACTGTCTATGCGGTAACATTTATATATATATATATATATGTTTTGGAACACATACCTCAAAGCCCGTTAACAGGCTTGAACAGGCTTCCGTCAGCCCGCTCTTGGTAGACTGAACCTTCTGAATCACCACACTCATAACAGTGCGGTGTTCCTCGTTGATGGAGGCGCTGTTAAGCGCCTCCAGCAATTTGTCCGGCGCCTCCGGATGGACGGAAGTCGCCGGCATCGTAGGCTTGCCCTTCTTATGAAGGCACCGCCTGTCGGACTCCGGAACTGTTGATGGTTCCGGAGCAGTGTCTGGCCCGGGGCCGGACTTAGATCCCTCCGGGGCTTTACCCCCTTTGGGCCCAGAGTCCGGAAGGTCGCCTTGTGGTGCCTTCGGGACCGCCTCCTCCTGGTTTTGTCCCCTACGGGACTCCACCTCAGCATCGCCTGTGGGGAGAGGGGAGGAGGCTGTCGGAAGTGAAGCGCTATTCACATCCGATGAATTAAGAGAGTCGCTCGACGAATCGCCAAGCTGAGCTCGGGGCGGACTGCATAATTAGATTCGGTGTTAGAAGCTATCGAATGATAAAGGAATGCAATAAGTCATTTGGGGAGCTGGACACTTACGATTTGGCCAGGGGCTTGACCCTGGATGGCCATTCCCCCCCGCCGTCTTCGTCGTCGGGGGCGTAGTCCGGCAGAAGGGTCTTCCCCTTCTTGGACCCTCCGGCTTCCCTAGTTGGGGTGGCCTTTCTTTTCGTGCCTCCCCCCGTTGGAGGGGGAGAGGCTTCTTCTTCTTCTTCCTCCTCCTCATCTTCGGAGGTGGAGGGAGCGTTGGGGTTGTCGGGCAAATCCGACGCCCCCGGACACCAGGAACTCTTTCGGGTCCCCGTGGCCTTCTCCTTGGCCTTCTTCTCCGGCACCACGTGAGGTGCCGGAACCAGCAGCTTTGCTAATTGCGTGTCTGCTGGGCCTTCGGGCAAAGGAGCCGGACAGTGAAACTATCCGGATGTCCTCTTCTAGTCCTGTCGAAGGAACGGGAGTTTAGGTCCCACATAAAGTCACACTATGAAATTTGGGTATCCCGTAAGGGACTAAATGTAAGCTTACTTCGGAGGCTTGACATTTGGCGCAGAATCCGCGATCCTCAGTGACAGGAGGAGGGGACCTCGGACCTCTTGAAAAGCACCTTCCAGGCGTCCTCGTGCTTTGTTTCGAAGAGCCGGGATAGAGTCTGGTGCTGGGCCGGGTCGAACTCCCACAAATTGAAGTCCCGTCCTTTGATGGTTTCCACGAAGGCACCCTCGAGCCAGGTGACGTTGGCTATCTTGCCCACCATGGCACCTCCGCATTCCGCTTGTTGGCCTTTCACAACCTTCGGCTTGACACTGAAGATCTTTAGCCATGGGCCAAAGTGGGGTTGGATGTGGAAGAAGGCCTCACACACGACGATGAACGCCAAGATACTGAGGATGAAGTTCGGGGCCAGATCGTGGAAGTCCAGGCCGTAGTAGAACATGAGCCCCCGGACGAACGGGTGAAGAGGAAAACCCAGTCCGCGGAGGAAATGGGGAAGAAAAACAACCATCTCATGGGGCCTGGGGGTGGGGATGAGTTGCCCCACATCTGGAAGCCGGTGCGCGATGCCGTTAAACAAGTATCCGGCCTTCCTCAGTTTTTTGATTTGCCCCTCCGTAACAGAGGAGGCCATCCATCTACCTCCCGCTCCGGACATGGTTGGAGAAGGTTGAGGTGGGAAGTGCGGGCTTGGGCGCTGGAGCTCGAGCGCGCGGGGACGGATAAGCAGAGGAGGAAGAAGGCGTGAATGGAAAGGGAGGATTCTTATCCCCTTATATGGGCGGCCAAAATCATGAGCCCCCCCCCCACCGGCCTAATAAAACTCACTTATCTCCCAAGCGCCGCGGTTAATGGCGCGGTTGGGTTACCCACGCCCGTATTAATGAGAATCCCGGAATAAGGGGACACGATCTCTGCTTTGACAAGACGTGCCAAGGAAACCGCCTCGCTAAACGCGCTGAGGCAGAACAATAAAATGAATAAAAGCCTGGCCGTGGCATTATGTCACGCCGCGGAATACGTCAGCAGATCCGATTAACGCAAATACTATTCTCTCTACGGTGGAATGTGGAACTTATTGCAGAGCCGGACACTACCCTGGTGTTCAACATCTTCTATGAAGTATTCGGAGGAGGAACCCGCCTTGCAATGCCGAAGACAACTTGCGCGCCGGACTCGTCGTCATTGAAGCCTGGTTCAGGGGCTACTGAGGGAGTCCTGGATTATGGGGTGTCCGGATGGCCGGACTAAGACCTTTGGCCAGACTCCCGGACTATGAAGATACAAGATTGAAGACTCTGTCCCGTGTCCGGATGGGACTTTCCTTGGCGTGGAAGGCAAGCTTGGCGATACGATATGAAGATCTCCTCCCATTGTAACTGACTCTGTGTAACCCTAGCCCTCTCCAGTGTCTATATAACCGGAGAGTTTTAGTCCGTAGGACGAACAACAATCATACCATAGGCTAGCTTCTAGGGTTTAGCCACTCCGATCTCGTGGTAGATCTACTCTTGTACTACCCATATCATCAATATTAATCAAGCAGGAGTAGGGTTTTACCTCCATCGAGAGGGCCCGAACCTGGGTAAAAACATCGTGTCCCTTGTCTCCTGTTACCATCCGCCTAGACGCACAGTTCGGGACCCCCTACCCGAGATCCGCCGGTTTTGACACCGACAAGCGTCTTCATGAACCCGCTCCTGAAGGACTTGACGCTGATCGCGGTTGGTTCGCGGGTCGGACGACGCGATGGAGATATCATCACGAGCGTCATCGCGACGGGCCGACGCCCGGGGTGGCCGGGATGGAGGAGGGGAGTGCATCGTGGCTACTTCGCCTCCGGCATGGCCTCCGCTGGCATGCAGTGGCCCGGCGGAGCGTCGGCCCATGGGTCCCACCGGTCGCAACTCATCGTTGTTGGCGATGCCGACGAGGCTCCGGACGGTGGCCCTCATTCGTCGAGCTTCTCCGCGGCGGGAGGACAATCGAGGAGCAGCTGCACGTGCTAGGGCTTCCGCTGGCGTGGGTGGCGGCGAAAGCTGGGTGGACCGTGATGCGCCTCGACTTCTAACCATGTTAGAAGGAGCTGCGTCA
Organism: Triticum dicoccoides; assembly: GCF_002162155.2. Lineage (NCBI taxonomy): Eukaryota > Viridiplantae > Streptophyta > Magnoliopsida > Poales > Poaceae > Triticum > Triticum dicoccoides. The sequence goes on along the minus strand of NC_041383.1, from coordinate 483,981,808 downwards.
CGGCGCCGCAGCCATTCACCACCTTCGTCATCACCTCGGCACGCACGCTAGCCCTCCTCATCATGCGATGGGCGCATGGGACTCTTCCCAGGGTGGCACGCAGGGTCACTGGCAGGGTGACGCTGCTCATCACGCACAACCTGAGAAGAGCGCGCCGTGGGCGCCGGTGTTGGTGTCTTGGAGGTCGCCGTGCCGCCGTTCGGCGGGATGGCGGTGCCTCTTGAGGGCCTCGTGCCGCCTGTGGGGGGGCCTGACTCCGTCTCTGGAGCCCGCGACTGGTGGCTCATCGCCTGGCGCATGAACGACGCCCCCCGCCAGGCCTGGACCACCAGGGTGATGTGAATGTTTGCGGACCACGCCACGGGTCCTCTCCACGACCGGCCCGCTGCTGGTCCGCACTGATACCGGCAATCCGGTCCCGGACGAGCCGATCGCTGTGGTCGTCTTCTTCTTAGGAGCCATGGCGATGAAGAACAACTAGGTCAACTGCTAGACCAGAATCTCACAATTGCACGACTCCCCCTACCTGGCGTGCCAATGATGTCGGTGGGAAATGACACCTATGGGATCACTGGAATCCCTACTACGGTTGCGGGGCGCGGAATCATGAGAAGAGTGGGACTAGCAGACAGCACAAAGGGGATTTACCCAGGTTCGAGCCGCAAAGATGCGTAAAACCCTACGATCCTGCTTTGGTGGATGTATTTAGTGTTCTTGAGCTCTTGAACTAGCTCTTGGTGTTGCCAGGTTCCGAAGAGCTGAACCCCCTCTAGTGTGCCATGGGCCTCCTTTTATAGGTGAAAGGGGCTACCACAATGGCACACAGGAGGTGGAAAGTGCTACAGTGCTGAGAGCTTATCGCTAGTGTTACAGGACAAAGCGCATTTAATGCGAGGCTTAGGTGTCCCTTGCTTTATCGGGGACGGGAGCGAGGCTCGTCCCATCCGTCGCCGCTCCTCCTCGTTCCGACATGCGCCCTGGCCAGAGATGCATGTGGTGCCATGTAGGTAGGCAAGAAGCCGAGGTGGCGCGGTGGTGGTGCCTCCACGAAGGTCTGCATGCCGCCACGTGGGTGCGTGCTGAGTTGGCCTAGAAGCTGCATACTGCCATGTAGGTGCCTGCCCAGCTGGTTGGGCTGGCAGCTGCATGCGAACGGCGGTAGGGAGTTGGTTGGTGCGGCCTGGCAGTGGCCCTGTTGGCGTCCCCGGCAAGGGTCTTGCCGGGGGTCTTGTGGATTCCTTCGGTAAGGATCTTGGTGAGGATTGTTGTTTTCCAATTCTCATCCGATCTTAGGTATTTTATGTCTTCACAAAGATCTGCATGCCACCATGGAGGTGCCTCCCGAGCCTTGGTTCAACATGGCTGTTGGAGACCGTGGCTCGAGGGTGGCCTGCTCCACTAGTGTGGGTGAGCTGCCCCGGCAAGGGGCTTCGCCCGTCTGTGCTTTGTGGCCTTGGTCCTTGACATTGTCTTGTTTGTCTTGTGCCTTCGGCTTCTCTCCGGCTTCCCTTTCGTGCCCTGTTATGCGTGGCCGCGGCAGGTGGCTCTGACTGCCCGTGCACAAGTAAAGGGGTCAAAAGCAGAGCCCCTACTTTTGTACAACGACATGACACCACCCATGAAGAATAGGAACCCCAGATCAAATTCTTCATATGGACCAAACTCTTCATATGGATCCACGTCCTCATATGGACCAAATTCTTCACGTGGATCAAATTCCTCACATGGATCAAAATCCTCATATGAACATCATCGTGCTAAAACTTCTGTTTCGTAGGGAAAGTCTAAGGGCCATGAATATGTGCATTATTCTTCAAACCATTATGTTCATAAGTCCTCGAAGAATTTCTCTACTTATTCATATGCTTATCCTAACCACTCTTCTGTGAAATGAAGTGCACTGGCTTCTATGCCATCATTTTCTTATGGAGCTTGCAGAATGATGAACTCTTTGCCACCCCTCCAGATGTGGGTGGTGAAGAAAAAGAACTAATCTCTTATGCAGGGTCAGGTCTCTAGACGAACTTGATCGTATGAAGAATTTGCTGGAGACCTGAATGTGCTCGAAAGGACGCAAGCTAAACAATGAAGAAATGAATCATTCATTTCTCACGTCCTCATATTGCTATATTTGTTACTGTTGATGAAATTGATATCATATTCTTCGCTGATGAAGTATATGGGTTCGTAAGTTGCACTAATTCATCTGCAGGATGAACAACCCAAAGCTACTGAGTGGGTCCTCGATAGTGGATGTACAAATCACATGACTGGTGACAGAAGCTTGTTGATGGACACTGATTTGTCACCATCTCATCTAAAGCGTATCACCTACGCTGACAAAGGCAAAAGCAAGGTATTGGGTCTAGGTAAGGTTGCAATATCAAAGGATAAACACATGGACAAAGTCATGCTTGTTGAGTCCTTAGGATTCAATCTTATGTCAGTCTCAATGCTTTGTGATCTTGATATGGTTGTAGTCTTCAGAAAATTTCGCTGCCTTGTGCTAATGAAATCTGACAACTAAAAAGTGTTCGAAGGCTTTAGGAAAGGACACTTGTATATTGTTGATTTCTCTGGAGGACCACAACCTGCCACATGTCTACTCGCAAAAGCTTCAGAATGCTGGTTATGGCATCGACGACTTGGTCATGCTGGGATGAGGAACTTGCATACACTCGCGAAGAAGAAGCACATCATTGGCATCGAGGGTGTCAAATTCCTCAAAGATCATCTTTGTGGGGCTTGTGAGGCCGGAAAGATCACTAGAGCCAAGCATCCCGCGAAGACTATCATGACCACTTCTCGTCCCTTAGAATTACTTCAAATGGATTTATTTGGTCCTACTCATTATGCCACGTTCACTAGTTCTGCATCATTATATGGCTTTGTCATAGTTGATGACTTCTCTCATTACACATGGGTGCATATCATCACTTAAAAAAATGAAGTGCAGGAAGTCTTCAGACGTTTTTCCTCAAGGGCTTCCACAAACTTCGGTGTGAAGATCAAGCATATCAGGAGTGATAATGGAACCGAGTTCAAGAACACTGGCCTCGATGAATATCTCGATATGCTTGGTATTACTCACGAATTATCTGCACCTTATACTCCTCAGCAGAATGGCGTTGTGGAGCGCAAGAATAGGACTCTTGTTGAGATGGCTCGCACTATGCTTGATGAATACAAGACAGCTGAGCGCTTCTGGCCTGAAGCAATTGATACTGCATGCCACATCATCAACAGGGTATATATTCACCAATTCTTCAAAAATACCTCATATGAACTCCTCACTGACAAGAAACCCAATGTAAGTTATTTTAAAGTCTTCGGTGCTAAATGCTGGATTAGAAATCCTCACCATCACTCTAAATTTCCACCGAAAGCACATGAGGGTTTTATGCTTGGTTACGAAAAGGACTCGCACACCTACAGAGTCTTCAACACCGTTCACCACAAGGTTGTTGAAACTATAGATGTGCGGTTCGATGGAACTAATGGCTCGCAAAGAGAGAACCTACCTCCTGTGCTAGATGAAATGTCACCTGAGGAATCCATCAAGTTCAAATCTACTGAGGATGTCATCCCTACCAAAGAAAATGCTGAAGAAATCATTCCTGTTCGTGAAGAAAATCATGCTGGTGCTGCTGAAGAAACTGGTCCTGAAGAAACTGTTGGGCCTAAGCAAAGTCGTCAACCCACACATCCTCGCATTGCAAATGAAGCGCAAGTCGAGAAGATCATCAATGACATTCGTGCACCAGGTCCCCTCACGCGCTCAAAAGCTTCACATTTATCTAACTTTTGTGGGCATTTTGCTTTTGTCTCTATCACAGAGCCCACTAAAGTAGATGAAGCATTCATGGAATCTGAGTGGATTCAAGCCATGCAAGATGAATTGCATCAATTCGAGCTCAATAATGTGTGGGAGCTTGTCAAGCGACCAGACCCTCGCAAGAACAACATCATCGGTACCAAATGGATCTACCGCAACAAACAAGATGAAAATGGCCTCGCGGTGAGGAATAAGGCTCGTCTTGTAGCTCAAGGCTACACACAAGTTGAAGGAATTGATTTCGATGAAACTTTTGCACCTGTTGCTAGACTTGAGGCTATTCGCATATTGCTTGCTTATGCTAACCATCATAATATCATCTTACAAAAAATGGATGTGAAAAGTGCATTCCTCAATGGTAAGCTTGAGGAAGAAGTATATGTTGCTCAACCACCAGGTTTTGAGGATCCAAATTTTCCAGATCATGTCTACAGACTCAACAAGGCCCTCTATGGCCTCAAGCAAGCTCCTCGGGCGTGGTATGACACACTGAAGGAATTCCTCATGGAGAAAGGGTTCAAGCCCGGCTCACTTGACCCAACTCTTTTCACCAAATCATATGATGATGAATTATTCGTGTGCCAAATATATGTTGATGATATTATCTTTGGCTATACTAACCAACATTACAGTGATGAATTTGCCTATATGATGAGTGAAGAATATCACATGTCTATGATGGGAGAATTGAAATTCTTCTTGGGTCTTCAGATTCGTCAACAATACAATGGCATATTCATATCTCAGGAGAAATACCTCAAGGATGTGTTGAGGAAATTCGGCATGCAAGACTGCAAAGGCGTCAGAATTCCTATGCCCACAAATGGCCATCTATGCACTGATGAAAATGGTAAAGACTTCGATCAAAAGGTATGCCGCTCCATGATTGGCTCTTTATTGTACTTATGTGCATCTAGGTCGGATATTATGCTTAGTGTTTGCATGTGTGCCTGATTTCAAGCTACACCGAAGGAATCACACCATAAGGTTGTGAAGCATATTCTTCGATATCTAGCTCACACACCAACACTTGGATTATGGTATCCCAAGGGCTCTTCCTTAGATCTCATTGGATATTTAGACTCTGACTATGCTGGCGATCGGGTTGACCGCAAGTCAACATCAGGCACATGTCATTTCCTCGGACGATCCTTGGTATGTTGGTCCTCGAAGAAGCAGAACTGCATATCATGATAATCCCCAAGTGCGGGGAATCATTGTAGCAATTCCCAAAGGTGGAAATGATAAGTACGGAGTGTTGAACCCACAAGGAGCCAAAGGTAAGATCAATATTCTCTCAAGCCCTATCTGCCACTGATACGACTCTACGTGCACCGAACGTTTGCTTCCAACTAAAAACAAGAAATAAAATTGTGTTGTGGGTATAAAGAGGATAACTTTGTATGATATCGGAGAGCTAAAATATAAAAGTAGGTCCTGTTATCATAAGGTTAGAATATATTACTAAATAATATAAATAGCGAGTGCGGAATAATGATGGATCGGTGTGCGGAATTGTCCTAGGCAATTGTTAATAAGACCAATAGTCGTCATTGCAATTTCATATGAGGGAGAGGCATAAGCTAACATACTTTCTCTACTTGGATCATATGCACTTATGACTGGAACTCTAGCAAGCGTCCGCAACTACTAAAGATCATTAAGGTAAAACCCAACCATAGCATTAAGGCATCAAGTCCTCTTTATTCCCATACGCAACAACCCCCTTACTCGGGTTTGTGTTTCAGTCACTCATGAACCCACTATAAGTGAATCATGAATGTATTGCAACACCCTACAGCGGGAATCCCTCATGCTTGTGCGACACGGAGGGCACCATAGGAGAGCATCAAAGTAAAACATACAAATCATACCAATCTAGATCATCAATCAACCCAAAGACAAAAGATATCTACTCAAAACATCATAGGATGGCAACACATCATTGGATCATAATATGCGAGAGAGTGGACCGCGTAAAAGAGATGAGGATGGTGATGATGATGGTGATGTTGATGAAGATGATCACCGTGGCGATGATTCCCCTCCCGATGGCACTCCGGTGCCACCAAGAGATAGGAGGAGAGGTTCTCCCCGTTGTGCTTCCTCCTCCATGGCTTCCCCTCTTTGGTCCTTGGCCTTCATGGTGATGATGGCCCCTCCGAGATCCTCCTCCATGGCCTCCGGTGATGATGGCCCCCGCCGGCAGGGTGCCGGAGAGGGCCTAGATTGATTTCTCGTGGCTACAGAGGCTTGCGGCGGCGGAACTTCCGATCTATCTTCTCCCCCGAAGGTTTTAGGGTATATGGGACTATATAGGTGAAAAAAGTCAGTCGGGGGAACCTCGAGGGGCCCACGAGAGGGTAGGGTGCGCCCAGGGGGGTGGGCGCCCCCTATCTCGTGGCTTCCTCAGAGCTCTTCTGACGTGGACTCCAAGTCTCCCGGATCATATTCTTCCCAAAAATCACGCTGCCAAAGGTTTCATTCCGTTTGGACTCCGTTTGATATTCCTTTTCTTTGAAATACTGAAACAGGCAATAAAACAGCAATATGGGCTGGGCCTCCGGTTAATAGATTAGTCCCAAAAGTAATATAAAAGTGTATAATAAAGCCCATAATCATTCAAAACAGATAATAAAATAGCATGAATGCTTCATAAATTATAGATACGTTGGAGACGTATCAGCATCCCCAAGCTTAATTCCTGCTCGTCCTCGAGTAGGTAAATGATAAAGAAAGAATTTATGAAGTGTGAATGCTAGCAGGTGCACAAGTTTTGATCAATGATAATTCCAATCACCTTTTCTAGCATCAATAAGTGTCATAATAGTAGCTTATCTCATAAAACTTATCATGATCAAGTAACAATCTATTCACAATGTCAAGTATGGTTCAAAAACTTCATTGAGAACTAACAAACTGTAATCTCAGTCATTGAAGCAATTGCAATTTATCATAACATCAGAAAGAGTCAAGGATAGAGCTTTTTAGCAAGTCCACATGCTCAACTATCATATAGTCTTCTACAATTGCTAACACTCAAGCAATACTTGTGGTATGGAGTTTCAGCCGGACACTGAGAAAGATAGGGTCTTATTGTGTTGCCTCCCAACGTATTCACCTTTAGGTGATGTCAACAATAATAGCCCATGCTAACTTACATCCAATTGGATATATATATCATGATCTTTCAAACATGAGGAGCTTGCCAAAGGATAAAATGAAAAAGGGAAAGGTGGGGATCACCTTGACTCAAGCATAAAGTTAAAACATAAAGTAAAAGATAGGCCCTTCTTAGAGGGAAGCAGAGGTTGTCATGTGCGTTTAGGGTTGGATGCATAAAATCTTAATGCAAAAGAGCGTCACTTTACATTGCCCCTTGTATGTGGACCTTTATTATGCAGTTCGTCGCTTTTATTTCTTCCACAACAAGATCGTACAAAGCTTATTTTCTCTGCACTAATAATTCATACATATTTAGATAGCAATTTTTATTGCCTACAACATGACAACTTACTTGAAGGATCTTACTCAATCCATAGGTAGGTACGGTGGACTCTCATGGCAAAACTGGGTTTAAGAATATTTGGAAGCACAAGTAGTATCTCTACTTGGTGCAAGGAAATTGGCTAGCATGAGGGGGAAAGGCAAACTCAACATATTTGGAAGGTCAATGATAATATACTTTAACTGAGATGTGAGAAAACATAAACCATTACGTTGTCTTCCTTGTCCAACTCAACTCTTTTAGCATGTCATACTGAATGAGTGCTCCCAATCATAAAAAATGTCCAAGATAATATATTTGTATGTGAACCTCTCTTTCCTTATTACTTCCTATTAATTGCAACGATGACCAAAACTACGTTTGCCAACTCTCAACAACTTTTATGCCTCATACTGTTTAATTGTGAAGTCATTACTATCCATGTTATAAGCATATGAAACATATAGAAATTCAGATTTATGACATTCAATTCATTCCCCCATTTACTCATAGGATATACATGAAGCACATGAGTAAATGACAAACTACTCCAAAAGATATGAGTGAAGGACACTGAGTAGTCCAATAATTAACTAGCCATGGGAGGGTTCCTTTTTTATTCAATATTTCAGATCCAATGATTTTATTCAAACAGCAAGTAAAGTTGAAAATACGCTCCAAGCAAAACACATATCATGTGGCGAATAAAAATATAGCTCCGAGTAAGGTATACCGATAGTTTTGAAGACGAAAGAGGGGATGCCTTCCGGGGCATCCCCAAGCTTAGGCGCTTGAGTCTTCCTTGAATATTACCTTGGGGTGCCTTGGGCATCACCAAGCTTAAGGTCTTCCCACTCCTTATTCTCCTTCTATCGATATCTCACCCAAAACTAGAAAACTTCAACCACACAAAACTTAATGGAACTTCGTGAGATATGTTAGTATGATAAAGAGTAAACCATTCACTTTGGTGCTGTAAAAGACAAGGTTCATAATTTTTTTCACACAGTGCCTACTGTACCATATCATTTCCACAATTCATATTGCGAAATATAAGCCATAGGAACTAGAGAACAAGCAAACTATGCGATGAAAACAGAATCTGTCAGAAACAGAACAGTCTGTAATGATCTGAACAATAACCATACTTATGCTACTCCAAAAATTATGAAATAAATTGGTGGACATGAGGAATTTGTCTATTAATCTTCTGAAAAAATAATCAACTCAAAAGCACTCTTATGAAAAAAATGACAGCTAATCTCGTGAGCGCAAAGTTTCTGTTTTTTACAGCAAGATCACATTAACTCTCACCCAAGTCTTCCCAAAGGTATTACTTGGTACTTTATTGAAACAAAAGCTATAAAAAATGATTACTACAGTAGCTTAATCATGTATACACACAAAAACACTAAGGGTAAATATTGGGTTGTCTCCCAACAAGCGCTTTTCCTTAATGCCTTTTAGCTAGGCATGATGATTTCAATGATGCTCACATAAAAGATAAGAGTTGAAACATAAAAAGAGAATCATGAAGAATATGACTAGCACATTTAAATCTAACCCACTTCCTATGACTAGGGATTTTGTGAGCATACAATTTATAGGAACATGAATCAACTAGCATAGGAAGGCAAAACAAGTTTAACTTTAAAACTTTAAGCACATAGAGAAGAAACTTGATATTATAGCAACTCCTACAAGCATATATTCCTCCCTCATAATAGTTTTCAGTAGCATCATGGATAACAACTTTGTTCTCATACTCAATTGGAACCTCTTCCGAAATAGTGGAATCTATAATACCTAAATAGTTCATCCCCACTATCTTATTTCTCTTGACATGCAAGCTATCCACCTCAGCAATATGCCACATCAACAATTATTTTTCATTTTATCAAAATTTTGTTGGACATTTGTACGTGCTTCCCTCCTTCCCCATTTGCCTCTCTGGTGTTTCACATCCCTCCCACACTTCACGCACATGGAGCGATTGGCCTCTCTGCTTTTCACATCTCTCCTCCACCAGTCCACCTCACGCACATACAATATTTACTACAACCTCTTCCACTAGGTTGTTTGTGATGGTTTTTCTCCTATTCCATCTACGAGGTGGACCAATGGAGCCTCAATATTCTCTTCCTTGATTTCTCTTAATCTCGGCTATATTGTTTCTATCTATTTTTTGTGGCGTCGGATCTGGCTTGTCATCGCTGCCACAGAGCCGATCGTTTCGATGACGTTCCTGCTGTCCTGCAGCAGCATGGCAAGGAGGACCACGTACGCATCTGCCGGTACAAATCCTGCTTATGCCCCAGTCCGCTAGCTGACTGCATCATATTATTCTTCCCCGGCGTTGACGACTTCAACAACACCTCACTGAACGCCATGGGTGGCCTCTCCACCCTGTCCGCTATCGCGAGGCACTGGCCGTGGAGGTCGACGAGCAGCTATTCTTTTGCATCGATGATTGTGTGGTATTCCACCTCAACACTGCTCTATCCGTGATCGACTGGAACGCAGCAGAGGCGGACGTGAAGAAGACCTTTGTTGCCAGGTAAAAGGCATGTACGATGGTACTAGCTCCAACTTCTTCCTACTTTGGCGACTTTGTCCCTTACACAAGATTCAGTCGATTCGTCTACATCGTAGGCAGGCCTCTGTCACACACTAAAATTCTCTTTTGATTGGATATATATTTGGTTGGATGGTTCATGCGGCTGAAGTTCATTTAGATTGATTTTGTATTTTTGGAGACTGATTATTCTTTTACCTTTCTTACTTCGATTGGAGCAACAATACCTACATATTAGTCTTCTAAAATTAACCTTCTATTCTCATATTGATTCTGCAGATATTTGTTTTGTCATGTCAAAAAGGTTTTCAATGAAAATGCAAACAGGTTGCAAGGGCGATGAACCAATGTAATCTTTATGATGTAATTAATGCTAATCACATTTTTGTCATGGCATTTCTACATATCGAATTTTTTTAGTCATTTACTTTCAAGTCTGATTTAAAGATAATTGCAGATCATGTAACAAAACCAAAAAATATTTTGGCAGTACGATTTCTATAACATACCTGCTATGTTCAGAAAATGTTACAGATCGATGTTCTTTCTCATTGTCAATATGTTCTGTACATAGGAACGCATGAAGTCTTCAAAGCAGAGCTTTATGAAATTTATGCCACGTGCACCTCTTTCATTATTTGTGCTTGAGTCCTAAGATGGTTCTCCGGGGTTTAGGACATGGGTATATATGGACAAACTAATACTATACTAATTGGCTTCTAAGCCAAGTTGTACTTGCAGATACCATTAATTCAATCATATTATGTCCTATGTTTTGAATTATAGTTGCATTTTATGCCCTCTTTATCATAAATGGCATCTTACTTACTGAATGCCCTATCCAAGCCATAACTAATTATCATTATAGTTCTGATTTTCCCAAGTTGCTGATTAGTCTTACAACATTTGAGAGGCCAGGTAAAGGAGAAGACACAGGTGTATCTATGCCAACAAATGTAGAATAGTACCCAAGATTGGACGAACCAGACTAGCAAAACATAGGTAGGCAACAAGCAATGAGTAAACAAACATACATTCAAGTAACCAGTTGGTGAGGGTCCTCAAGTGGGTATGTGTTTCCCATGTAACAAGCTATCATATTTTTTTCAATTTTCTATCTTTTTTGCTAATGTTTTAAACTTTAATTCCCGCAGCAACGCGTGGGGTATCATCTAGTACTAACTAAAGTTGACACTCTTCCAAATCCACTTTCATAAATATCACACTAAGATTCAACACCCTCCAAGATAGTGGGATCACTAATTCCTAAAGTTGACACTCTTCCAAACCCACTTTAATTTATAGTATTATTCATACTCCAAAAGATATAGGTGAAGTTCATGGAGCATTCTATAGACTAACCAATGCCCAAGCTCAAAATATATAAGTGATGCACACGAAGCATTCTATAAATCCACACTCAAATGATTTAAGTGAAGCACAAAGAGCAATTCTATAAGATCATACTTAAAAGATATAAGTGAAGCACATGAAGTATTCTATAAATCAATTAAGATCTATATCATACTAGCATGATTCTTAAAGAGAAATAAAAACACAAAGGACACAAATCATGTGAACAAAACAAAAACCGAGGTATATACCGATATCTGTTGAAGAAGAAAAATGGGATGACAACCGGGGCATCCCCAAGCTTAGATGCTTTTGTATCCTTTAAAATATTTACTTGGGGTGCCTTGGGAATCCCCAAGCTTGAACTCTTGTCTCTCTTTATTCTTCTCACATCGGTAACTCCTCGTTCTTCAAACACTTCATTCACAAAAAGTTAAACAAAAACTTTGTGAGATCCGTTAGTGTAATAAAGCAAACTACCAATTTAAGGTACTGTAATTAACTTATTATTTATCTATATTGGTGTCAAACCTACTGTATTCCAACTTCTCTATGGTTCATACCCTTACATACTAGCCATATATGCATCAAAATAAGCAAACAACACACGAAAGACAGAATCTGTCATGAACAGGACAGTCTGTAGTAATCTGGAAGTTTAGTAAACTTCTGTAACTCCAAAAATTATGAAATAAATTTGAAAATTTGAAAAATTTGTACAGAAGTAATGTCCAAGAAGTTTCAGACACATTTGACTTTCCAGTAAAAAATGTAAATTCATGCACTACAGCCAAAGTTTCTGTTTTTGTTCTGCACAAGGTAAGCAAGCAATCTTATCATACTAAAACCAAAGCTTGGCACATTATTTTTATAATACAATGGATATATACAAGGGGATAATTATTTACAGAGAAACTTCCATGAAAAATTCTACATTGTTTCCATGAGCATGAACACAAGTGCTCAAGGTCGACCCTCACTTCTTCAATGCATAACTTTCCAATCACTTCTCTTTTTGAAAAACTTTTTTAGGCATCATAGGCAAGTATATATTTTTGTATTTTCAAAATATTTTTTTATATGTTTCACCCACAACTAAACAGTAACAAAAAGGAAAAACAAAATCTATTTAGTTAAGAAAGCAAACAAGCACACACGAGAATATCAACCCCATGCTATTGCTCCCCGGCAACGGCGCCAAAAAAGAGCTTGATAATCCCCAAGTGCAGGGAATCATCGTAGCAATTCCCAAAGGTGGAAATGATAAGTATGGAGTTTCGAACCCAAAAGGAGCCAAAGGTAAGATCAATATTCTCTCAAGCCCTATCTGCCACTAATACTACTCTACGTGCACCGAACATTTGCTTCCAACTAAAAACTGTTGGGTTTCGTAGTAATTTCAAAAAATTTCCTACGCGCACACAGGATCATGTGATGCATAGCAACGAGAGGAGAGTGTTGTCTACGTACCCAACGCAGACCGACTGCGGAAGCAATGACACGACGTAGAGGAAGTAGTCGTACGTCTTCACGATCCAACCGATCAAGCACCGAAACTACGGCACCTCCGAGTTCGAGCACACGTTCAGCTCGATGACGATCCCCGGACTCCGATCCAGCAAAGTGTCGGGGAAGAGTTTCGTCAGCACGACGGCGTGGTGACGATCTTGATGAACTACAGCAGCAGGGCTTCACCTAAACTCCGCTACAATATTATCGAGGAATATGGTGGCAGGGGGCACCGCACACGGCTAAGGAATCGATCACGTGGATCAACTTGTGTCAACTTGTGTGTTTAGAGGTGCCCCTGCCTCCGTATATAAAGGAGTAGAGAGGGGGAGGCTGGCCGGCCATAGAGGGAGGCGCAGGAGAGTCCTACTCCCTCTGGGAGTAGGATTCCTCCCCCAAATCCTAGTCCAACTAGGATTCCTCGGAGGGGAAGGGAGAGAGGGGGGGCGGCCACCTTCTCCTAGTCCTAATAGGACTAGGGGAGGGGGAAGAGGCGCAGCCACCTTGGGCTGCCCCTTTCTCCTTTCCACTAAGGCCCATGAAGGCCCATATGGATCCCGGGGGGTTCCGGTAACCTCCCGGTAACCCGGTAAAATCCCGATTTCACCCGGAACACTTCCGATGTCCAAACATAGGCTTCCAATATATCAATCTTTACGTCTCGACCATTTCGAGACTCCTCGTCATGTCCGTGATCACATCCGGGACTCCGAACAACCTTCGGTACATCAAAATGCATAAACTCATAATATAACTGTCATCGTAACCTTAAGCGTGCGGACCCTACGGGTTCGAGAACAATGTAGACATGACCGAGACATGTCTCTGGTCAATAACCAATAGCGGGACCTGGATGCCCATATTGGCTCCTACATATTCTACGAAGATCTTTATCGGTCAAACCGCATAACAACATACGTTGTTCCCTTTGTCATCGGTATGTTACTTGCCCGAGATTCGATCGTCGGTATCCAATACCTAGTTCAATCTCGTTACCGGCAAGTCTCTTTACTCGTTCCGTAATACATCATCTCACAACTAACATATTAGTTGTAATGCTTGCAAGGCTTATGTGATGTGTATTACCGAGAGGGCCCAGAGATACCTCTCCGACAATCGGAGTGACAAATCCTAATCTCGAAATACGCCAACCCAACATCGACCATTGGAGACACCTGTAGTACTCCTTTATAATCACCCATTTACGTTGTGACGTTTGGTAGTACCCAAAGTGTTCCTCCGGTAAACGGGAGTTGCATAATCTCATAGTCGTAGGAACATGTATAAGTCATGAAGAAAGCAATAGCAACATACTAAACGATCAGGTGCTAAGCTAATGGAATCGGTCATGTCAATCAGATCATTCTACTAATGATGTGACCTCGTTAATCAAATAACAACTCATTGTTCATGGTTAGGAAACATAACCATCTTTGATTAACGAGCTAGTCAAGTAGAGGCATACTAGTGACACTCTGTTTGTCTATGTATTCACACATGTATTATGTTTCCGGAAAATACAATTCTAGCATGAATAATAAACATTTATCATGATTATAAGGAAATAAATAATAACTTTATTATTGCCTCTAGGGCATATTTCCTTCAATCTCCCACTTGCACTAGAGTCAATAATCTAGATTACACTGTAATGAATCTAACACCCATGGAGCTTTGGTGCTGATCATGTTTTGCTCGTGGAAGAGTCTTAGTCAACGGGTCTGCAATATTCAGATCCGTATGTATCTTGCAAATCTCTATGTCTCCCACCTGGACTAGATCCCGGATGGAGTTGAAGCGTCTCTTGATGTGTTTGGTCCTTTTGTGAAATCTGGATTCCTTTGCCAAGGCAATTGCACCAGTATTGTCACAAAAGATTTTCATTGGACCCGATGCACTAGGTATGACACCTAGATCGGATATGAACTCCTTCATCCAGACTCCTTCATTTGCTGCTTCCGAAGCAGCTATGTATTCCGCTTCACATGTAGATCCCGCTACGACGCTTTGTTTAGAACTGCACCAACTGACAGCTCCACCGTTTAATGTAAACACGTATCCTGTTTGCGATTTAGAATCGTCCGGATCAGTGTCAAAGCTTGCATCAACGTAACCTTTTACGATGAGCTCTTTGTCACTTCCATATACGAGAAACATATCCTTAGTCCTTTTCAGGTATTTCAGGATGTTCTTGACCGCTGTCCAGTGATCCATTCCTGGATTACTTTGGTACCTCCCTGCTAAACTTATAGCAAGGCACACATCAGGTCTGGTACACAGCATTGCATACATGATAGAGCCTATGGCTGATGCATAGGGAACATCTTTCATATTCTCTCTATCTTCTGCAGTGGTCGGGCATTGAGTCTTACTCAATTTCACACCTTGTAACACAGGCAAGAACCCTTTCTTTGCTTGATCCATTTTGAATTTCTTCAAAATTTTGTGAAGGTATGTGCTTTGTGAAAGTCCAATTAAGCGTCTTGATCTGTCTCTATAGATCTTAATGCCTAATATGTAAGCAGCTTCACCGAGGTCTTTCATTGAAAAACTTTTATTCAAGTATCCCTTTATGCTATCCAGAAATTCTATATCATTTCCAATCAGTAATATGTCATCCACATATAATATCAGAAATGCTACAGAGCTCCCACTCACTTTCTTGTAAATACAGGCTTCTCCAAAAGTCTGTATAAAACCAAATGCTTTGATCACACTATCAAAACGTTTATTCCAACTCCGAGAGGCTTGCACCAGTCCATAAATGGATCGCTGGAGCTTGCACACTTTGTTAGCTCCCTTTGGATCGACAAAACCTTCTGGTTGCATCATATACAACTCTTCTTCCAGGAATCCATTCAGGAATGCAGTTTTGACATCCATTTGCCAAATTTCATAATCATAAAATGCGGCAATTGCTAACATGATTCGGACGGACTTAAGCATCGCTACGGGTGAGAAGGTCTCATCGTAGTCAATTCCTTGAACTTGCCGAAAACCTTTTGCGACAAGTCGAGCTTTGTAGACAGTAACATTACCATCAGCGTCAGTCTTAAAGATCCATTTATTCTCAATCGCTTGCCGATCATCGGGCAAGTCAACCAAAGTCCATACTTTGTTCTCATACATGGATCCCATCTCAGATTTCATGGCTTCTAGCCACTTTGCGGAATCTGGGCTCACCATCGCTTCTTCATAGTTCGTAGGTTCATCATGATCTAGTAGCATGACCTCCAGAACAGGATTACCGTACCACTCTGGTGCGGATCTTACTCTGGTTGATCTACGAAGTTCAGTAGTATCTTGATCTGAAGTTTCATGATCATTATCATTGGCTTCCTCACTAACTGGTGTAGGTGTCACTGAAACAGTTTTCTGTGATGAACTACTTTCCAGTAAGGGAGCAGGTACAGTTACCTCGTCAAGTTCTACTTTCCTCCCACTCACTTCTTTCGAGAGAAACTCCTTCTCTAGAAATGATCCATTCTTAGCAACAAATGTTTTGCCTTCGGATCTGTGATAGAAGGTGTACCCAACAGTTTCCTTTGGGTATCCTATGAATACACATTTCTCCGATTTGGGTTCGAGTTTATCAGGTTGAAGCTTTTTCACACAAGCATCGCAGCCCCAAACTTTAAGAAACGACAACTTTGGTTTCTTGCCAAACCATAGTTCATAAGGCGTCGTCTCAACGGATTTTGATGGTGCCCTATTTAACGTGAATGCGGCCGTCTCTAAAGCATATCCCCAAAATGATAGCGGTAAATCTGTAAGAGACATCATAGATCGCACCATATCTAGTAAAGTACGATTACGACGTTCGGACACACCATTACGCTGTGGTGTTCCGGGGGGCGTGAGTTGCGAAACTATTCCACAGTTTTTCAAATGTACACCAAACTCGTAACTCAAATATTCTCCTGCACGATCAGATCGTAGAAACTTTATTTTCTTGTTACGATGATTTTCAACTTCACTCTGAAATTCTTTGAACTTTTCAAATGTTTCAGACTTATGCTTCATTAAGTAGATATATCCATATCTGCTCAAATCATCTGTGAAGGTGAGAAAATAACGATATCCGCCACGAGCCTCAATATTCATCGGACCACATACATCGGTATGTATGATTTCCAACAAATCTGTTGCTCTCTCCATAGTACCGAAGAACGGTGTTTTAGTCATCTTGCCCACGAGGCACGGTTCGCAAGTACCAAGTGATTCATAATCAAGTGGTTCCAAAAGTCCATTAGTATGGAGTTTCTTCATGCGTTTTACACCGATATGACCTAAACGACAGTGCCACAAATAAGTTGCACTTTCATTATCAACTCTGTATCTTTTGGTTTCAACATTATGAATATGTGTATTACTACTATCGAGATTTAGTAAGAATAGACCACTCTTCAAGGGTGCATGACCATAAAAGATATTACTCATATAAATAGAACAACCATTATTCTCTGATTTAAATGAATAACCGTCTCGCATTAAACAAGATCCAGATATAATGTTCATGCTCAACGCTGGCACCAAATAACAATTATTTAGGTCTAATATTAATCCCGAAGGTAGATGTAGAGGTAGCGTGCCGACCGCGATCACATCGACTTTGGAACCGTTTCCCACGCGCATCGTCACCTCGTCCTTTGCCAGTGCCCGCTTATTCTGTAGTCCCTGTTTCGAGTTGCAAATATTAGCAACAGAACCAGTATCAAATACCCAGGTGCTACTGCGAGCATTGGTAAGGTACACATCAATAACATGTATATCACATATACCTTTGTTCACCTTGCCATCCTTCTTATCCGCCAAATACTTGGGGCAGTTCCGCTTCCAGTGACCAGTCTGCTTGCAGTAGAAGCACTCAGTTTCAGGCTTAGGTCTAGACTTGGGTTTCTTCTCTTGAGCAGCAACTTGCTTGCCGTTCTTTTTGAAGTTCCCCTTTTCCTTCCCTTTGCCCTTTTTCTTGAAACTAGTGGTCTTGTTAACCATCAACACTTGATGCTCCTTCTTGATTACTACCTCCACAGCTTTTAGCATTGCGAAGAGCTCGGGAATAGTCTTGTTCATCCCTTGCATATTATAGTTCATTACGAAGCTCTTGTAGCTTGGTGGCAGTGATTGGAGAATTCTGTCAATGACGCAATCATCCGGAAGATTAACTCCCAATTGAATCAAGTGATTATTATACCCAGACATTTTGAGTATATGCTCACTGACAGAACTGTTCTCTTCCATCTTGCAGCTATAGAACTTATTGGAGACTTCATATCTCTCAATCCGGGCATTTGCTTGGAATATTAACTTCAACTCCTGGAACATCTCATATGCTCCATGACGTTCAAAACGTCGTTGAAGTCCCGATTCTAAGCCGTAAAGCATGGCACACTGAACTATCGAGTAGTCATCAGCTTTGCTCTGCCAGACGTTCATAACATCTGGCGTTGCTCCAGCAGCAGGCCTGGCACCCAGCGGTGCTTCCAGGACGTAATTCTTCTGTGCAGCAATGAGGATAATCCTCAAGTTACGGACCCAGTCCGTGTAATTGCTACCATCATCTTTCAACTTTGCTTTCTCAAGGAACGCATTAAAATTTAACGGAACAACAGCACGAGCCATCTATCTACAATCAACATAAACAAGCAAGATACTATCAGGGACTAAGTTCATGATAAATTTTAAGTTCAATTAATCATATTATTAAAGAACTCCCACTTAGATAGACATCCCTCTAATCCTCTAACTGATCACGTGATCCAAATCAACTAAACCATGTCCGATCATCACGTGAGATGGAGTAGTTTCATCGGTGAACATCATTATGTTGATCATATCTACTATATGATTCACGCTCGACCTTTCGGTCTCCGTGTTCCGAGGCCATATCTGCATATGCTAGGCTCGTCAAGTTTAACCTGAGTATTCTGCGTGTGCAACTGTTTTGCACCCGTTGTATTTGAACGTAGAGCCTATCACACCCGATCATCACGTGGTGTCTCAGCACGAAGAACTTTTGCAACGGTGCATACTCAGGGAGAACACTTCTTGATAATTTAGTGAGAGATCATCTTATAATGCTACCGTCAATCAAAGCAAGATAAGATGCATAAAAAGATAAACATCACATGCAATCAATATAAGTGATATGATATGGCCATCATCATCTTGTGCTTGTGATCTCCATCTCCGAAGCACCGTCATGGTCACCATCGTTACCGGCGCGACACCTTGATCTCCATCGTAGCATCGTTGTCGTCTCGCCAATCTTATGCTTCCACGACTATCACTACCGTTTAGTAATAAAGTAAAGCATTACATCGCGATTGCATTGCATACAATAAAGCGACAACCATATGGCTCCTGCCAGTTGCGGATAACTTGGTTACAAAACATGATCATCTCATACAATAAAATTCAGCATCATGCCTTGACCATATCACATCACAACATGCCCTGCAAAAACAAGTTAGACGTCCTCTACTTTGTTGTTGCATGTTTTACGTGGCTGCTACGGGCTTAAGTAAGAACCAATCTCACCTACGCATCAAAACCACAACGATAGTTTGTCAAATAGACTCCGTTTTAACCTTCGCAAGGACCGGGCGTAGCCATACTTGGTTCAACTAAAGTTGGAGAGGCAGTCGCCCGCAAGCCATCTCTGTGCAAAGCACGTCGAGGGAACCGGTCTCGCGTAAGCGTACGCGTAAGGTTGGTCCGGGTCGTCTCGTCCAACAATACCGCTGAACCAAAATTTGACATGCTGGTAGGCAGTATGACTTGTATCGTCCACAACTCACTTGTGTTCTACTCGTGCATATAACATCAACATCATTAACCTAGGCTCTGATACCACTGTTGGGTTTCGTAGTAATTTCAAAAAATTTCCTACGCGCACACAGGATCATGTGATGCATAGCAACGAGAGGAGAGTGTTGTCTACGTACCCAACGCAGACCGACTGCGGACACGACGTAGAGGAAGTAGTCGTACGTCTTCACGATCCAACCGATCAAGCACCGAAACTACGGCACCTCCGAGTTCGAGCACACGTTCAGCTCGATGACGATCCCCGGACTCTGATCCAGCAAAGTGTCGGGGAAGAGTTTCGTCAGCACGACGGCGTGGTGACGATCTTGATGAACTACAGCAGCAGGGCTTCACCTAAACTCCGCTACAATATTATCGAGGAATATGGTGGCAGGGGGCACCGCACACGGCTAAGGAATCGATCACGTGGATCAACTTGTGTCAACTTGTGTGTTTAGAGGTGCCCCTGCCTCCGTATATAAAGGAGTAGAGAGGGGGAGGCTGGCCGGCCATAGAGGGAGGCGCAGGAGAGTCCTACTCCCTCTGGGAGTAGGATTCCTCCCCCAAATCCTAGTCCAACTAGGATTCCTCGGAGGGGAAGGGAGAGAGGGGGGCCGGCCACCTTCTCCTAGTCCTAATAGGACTAGGGGAGGGGGAAGAGGCGCAGCCACCTTGGGCTGCCCCTTTCTCCTTTCCACTAAGGCCCATGAAGGCCCATATGGATCCCGGGGGGTTCCGGTAACCTCCCGGTAACCCGGTAAAATCCCGATTTCACCCGGAACACTTCCGATGTCCAAACATAGGCTTCCAATATATCAATCTTTACGTCTCGACCATTTCGAGACTCCTCGTCATGTCCGTGATCACATCCGGGACTCCGAACAACCTTCGGTACATCAAAATGCATAAACTCATAATATAACTGTCATCGTAACCTTAAGCGTGCGGACCCTACGGGTTCGAGAACAATGTAGACATGACCGAGACATGTCTCTGGTCAATAACCAATAGTGGGACCTGGATGCCCATATTGGCTCCTACATATTCTACGAAGATCTTTATCGGTCAGACCGCATAACAACATACGTTGTTCCCTTTGTCATCGGTATGTTACTTGCCCGAGATTCGATCGTCGGTATCCAATACCTAGTTCAATCTCGTTACCGGCAAGTCTCTTTACTCGTTCCGTAATACATCATCTCACAACTAACATATTAGTTGTAATGCTTGCAAGGCTTATGTGATGTGTATTACCGAGAGGGCCCAGAGATACCTCTCTGACAATCGGAGTGACAAATCCTAATCTCGAAATACGCCAACCCAACATCGACCATTGGAGACACCTGTAGTACTCCTTTATAATCACCCATTTACGTTGTGACGTTTGGTAGTACCCAAAGTGTTCCTCCGGTAAACGGGAGTTACATAATCTCATAGTCGTAGGAACATGTATAAGTCATGAAGAAAGCAATAGCAACATACTAAACGATCAGGTGCTAAGCTAATGGAATGGGTCATGTCAATCAGATCATTCTACTAATGATGTGACCTCGTTAATCAAATAACAACTTATTGTTCATGGTTAGGAAACATAACCATCTTTGATTAACGAGCTAGTCAAGTAGAGGCATACTAGTGACTCTCTGTTTGTCTATGTATTCACACATGTATTATGTTTCCGGAAAATACAATTCTAGCATGAATAATAAACATTTATCATGATTATAAGGAAATAAATAATAACTTTATTATTGCCTCTAGGGCATATTTCCTTCAAAAACAAGAAATAAAATTGTGTTGTGGGTATAAAGAGGATAACTTTGTATGATATCGGAGAGCTAAAATATAAAAGTAGGTGTTGTTATCATAAGGTTAGAATATATTACTAAATAATATAAATAGCGAGTGTGGAATAATGATGGATCGGTGTGCGGAATTTTCCTAGGCAATTGTTAAAAAGACCGATAATCGTCATTGCAATTTCATATGAGGGAGAGGCATAAGATAACATACTTTCTCTACTTGGATCATATGCACTTATGATTGGAACTCTAGCAAGCGTCCGCAACTACTAAAGATCATTAAGGTAAAACCCAACCATAGCATTAAGGCATCAAGTCCTCTTTATTCCCATACGCAACAACCCCCTTACTCGGGTTTGTGTTTCAGTCACTCACCAACCCACTATAAGCGAATCATGAACGTATTGCAACACCCTACAACGGGAATCCCTCACGCTTGCACGACACAGAGGGCACCATAGGACAGCATCAAAGTAAAACATACAACTCATACCAATCTAGATCATCAATCAACCCAAAGACAAAAGATGTCTACTCAAAACATCATAGGATGGCAACACATCATTGGATCATAATATGTGGCATAAAGCACCATGTTCAAGTAGGGATTACAGCGGGGTGCGGGAGAGTGGACCGCGAAAAAGAGATGAGGATGATGATGATGATGGTGATGTTGATGAAGATGATCACCGCGGCGATGATTCCCCTCCCGATGGCACTCCGGTGCCACCAAGAGAGAGGAGGAGAGGTTCTCCCCCTTGTGCTTCCTCCTCCATGGCTTACCTGCTCTGGTCCTTGGCCTTCGTGGCGATGATGGCCCCTCCGAGATCCTCCTCCATGGCCTAAGGTGATGATGGCCCCCTCCGACAGGGTGCCGGAGAGGGCCTAGATTGATTTCTCGTGGCTACAAAGGCTTGCGGCAGCAGAACTTCCGATCTATCTTCTCCCCCGAAGGTTTTAGGGTATATGGGACTATATAGGTGAAAAAGGTTGGTCGGGGGAGCCTCGAGGGGCCCACGAGAGGGTAGGG
>NC_041383.1:483958322-483959297 GCF_002162155.2 Triticum dicoccoides | reverse complement strand
GGGGGGTGGGCGCGCCCCCCTATCTCATGGCTTCCTCGAAGCTTTTCTAACGTGGACTCCAAGTCTCCCGGATTATATTCTTCCCAAAAATCACGCCGCCGAAGGTTTCATTCTGTTTGGACTCCATTTGATCTTCCTTTTCTTTGAAATACTGAAACAAGCAATAAAACAGCAATATGGGCTGGGCCTCCGGTTAATAGGTTAGTCCCAAAAGTAATATAAAAGTGTATAATAAAGCCCGTAATCATTCAAAACGGATAATAAAATAGCATGAATGCTTTTTTTCATAAGTTATAGATACGTTAGAGACATATCATATCACTCTCCACTGCAGAAGCTGAGTACATTGCTGCTGGATCTTGCTGTGCTCAACTACTATGGATGAAGCAAACACTCAAGGACTATGGCAT
This sequence comes from Triticum dicoccoides, assembly GCF_002162155.2. NCBI lineage: Eukaryota > Viridiplantae > Streptophyta > Magnoliopsida > Poales > Poaceae > Triticum > Triticum dicoccoides. The sequence goes on along the minus strand of NC_041383.1, from coordinate 483,958,887 downwards.
CAACGTGAAGAATGTGCCTCTCTACTGCGACAACGAGAGCGCTATCAAGATTGCTCATAACCCAGTTCAGCACTCGAAGACAAAGCAGATCCAGATTCATCATCATTTTCTTCATGATCATGTGTAGAAGGGTGACATCTCCATCAACCACGCAAGCACTGAAGACCAGCTGACCGATATCTTCACTAAGCCCTTGGATGAGAAGAGATTTAGCAAGTTGCGGTGTGAGCTAAATATCCTAGAGTCTTTGAATGTTCTTTGAAAAGGACACACATCCTAACACTTATGCTGACTTGATGACTTAGATGTACAACACATGAAGTAACGTTTTTCTTCAATCAATGAAGACTAACCCTCTCAGTGTGTAGAAATTAATGGAGAAATTGATTCTCAGAACCCTACGAGAATTGTACGCGGTGTCTGAAATCAGCTTTCTTATACGGTGGGTTACGCCACCAACCAAAGTTGAAAATCTTCAATTTGAGTTTTTCTTCATTTTTGAAATTCCTCAGTTTTTCAAATTCTTCAACTTTGCATTGTCTTCACTCTTTCCATTGTTGTTCTT
>NC_041383.1:483933701-483957896 GCF_002162155.2 Triticum dicoccoides | reverse complement strand
TATAACCTGACCTGCTCGCTGGCGGATTTTGACCCCTAGTCATGATGAAATTGCGTTTTTTGCAATTTTACTGCTTGATTTGTTCGACCTGAACTTCCCTCTGAACTAGGTTGAACTTCCGCCAACATTGTCCAAACGGGGCTCGCGATATACCGTTGGAAAGCTATGGACACCAGCATCATGACCCAACTTAAATTTTTGTCAAAATGTAAATGGTTTAAGAGCAGTTTTGATAATCGTTTTTTCTTCACATGGAAAACGTGAATCGTATTTTTGATCGCATTTCTAAACTGTTTATCGGAATGAGGCAAATAATATGACGTTGGAAAGCTGCTGCAAAACCGCTCCTTCCACATGTTGAAAGTTTTCCCTAATTCCCTATGGTTAAAGAGTAATTTGGAGAAACGTAAAATTTCGCAAACCGAACAGCTGAGTACGTATTTTCGTTGCCATTTCTAAACGGCTACTGCAATTGAGGCAAGTAATATGGAGTTGGAAAGCTTATGAAAATGCGCTACTTTTTCATGTTGAAGGTTTTTCCTAATTTTGAATGGTTTAAGAGTAATTTAGAAAGCAATACAAGTTCCACCAAGTTCGTATTTTCGATCTAGTTTTTTAATCATACGTCCGAATATAGCAAATGATATGGCGTTGGAAATCCTGAACAAATGCAAAACTTTTTGGTATGTATTGTTTCTCCAAATTCATTACGGTTTTACGTTGATTTTGAAAATGGCTAAAAACGTATTTTCGCCGTAATTTCTACAAACTTCATCGGAACGGGGCAAATAATATACTGTTGAAAAGCTACAAAAAATGCGAAACTTTTTCATGTTGATGATTTTCTCTGATTCCTCGCCATTTTCAAGTAATTTCAGAAACAATTAGATCACTCGTTCCGCCTTTATCGCAAAACAGATTCGTCGAAAATGCATCGCGTGAAGTACTTGAACTTCTGTGGCAGTTCTGCTTGAATTTCACTCTGTTTTTCACGTGCTTTTTTGCTTGTAGCTCTTCATTCACTCACCGGAATTGAGCATGTGATATACCTGTGGAAAGCTGTTTTAAACATGCAACTTTCCTGTATTGATCATTTTTTCATACTCACGATGGTTTTAAAAGTTTTTCATCCGAAATTCATTCAGTGTAGTAGTTGAACTTCCTGCTGTTTTCACGTTGAACTTCTTGCTATTTTCACTATGTTGTATTTTTAATAACGAGGAAAATCTAAGTTTTCTATAATCATCGAACTTCTCCATCTTTTTAATATGGCCTTCTTGGTTTTATTTCTTAAATATTTTTTATGAATAAAAATATTTTAAGACACTAAAACAACATTTTCGTGTGTGTTTTTACATTGGTTTGCACATCAAACCGCGTCATCTTTAGAAATTGAACTTCTCGTTTTCTTTTTTATTTTCTTTCAACATTGTTTAGCATGTCGAACCACATCATCTTTAGAAATTGAACTTCTCCTTTCTTTTTGTTTTCTTTCAACATTGGGTTGCACGTCGGACCGCTTCATCTTTAGAAATTGAACTTCTCATTTTCTTTTTGTTTTCTTTCAACATTGGTTTACACGTTGAACCGCGTCATCTTTAGAAATTGAACTTCTCCCTTTTTGTTTTCTTGCATGTTTTACCTTGCATATTTAAATTTATTTTAAACTTGCTGAGATAACACACTTGACCTTCTAGAACACAACATTTTGACCTTTGCAAAACATAAATTAAAGCCAAACTTTTGACCTATAGAGCATGTATAATTTTCTCCACTCTTTCAAGAATAAACGCTGAATCACCCCGTTAGTTTTGACTTGAACTTCTGCTGCACATGAATAAGCTGTTGAAAACACGCAACTTTCCTGCTCCGTTATTTAAATTTGAACTTCTAGTTTTTTAAGAAACGAGATTTTTTAAAAACTTTTTTACTTGTTCCTTTTATTCTAATTTGAACTTCTAGTTTTGTATAACGGTGATTTTTTCATCAATTCTTTTTAATTGTTCCTCTTTTTAATTTGGACTTCTCTGTTTTTTTACAAACGATAAAAATCCTTTTTTATAATGGTTTTTGTAGTACTTTTTTATTTGATCTTATTGCTCTTTTTTTTGGACTTATTGCGCTGACTGGTCTCCATTTTCCTCGAACTAATGCTCATGTGCAGATCATGCGTGCGCAAAAGAATTATAGGCAGCCACACACCGATGCTACTGGACACCTACTATTGCTTTTTTCCTTCATTTAATATACACATTGAACCATATATGTTGTCGGGATGAACTTCTGTCTTTCTGCTCCAGAGAAGAGTGGTGCATCGGTGAATAATGCAAACTACTGGGCATCATGAGGCCCCAAAATATGGATACAAATTTTTTTATGAAGCACGGAATCCCTTTTTTATGAGGCGTCATTTGTGTTTTCTTATTTGAACTTCATGTTTTCTTATTTAGAAGCACGAAATCCCTTTTTTTATGAAGTTTTATTTTCATCAAATTTTTGAATTGACCGGTTAATCTTACTCAACAAATATAATGTCATGTTATTTTCCGAACTTGCTATGTTTCATGCGGTGAACCTTTTTTGATTTTGCACTTCCAAAACTAACAATTTCTAGGTTAGGCATGTTTTCTTGTTGGTATATAAACATCAAATTGCTTTGTTATTTTAATTCGAACTTCTCGATTCTATTCACTTCATTTTTTATTCAAACTTCATGGTTTTATTTTGAAAAAATTGTGGGAATTCCGTTTGGGTTTTGTCAAAAAACCGCAAAAGAACTTTTTATAATTTTGCAACGTCTCTCTCTCTCTCTCTCTCTCTCTCTCTCTCTCTCTCTCCCCCTCCCTCCCTCTCTCTCTCTCGTCTTAGTTCACACAACATTTGTCCCTTTCTTTTTCTTGATATTTTTTTATCATTGTCTCTTTATTGTTTTTCGGATGTAACTTCTTTTCCTCTGCACTTATTTTATCTGGCTTATTGTTTTCAAACTTACCAACTTCTGAAACCTAAACTTCACACGTTCATTTGAACCCTTTTTCCCATGTACTCATGGAACTTTTCTCCATGTGTTTTTACTTGTTTTTGTTTCTCCATCTTTCATGATTTTTTTACCCACGAACTTCTCATGTTGCTGTCTGAATATTTTCCAAAAATTTACAGGTGTTCTAGTACAGACTGATCATACAAAAATGAGACATTATAACGCTATACGTCAGTGCTATATCATTGCCAAGAAGTATCACCCTGTAACAAATACAATGCTCATACGAGCATTTGCACTAACACGTTCCATGCAACCAAATGGGGGAAGGAGCATATGAGTTGTACATCTCTATGGCCTCGACGTGGGCAGGTCCCATCCTACTGGAGTGCAGGTCATCTCCATCAACATGCCAAGTCCAGGTCGCTGCAAAAAGCTGAAGCTGCACTGCGCAAGCAGAGCGAGAGAAGAAGTGCAAGCCATGGCAGTTCGTGCTGAGCGCGTGCGGCCGTGGGAGGTGCAAGCTTGGCCGCCGGCCGGAGCTGAACGGGGTCAGGTGAGGAAGTAGGCAGGCAGAGGTGGGAGGTGCGCGTCGCCACAAATCTGCCCCAACCTACGCTGCCGCCCTGCTCCGCGTACTCCAACTCCTCCTGTTCGCATTCAGATAAAAGCATAGACATTTCAGATTCAGTACATGGGGGCGAGGATGTGGTAGCAGGGTGAGATGCATAGCAGCAGTGGGATTCAGGGGGCGTAGCGGCTGTGAACTCTCAGGGGCCATGTAGTTGAACGGCCGGAGTGTGGAGGCGACGAGCGTCGTCCGTGCTGCGACGGTGGAGCACCACCGAGAGGAGACAGAAGGCGCGAGCAGAAGGGGATAGCCAAGAGGAGGCGGAAGGTGGGAGCCCCGTCGTAGGTTGGTGGCACTCGGGGATGCACGCACTTGGCGGCGCAGCGAAGTGGGGCTCCGGCGGCGGCGTGAAGTGGGGATCCGGTGCGCTGTTGCTGGCGTCGTCGATTTCTTGGGTGGATCCCCGGCCAGCGGCAACACATGAGGATCTACATGGAGGAGGGACGCCGTCCGCGTGAGAGGAGGGGCGTCGGCCGTGCGGGAGGAGGTGCGCCACCGTCGGGAGGGGCGCCGGCCGCGCGGGAGGAGGCGCGCCGCCGTCGAAGAGGGGAGCCGGCCGCGCAGGAGGAGGCGCGCCGCTGACGGGGAGTGGCTCCGGCCGCGCGGGAGGAGGCGTGTCGGCCGTGCGGGAGGAGGTGCGCCGCCGTCGGGGAGGGGCGCCGGCCGCGTGGGAGGAGGCGCGCCGCCGTCGATGAGGGGAGCCGGCCGCACGGGAGGAGGCGCGCCGCCGACGGGGAGTGGCGCCGGCCGCGCGGGAGGAGGCGCGCTGCCATGGGGTCGGCCGTCGGCTGGGAGGAGGCGGATGCTTCAGTTTCTTTGTTTTTTTGTTTTAGGGATCTCGGGAATAAGTCGGCCGGGCCTCCGTGATCCAAATAACTATTCTGATCCTAAGATCAGAATAGTGTCACTCTCTTTATATATATATGTGTCCTCTACAATATTCATTTATAGCTAATTCTTCAAGTTGATTTTTTTTTTGCTAAGTGAATGTGATCGGACCCTTTCCCCTCTATGCTAAACTCAACTCAATCTGTGCACAAATTCTTCATGTGCGTTCTATTTGAAACTCATTCAAATTCTTCACTGTGTCCTTGTCAGCTGAAGAAATTGTGAACGCAACTTTAAAATATTCTTATCTAAAATTTTCGGCTTTTGCCGCTCAAACCGTTACGCATTCCACGGTATACCTATCTATTCACCCACGATCTTACACGATCTCCACTTCACAGTACGTGGGTGACACATGTCGCGCGAATGAGAAGGGTCAGGGGCACGTTCGTCCAAATTCTTCGGGCGAACAGTTATTCATCTCCACTATAAATACCCCCTCCCCTTCCTCATTTCATTTTTACTCCGCTCGACCTCACTCCCTCGCTCGAGTTTCTCAAACCCTAGCGCCGCCGCTAACTCCATCGTCGCCGGTGAGGAAGAGCTTCACTGCCTCGACCTCGTCGCCGTCGTACTCGCGCCGCCCGCGGAAATCTTCCCTCTGCCGCCACCGTAGACGTCTTCCTCCACCAATTTAGGGCGTGTAAGATCCGAGCCAACAAACTTTCAAATCTACACTTCTGGTTTGTCGTGTTCTTCGTCAAGGGTAATTAAAAGTTACTTTTAACGTATTTATTCTACTGATGATTTTCATGAAATCCTCAAAAGGTGTTTATTCTTCGATCTCCACACTCTAAACACCTAGCACAAATCTTCAGTTCTTGATCTATTTCTCTAAGTGACATTTTTCTTCATGATTCCTCAATTGTGTTAATCTCACGATCGGCACAACTTTGGAACCTAAGACAAAGAACACTTAGTGAAATTCTTCAAGACACATCGGGTCAATTTCCTCAAACTTCATCAAATTTTACAAAACTTTCTGAGAACGCATATGACCTCTCCAAATTCTTTGCACCTATACTCTATTCACAGGTACTCATGTTAGCTGCTGAATCACTAGGTTCTCATCAACTTAATTCCTTTGTAGCATTCCTCGAAGAAAAGCTGCATACTTCTTCAGAGAACTCAATTGTGCAAATTCCTCAGCTGAAGAAAATGGTTGACGGTAAACGTCCTCAGAAAGGAGGAAAGAGGCTTGAAGTAAATACTGCCTTTGGGATCCCTGCGGACATCTATGCAGGGTACTGCACGCCTGATGAGGCAAAATATGGCAAGGAAATGAAGAATGAGCGCAAAGTGCGCATTCAGAGGATCGAATGGAGATGGACAAGAGAGTGGAGGGAGTATAGAGTTGTTACTCCCAAATACATGAAGAAATTCTCTCTCAATCCTCCGTGCTCAAGACCTCCTCTGGCACCTGGCCAGCTAGCTGATCCAACAAGCCTTAAAGGTGGTGAGGATTATGCTGATGAATGGGCCAGGCGACAAGCAAAGTTGGCCAAGCATGCCAAAGAAGCAGTGAAGAAATTCAATGAAGATTCTACTGCTGTCGCTGCCACTGCTGAAGCTTCTTCAAGTAAGAAGGCCATGCCTAAGAAGCCAGTAAAGAAACCACCAAGTTCTTCTGCAATGCCCTCACGGCCAATTTCCTTAGTGCCACCGAGGCCAATTCCTCAAGCTGCCCCAGTTCCTCAAGCTGCACCAATTCCTCGGGCTTCAAAACCCTCAGCTCCTCCGGCAAAGTCCTCAGCACCCATGCATCTCGCCTCGTGCCAATGGACCACTTGCATATCTATTTCCTCAGGAGCTTCAGCGAGTTCTTCAGCTCACCCTTCATCAACCGGTCCACTCTACTGAAGACCAAGGCCACTGCTGGACGAGGCACTAGACCAAGTCCTCGCAAGAAGCAGGCAGTCTTTCAAACTCCATCTGATGATGATGAACTTGCCAATATCATCAAGGACAGACAGCAGCGGGCCGCTAGAGCCAAAGGGAGTGATGTGCCCCTTCTAATCGATCCGAAGAAAATGCTCGATTTCATTGACCTATGGCACAAGGATCCAAATGCTCCAATGCCAGAGCTGGGCCTCACTCCTGGACAAAGTCACGTTGTGAATGTGTTCATCATTGAAGAAAAATGGAAGTTTGACCAAGCCAGGTCAATCAAGAAAGCGCAGTACAAGAAGCAGCGCTACTTAAAGGACAATGTCCTTAGTCTTTCGCCTGAGAAGCTCATTGCACTGCAAGCTGACATCAAGAAGCTCAGCGAAGATTTTGAAGCCTACAAGGCTGACTTGAAAGGTGCCAAGGTCAGATTCGTCAAGCTGACAAAGACATTCACTTCAAGTGTTGCTGCTCCTGTGCGCATTGAAGTCACTCAGGCTGAAGCATGTGCTCAAGCCACTGAAGGAATTGTCAGCACCGTTGATGAATATCAGGCTGCTGATGAAACTGCAAGCACCAGGGCTGCTGAAGAAATTCCAGCCTCTGAAGAAACTGCCAGGGCAACCACTAGTATTACGCCTGAAGAAATTGTCAAGCCAGCTGAAGACTCTATCGTTGCGCCTGAAGAAACTGCTCAAGACAGGCCAACTGCATCAGTTGTGCCTGAAGAAATTGATCCCACTGCCACTGCTCCGCCTGCACCAACACCAAGTCTGATTCTTCCTTCTGCTCTAGAAGTGAAGAAAACAAAGCTGCGGAGCGTGCTGCTTTGAAGAAGAGGAAGGCATCAGCTGCATCAGAATCTTCGGCCCCCAAGAAGGCGAAGATTTTGACAAGTTCACTGGAGAATCCCATTGATGTTGTTCCTCTCGCAAGCATGCCATCCAAGGAACTTGTTCCTCATGGCGAAGAATATCAAATTCCCAAAGAATCTACAAAAGAAGATCCCTCTGCTGCTTCCACAGAGCAGATGGATGAAGAAATTGAGGTTGAAGCTTTCACCTCAACCCCTCAGGTATCATCGCCAACACCTCAGTTCACTGCTGAAGAGGCCGGCATTGAAGAAATGGAAGTGGATGAGGATGTGGACATTGGCTGCACCACTCCCGTGTTGAATGATGATTTCTGGGAGAGTCAGCAACCAAACTCACCTCTGTTCACACTGATCCAGCAAATTCCTCAGTCCCTGGCTCCAACTGAAGTTCTCATGGGTTCTGAAGAAATTCATGCCACCCCTTCCATTCCTGAAGAGATTCCAGCCACTAGTGCTGATGAACATGTTGCTGAAGAAATGGAGGCCCAGGCTGCTACTGAAGCAGAAGCTGAAATTCCTCAGCCTGCGGCTCCTGAAATTGAAGTCCCAGAAGTTATTCTTCAAATCACTGACACTCCTCAGCCACAGCCAAAGAATCCATTCTCCAAGACTCCAATGTTCAAGGCTGATGCCTTCTTCAACGAGCATGTATTCTTCACTGAATATAATCCATATGATTCAGCTCGTCTAAGGAGAAAGCGATTCTGGACTGCCAGCCAGGCAAACTTCTATTCTTCAGTGCTATTCAACAAAGACAAGGTCTTCGATCATGAGCATATTCCTCACTTGGATATGGAATCACTACCTTGCTTTGTGCCTCTCCTCGCTGCCATTCATGATGTTGGCCTGCTCAATTTCTGCACTGACATATGCGATTGGAATGAAGAACTTATTCTTCAATTCTACACGACGCTGCACATCACCGGAAATGCTGAAGATGTGAATTCATGGGTGTTGGACTGGATGACTGAAAACACTCACTACAAGGCACCAGCAACTGAATTGCTTCATGCCATGCCCGTCAATCCTCCCCCAGAAGGTGCGCGTCTGATATATTCTGAAACTGAGTTGTTTGATCATTTTATGCAAGTACTGATGAAGCTGCTGAAGCCTGGACAAGCATCAAGGACCAAATTCCTCGTGAAGGAATTGCAGTATGTGCCGAGGACAGTCTATCATATTCTGACGAAGACTTTGAGTCCAATCAAGGGCCACGACTCAAATGATGAGGAAGTCATTAGCATCATGAAGAATCTGTTGTTCAGCATCATGCACGGTATTCTCGTAAATTATCATGATTTCTTCATGAGGACTCTGGCAAATGTCTCTACGTCCCCGTTTGAGATGAAGCCTTACACTCCATGGATCATGAGATTCCTCAGAACAAGGTCTTCACTCAACTACAAAGCTGATACGCTCAACCATGGCAGCTTCTTGCCCCCGATTGAAGTCCTCAAACGGACATTTTCCTCAGTTGATGAGAAGGGCAAGGCCAATGCTATCATTGATGAGGGCATTCGTCCATTGGAGGGGCAGTTCCGCAAAGCTGCTTCATACTCCACCAATGATGACTCTGCCACTCATGATATTGCCACAAATGCTTCAAAGCAAAGTCCTCAGGCAACAGCTCCAAGGGTGATGATTGATCGTGAGCTTCTCCTCAGTCTTCATCAGAAGGTGGATAACAATCACAAATGGGTGAAATGCTAGTTTGATTCAATTCTTCACAATATGACTGCCACTTATAATTCAGTGAAGAAGAACCGCTACTACCTCAACTAAATGTTCGATCGCACCTGGGCTATATTGTCTCACGTTTACGATGATGAGGATCTCAAGTAGATGGGCTTCAAGCAGGATTTTGGCTGGGCTAAGCCTCCACCGAAGAAATTCAAGAAGGTCGAAGTTCCTTCTTTGGTGCCCAGTTCATATTACTCGTCTCGCGGCACTGATGAAAATGAAGATCTGGACGACACTGCGGCAGGCCCTACTCCAACCGACGACCCCAACAACGCTGGCGCTCCTCCATCGACCTCGTGAAGACATTCTTCAGGGGTGTTAGTCCTCACTTTTCGTCCCTTTTGGTCATTTGATGACAAAGGGGGAGAAATTTGAGTTAGTCCTCAAGCGGGTCTATATATATGGGCATTTTTGGTTAAGTTGCAACTCTCGCTCTTCTGAAGCTTTTGTTGATCGAGTTGTAAACTTAAGTCCGATGGTGACCTGATACTTTTGCTCTGTTTTCTGCATGCTATTTCCTCATTAATCCTATGCACGCATGCTGAATTACATCAGTCACCATATTTCATCATGCATTTCAAATTCTTCATTCTATATGTTAAATGCGTGTATGAATTACAAGATATAGGGAGAGATCTCCATGATTATACTCTTCAAGTGAGCATTGCTTCAAAAGCAAATACCTCACTATGCACATCTTCAAGGGGAGTTCTTCTATATCTTGCAATCAAATTCCTCAATTTTGAGTACTTTCAATTCATATGTTTATCTTCATTGAAAACTTAACCTATATTGTCATCAATCACCAAAAAGGGGGAGATTGTAAGTGCATCTAGTGCCCCTTAGTGATTTTGGTGTATTGAAGACTTATAGGTTAAGGGACTAATATGTTTGTGAGTGTACACAGGCTCTATAAGTCAACGAGGAGTTTGATATTTACAGTGAAAGTCGACCCCTAAAAATGAATGTCTTCGGCTGAAGACTTTGGTTCTCCTGAAGACTTTGAAAGTGAAGAAATTGGTGTGACCATGAGGACTCGATATTCATACGAGGAATCTGAAGCGTGAAGACTTTTGTTTTCGTAGTTTCATTTTATCTTTCTTGAGTCATAGGAAACACCGTACTGTTAAAGGGGGTCGAGGTAATACTAAGGAAACAGATTTCCAAGTGACGCTCATCTCAAAATCCTACACCTACCCAATCCTTCGAGTGAAGCCATTGGAAATCTTATATCAGTTCAGTCAATTTCTTCAGTGACAGAGTCGAAGATCTTATGGTCTCTGAGGAATTTGTTCTGACTGAGGAGTTAGGAATTTGCCAGTGCGGATTGCCTACACAGTGAGGAACATGATAGCCCTGAGGAATTCGAACCTCAAAATATCTGACCGTTGCTGAGCCGCGCGCTAGCCGTTCCAAAATATCTACCACCTAACGGTCATATCATTGAAGGGCATTTATGTCTTATCATGTCAGGCTACTCTCTAGGCTATAAATAGCCGCCCCCTACAACCACTAGCTGGTTGGCTGCTCTGAGAGAAACTGACACTTGTCATTTGAGAGCATCCCATCCTCCGAGGACTTTGAGCGAAAATCATCAAGTGAGGACAACCCAAATCCCAAACCCAAACATACAAACCCCAAAGTGATTGAGCATCACTGAAGAGATTGTTCCTGTGTGGAACCGATGCTTGTTACCTTTGAGGACAGTGTATCCTCCATACGGTTAGGCGTCATGGTATGAGCATCCAAGAGGAATTGTAGATTGCCGAGTGACCTAGTCTGTGAAGGTTTGGAAGTCACCTGTGAAGACTTACCACTACTGTTGGGTGATATTTGCGTGATCTTAGATCAAGGAGAATACGGTGAGGACTGTGTGTCCTCGCGTTTAAATACTCAGCCGCTGCAACCAGACGTACAACTGTCACAGCAGTTGGAACTGGTCGAACAAATCATTGTCTTCACCAAGCCAACTGGTTCTATTTCCTCAACCCTTTCATTTCCTCGGTTATGTGTTGATGTACCTGATCATTACTGCTTGAAGACATTGACTGGAGACTTTCTCTATTTCCTCAATCCTAATTCTTCAGTCTGTTTGTCTTCATCCTGCTTATCCTGTGTTTACGCTTTCTGTACTCAGTGCTTGTCTTTTATTTCATCATGATGACTATGTTGTTACTCTGTTTTGCTTATACCTGAGTACTTATTCTGCTGCAAGTAGTTCTTCGTTTAGGAATTTCCTCACCTTGAAATTCCTTAGTGAAGATTTCTTAAAAATCGCCTATTCACCCTCCTCTAGTCGAAGTAACACACTTTCAATTTGCATGATCATGTAGTTGACATCATATTTGTGGCAAAGCCACCTTTCATAATTCTTTCATACATGTCACTCTTGAGTCATTGCACATCCTGGTACACCGCCGGAGGCATTCATATAGAGTCATATTTTTGTTCTAAGTATCGAGTTGTAATTCTTGAGTTGCAAGTAAATAGAAGTGTGACGATCATCATTATTAGAGCATTGTCCCATGTGAGAAAAAAAAGACTCCAAAGAATCCAAACAAAAAAACAAAAAAATGAGAGAAAACGAGAGAAGGGGCAATGTTACTATCCTTTTCCACAGTTGTGCTTCAAAGTAGCACCATAATCTTCATGATAGAGAGTCTCCTATTTTGTCACTTTCATATACTAGTGGGAATTTTTCATTATAGAACTTGGCTTGAATGTTCCAACGATGGGCTTCCTCAGATTGCGCTAGGTCTTCATGAGCAAGAAAGTTGGATGCACACCCACTTAGTTTTTCTTTTTAAGCTTTCATAAACTTATAGCTCTAGTGCATCCGTTGCATGGCAATCCTGACTCACTCACATTGATATCTATTGATGGGCATCTCCATAGCCCGTTCATACGCCTAGTTGATGTGAGACTATCTCCCTCTTTTTTTCTCCACAACCACCATATTCTATTCTATAGTGCTATGTCCATGCTCACGCTCATGTATTGCGTGAAAGTTAAAAAAGTTTGAGAACACCAAAAAGTATGAAACAATTGCTTGGCTTGTCATCAGGGTTGTGCATGATTTGAATATTTTGTGTGATGAAGATGGAGCATAGCCAGACTATATGATTTTGTAGGGATAACTTTCTTTGGCCATGTTATTTTGAGAAGACATAATTACCTTGTTAGTATGCTTGAAGTATTATTGTTTTTATGTCAATATTAAACTTTTGTTTCGAAACTTATGGATCTGAATGTTCATGCCACAATAAAGAAAAATTACATGGATAAATATGTTAGGTAGCATTCCACATCGAATTTTTTGTTTTTATCATTTACTTATTCGAGGACGAGCAGGAATTAAGCTTGGGGATGCTTGATACGTCTCCAACGTATCTATAATTTTTGATTGTTCCATTCTATTATATTACCTGTTTTGGATGTTTTATATGCATTAATATGCTATTTTATATTATTTTGGGACTAACCTAGTAACCTAGAGCCCAGTGCCACTTTCTGTTTTTTCCTTGTTTTTGAGCTTCGCAGAGAAGGAATACCAAACGTAGTCCAAACGGAATAAAACCTTCGCAATGATTTTTCTTGGACCAGAAGACACCCAGGAGACTTGGAGATGAAGTCGTAAGAGCCACGAGGCGGCCACAAAGGGGGAGGGCGCGCCCCCAGCCTTGTGCCCCCCCCCCCCCCGTGACTCCACCGACCTACTTCTCCGTCCTATATATTCCCAAATATCCCCAAACCACCAGAAGCGTCCATGAAAACACTTTTCCACTGCCGCAACCTTCTGTACCCGTGAGATCCCATTTGGGGGCCTTTTTCGGCATCCTGTCGTAGAGGGATTTGATCACGGAGGGCTTCTACGTCAACTCTATTGCCCTTCCGATGAAGTGTCAGTACTTTACCTCAGACCTAAGGGTCCCTAGCTAGTAGCTAGATGGCTTCTTCTCTCTCTTTGATTCTCAATACCATATTCTCCTCGATGTTCTTGGAGATCTATCCGATGTAATCTTCTTTTGCGGTGTGTTTGTCGAGATCCGATGAATTGTGGACTTATGATTAGCTTATCTATGAATATTATTTGAATCTTCTTTGAATTCTTATATGCATGATTTGATATCTTTCTAATTCTCTTTGAACTATCGGTTTAGTTTGGCCAACTAGATTGGTTTTTCTTGCAATGGGAGAAGTGCTTGGCTTTGGGTTCAATATTGCAGTGTCCTTTCCCAGTGATAGTAGGGGCAGCAAGGCACTCATTGTATTGTTGTCATCGAGGATAAAAAGATGGGGTTTACATCATATTGCTTGAGTTTATTCCTCTACATCAAGTCATCTTACTTAATGCATTACTCTATTCTTCATGAACTTAATACTCTAGATGAAGGCAGGAATCGGTCTACTTGGCACGGACGTGATGCCTATATTTCATAATCATTACCTTAGATATTGTCATGACTTTGCGCTTTTCTATCAATTGGTCGATAGTAATTTGTTCACCCATGTATTATTTGCTATCTTGAGAGAAGCCACTAGTGAAACATATGGCCCCCGGGTCTATTTTCCATCATATAAGTTTCCAATCTACTATTTTACAATCTTTTACTTCCCGATCTATAAACCAAAAATACCAAAAATATTTACTTTATATTTTGTTTAGTTTCATCTATCTCTATCAGATCTCGCTTTTGCAAGTAACCGTGAAGGGATTGACAACCCCTTTATCGCGTTAGGTGCAAGTTGTTTGATTGTTTGTGCAGGTCTTGGTGATTTTTTCATTGTCTCCTACTGGATTGATACATTGGTTCTCTAACTGAAGTAAATACTTATCTCTACTTTACTGCATCACCCTTTCCTCTTCAAGGGAAAAACCAATGCAAGCTCAAGAAGTAGCAGGAAGATTTTCTGGTGTCGTTGCTGGGGAGATCTACGCCAAGTCAAGACATACCAAGTACCCATCATAAAACTCTCATCTATTGCATTACATTATTCGCCATTTGCCTCTTGTTTTCCTCTCCCCCACTTCTAAAACGATTTTCGAAAAGATTTTCCTTTTTATTGGCCCTTCTTCCGTTCGTCTTTTTGCTTGCCTTTATGTCTTACTTGGATTGTTTGCTCGTTCGCTTGGTATAATTGTGTGTTTATTGAAAATCAAAAACCAAAGGTTTATGGATACTCATCCACTTGCTAATCTTTTTAAAAGATCCAATTATGTTGAACCAATTGCTAGTGAGTTGAGTGCACTAGATTATCTTTATGAGGTTTTGCTTGAAATCCGTGAATCTGAAAATTGTGATGATTATAAAGTGATTCACGATAGCTCCTTGAATGAAAATCAGGATTGCAATGATGTTATTATAAATTCCTTTAACGTCAATTGTGTTAATGATATGCAAAACCCTAAGCTTGGGGATGGTAGTTTTACTATGTCCACTACTTGTTGCAATGATCATGATTGGGCTGATTCTTCTTATGATCTTGAAAATTTATTTAAGCCCCATGATGAATATAAGATTGATGATAATGTTTGCAATAATACAGAAAGTGGGTTTGGAAGAGTGTCAACTTTAGATCCCACATATTTGGAGAATATTCAGTCTTATGAAATTTTTGATAAAAGTGGGTTTGGAAAGGTCATGAGTTTACTTAATGATAATCCCACTATTTTGGAAGAGTGTCAACTTTGCATGCACTGTGGATCATGTAGAGAATAATTTATGTGATAGCTATATTGTTGAATTTGAATATGATCCTACATGTAATTATTATGAGAGAGTAAAATATGGTTGTGGACATTTCCATGTTAGTAAATTACCCAACTTCATGTTGAGATTGCTATCGTCTCTTTCTTCTCCCTTGCATATGCTAGTTTTTGCTTGCCTTGATAATTTGTTTGCTTATAAAATGCTAATGCATAGGAAGTATGTTAGACTTAGATGTGTTTGTCACATGTTTTATGATACTCTCTTTGTGCTTCAATTCTTCTCCTTTATGTGAGCATCATTGAAATTTTCAATGCCTAGCTAAAAGGCTTTAAAGAAAAGCGCTTGTTGGGAGATAACCCAATTTTTTTCCTTCCTGTTTTCCAATAAATAATTTGTCTAGCCTCTGGTTAGATGTGGTTTTGTGTTTTATTTAGTATTTGTTCCAAGTAAGACCTTTGGGATGGCTTACGGTGATAGTTGTTTTGATCTTGCTGAAAAACAAAAACTTTTGCATGCAGAAAAATAATTTTCATAATTCACAGAAGTGTGTTTTTGATATGATTATTTTTTCACAATATTGGTACAAAAAGTTTCTAGGTTGTCCTAATTTTTCAGAATTTTTGGAGTTACAGAAGTATTCGAAGTTTCCATATTTCTATTGACTATTCTGTTTTTGACGGATTCTGTCTTCTATGTGTTGTTTGCTTATTTTGATCAATCTATGGGTAGTATCGGGGGGTATGAACCATGGAAAAGTTGGAATACAGTATATATTACACACATATAAATAAAGAATGAGTTCACAATAGTACCAAAAGTGGTGATTTATTTTCTTATAGTAACGGAGCATATGAGATTTTCTGTTGAGTTTTGTGTTGTGAAGTTCTCAAGTTTTGGGTAAGGATTTGATGGACTATGAAATAAGGAGTGGCAAGATCCTAAGCTTGGGAATTCCCAAGGCACCCCACGGTAATATTCAAGCATAACCAAGAGCCTAAGCTTGGGGATGCCCCGGAAGGCATCCCCTCTTTCGTTTTCGTCTATCGGCAACTTTACTTGAGGCTATATATTTATTCACCACATGATATGTGTTTTGCTTGGAGCATCTTGTATGATTTGAGTCTTTGCTTTTTAATTTTCCACAATCATCCTTGTTGTGCATACCTTTTGAGAGGGACACACATGAATCATGATTTATTAGAATACTCTATGTGCTTCACTTATATCTTTTGAGATAGGCAATATTGCTCTAGTGCTTCTATTATATCTTTTTAGAGCATGACGGTGCTTTTATATTATAGAAATTGTTGAACTCTCATTATTCACTTATATTATTTTGAGAGTCTTAAACAACATGGTAATTTGCTTTCGTTATAAAATTAGTCCTAATATGATAGGCATCCAAAAGGGATATAATAAAAACTTTCATATAAAGTGCATTGAATACTATGAGAAGTTTGATAACTTATGCTTGTTTTGATATATAAATTGAAGGAAATATGCCCTAGATGCAATAATAAAGTTATTATTTATTTCCTTATATCATGATAAATGTTTATTATTCATGCTAGAATTGTATTAACCGGAAAAATAATATATGTGTGAATACATAGACAAACATAATGTCACTAGTATGCCTCTACTTGACTAGCTTGTTAATAAAAGATGGTTGTGTTTCCTAACCATAGACATGCGTTGTCATTTGATTAACGGGATCACATCATTAGGAGAATGATGTGATTGACTTGACCCATTCCGTTAGCTTAGCACTTGATCGTTTAGTATGTTGCTATTGATTTCTTCATGACTTATACATGTCCCTACAACTATGAGATTATGCAACTCCCGTTTACCGGAGGAACACTTTGTGTGCTACCAAACGTCACAACGTAACTGGGTGATTATAAAGGATCTCTACAGGTGTCTCCAAAGGTACATGTTGAGTTAGCGTATTTCGAGATTAGGTTTTGTCACTCCGATTGTCAGAGAGGTATCTCTAGGCCCTCTCGGTAATGCACATTACTATAAGCCTTGCAAGCAATGTAGCTAATGAGTTAGTTACGGAATGATGCATTACATAACGAGTAAAGAGACTTGCCGGTAACGAGATTGAACTAGGTATTGAGATACCGATGATCGAATCTCGGGCAAGTAACATACCGATGACAAAGGGAACAACGTATGTTGTTATGCGGTTTGACTAATAAAGATCTTCGTAGAATATGTAGGAGCCAATATGAGCATCCAGGTTCCGCTATTGGTTATTGACCGGAGACCTGTCTCGGTCATGTCTACATAGTTCTCGAACCCGTAGGGTCCGCACGCTTAAAGTTAGATGATAGTTATATTATGAGTTCATGTGTTTTGATGTACCGACGATAGTTCGGAGTCCCGGATGTGATCACGGACATGACGAGGAGTCTCGAAATGGTCGAGACATGAATATTGATATATTGGACGACTATATTCGGACACCAAAATGGTTCCGGGGGTTATCAGATATATATACCTGAGTACCGGGGGGTTACCGGAACCCCCCGGGGGGTTAATGGGCCTCATGGGCCCAAAGTGGAGAAGAGGAGGGGCGGCCAGGGTAGGCCGCGTGCCCCTCCCCCTCTAGTCCGAATAGGACAAGGAGGGGGGGCGCCCCCTTTCCTTCCTCTCCTCTCTCCCTTCCTTCCCCCTCTCCTACTTGGACAAGGAAAGGAGGGAGTCCTACTCCCGGTGGGAGTAGGACTCCTCCTGGCGCGCCCCCTCCCCCTTGCTCCTTTATATATGGGGGCAGGGGGGAACCTTTAGACACAACAACAATTGATCCTTGAGATCTATTAGCCGTGTGCGGTGCCCCCCTCCACCATATTCCACCTCGGTAATATTGTAGCGGTGCTTAGGCGAAGCCCTGCATCGAGAGAACATCATCATCGTCACCACGCCGTCGTGCTGACGGAACTCTCCCTCGACACTTGGCTGGATCGGAGTTCGAGGGACGTCATCGAGCTGAACATGTGCAAGAACTCGGAGGTGCCGTGCTTTCGGTGCTTGATCGGTCGGGCTGTGAAGACGTACGACTACATCAACCGCATTGTGCTAACGCTTCCACTTTCGGTCTACGAGGGTACGTGGACAACACTCTCCCCTCTCGTTGCTATGCATCACCATGATCTTGTGTGTGCGTAGGAATTTTTTTGAAATTACTACGTTCCCCAACAGTGGCATCCGAGCCTGGTTTTATGCCTAGATGTTATATGCACGAGTAGAACACAAGTGAGTTGTGGGCGATACAAGTCATACTGCTTACCAGCATGTCATACTTTGGTTCGGCAGTATTGTTGGATGAATCGGCCCGGACCGACATTACGCGTACGCTTACGCGAGACTGGTTCTACCGACATGCTTTGCACATAGGTGGCTGGCGGGTGTCAGTTTTTCCAACTTTAGTTGAACTGAGTGTGGCTACGCCCGGTCCTTGAGAAGGTTAAAAGAACACTAACTTGACGAACTACCGTTGTGGTTTTGATGCGTAGGTAAGAACGGTTCTTGCTCAGCCCGTAGCAGCGACGTAAAACTTGCAACAACAAAGTAGAGGACATCTAACTTGTTTTTGCAGGGCACGTTGTGATGTGATATGGTCAAGACGTGATGCTATGTTTTATTGTATGAGATGATCATGTTTTGTAACCGAGTTATCGGTAACCGGCAGGAGCCATATGGTTGTCGCTTTATTGTATGCAATGCAATCGCCCTGTAATTGCTTTACTTTGTCCCTAAGTGGTAACGATAGTCGTAGAAGCAATAGGTGGCGAGATGAAAACGATGCTACGATGGAGATCAAGGTGTCGCGCCGGTGACGATGGTGATCATGACGGTGCTTCGGAGATGGTGATCACAAGCACAAGATGATGATGGCCATATCATATCACTTATATTGATTGCATGTGATGTTTATCCTTTATGCATCTTATTTTGCTTTGATTGACGATAGCATTATAAGATGATCTCTCACTAAATTTCAAGGTATAAGTGTTCTCCCTGAGTATGCACTGTTGCGAAAGTTCTTCGTGCTGAGACACCACATGATGATCGGGTGTGATAGGCTCTACGTTCAAATACAACGGGTGCTAAACAGTTGCACACGGGGAATACTCAGGTTAAACTTGACGAGCCTAGCATATACAGATATGGCCTCGGAACACTGAGACCGAAAGGTCGAGCGTGAATCATATAGTAGATATGATCAACATAGTGATGTTCACCATTGAAAACTACTCCATCTCACGTGATGATCGGACATGGTTTAGTTGATTTCGATCACGTGATCACTTAGATGATTAGAGGGATGTCTATCTAAGTGGGAGTTCTTAAGTAATATGATTAATTGAACTTAAATTTATCATGAACTTAGTACCTGATAGTATTTTGCTTATCTATGCCTGTTGTAGATAGATACCTCATGCTGTTGTTCCGTTGAATTTTAATGCATTCCTTGAGAAAGCTAAGTTGAAGGATGATGGTAGCAATTACACGGACTGGGTCCGTAACTTGAGGATTATCCACATTGCTGCACAGAAGAATTACGTCCTGGAAGCACCACTGGGTGCCAGGACTGCTGCAGATGCAACTAATGACGTTAAGAACGTCTGGTAGAGCAAAGCTGATGACTACTCGATAGTTCAGTGTGCCATGCTTTACGGCTTAGAACCGGGACTTCAACGACGTTTTGAACGTCATGGAGCATATGAGATGTTCTAGGAGTTGAAGTTAATATTTCAAGCAAATGCCCGGATTGAGAGATATGAAGTCTCCAATAAGTTCTATAGCTGCAAGATGGAAGAGAATAGTTATGTCAGTGAACATATACTTAAAATGTCTGGGTATAATAATCACTTGATTCAACTAGGAGTTAATCTTCCTGATGATAGTGTCATTGACAGAATTCTTCAATCACTGCCACCAAGCTACAAGAGCTTCGTGATGAACTATAATATGCAAGGGATGGACAAGACTATTCCCGAGCTCTTTGCAATGCTAAAAGCTGCGGAGGGAGAAATCAAAAAGGAGCATCTAGTGTTGATGGTCAATAAGACCACCAGTTTCAAGAAAAAGGGTAAAGGGAAGAAGAAGGGAACTTCAAGAAGAACGGCAAACAAGTTGCTGCTCAAGAGAAGAAACCAAAATCTGGACCTAAGCCTGAGACTGAGTGGTTCTACTGCAAGCAGACTGGTCACTGGAAGCGGAACTGCCCCAAGTATTTGGCGGATAATAAGGATGGCAAGGTGAACAGAGGTATATGTGATATACATGTTATTGATGTGTACCTTACTAATGCTCGCAGTAGCACCTGGGTATTTGATACTGGTTCTGTTGCTAATATTTGCAACTCGAAACAGGGACTACGGATTAAGCGAAGATTGGCTAAGGACAAGGTGACGATGCGCATGGGAAATGGTTCCAAAGTCGATGTGATCGCCGTCGGCACGCTACCTCTACATCTACCTTCGGGATTAGTTTTAGACCTAAATAATTGTTATTTGGTGCCAGCGTTAAGCATGAACATTATATCTGGATCTTGTTTGATGCGAGACAGTTATTCATTTAAATTAGAGAATAATGGTTGTTCTATTTATATGAGTAATATCTTTTATGGTCATGCACCCTTGAAGAGTGGTCTGTTTTTATTAAATCTCGATAGTAGTGATACACATATTCATATTATTGAAGCCAAAAAATGCAGAGTTGATAATGATAGTGCAACTTATTTGTGGCACTGCCGTTTGGGTCATATTGGTGTAAAGCGCATGAAGAAACTCCATACTGATGGACTTCTGGAATCACTTTATTATGAATCACTAGGTACTTGCGAACCGTGCCTCATGGGCAAGATGACTAAAACGTCGTTCTCCGAAACTATGGAGCGAGCAACAGATTTGTTGGAAATCATACATACTGATGTATGTGGTCCAATGAACATTGAGGCTCGTGGCGGGTATCGTTATTTTCTCACCTTCACAGATGATTTAAGCAGATATGGGTATATCTACTTAATGAAACATAAGTCTGAAACATTTGAAAAGTTCAAAGAATTTCAGAGTGAAGTGGAAAATTATCGTAACAAGAAAATAAAGTTTCTATGATCTGATCATGGAGGAGAATGTTTGAGTTACGAGTTTGGTTTACATTTGAAACAATGCGGAATAGTTTCGCAACTCACGCCACCCGGAACACCTCAACGTAATGGTGTGTCCTAACGTCGTAATCGTACTTTACTAGATATGGTGCGATCTATGATGTCTCTTACTGATTTACCGCTATCGTTTTGGGGTTATGCTTTAGAGACGGCCACATTCACGTTAAATAGGGCACCATCAAAATCCTTTGGGACGACGCCTTATGAGCTGTGGTTTGGCAAGAAACCAAAGTTGTCGTTTCTTAAAGTTTGGGGCTGCGATGCTTACGTGAAGAAACTTCAACCAGATAAGCTCGAACCCAAATCGGAGAAATGTGTCTTCATAGGATACCCAAAGGAGACTATTGGGTACACCTTCTATCACAGATCTGAAGGCAAGACTTTTGTTGCTAAATTTGGATCCTTTCTAGAGAAGGAATTTCTCTCGAAAGAAGTGAGTGGGAGGAAAGTAGAACTTGATGAGGTAAATGTACCTGCTCCCTTATTGGAAAGTAGTTCATCACAGAAACCGGTTCCTGTGACAACTACACCAATTAGTGAGGAAGCTAATGATATTGATCATGAAACTTCAGATCAAGTTACTACCGAACCTCGTAGGTCAACCAGAGTAAGATCTGCACCAGAGTGGTACAATAATACTATTCTAGAGGTCATGTTACTTGACCATGGCGAACCTACGAACTATGAGGAAGCGATGATGAGCCCAGATTCCGAAAAATGGCTTGAGGCCATGAAATCTGAGATGGGATCCCTGTATGAGAACAAAGTATGGACTTTGGTTGACTTGCCCTATGATCAGCAAGCCATCGAGAATAAATGGATCTTCAAGAAGAAGACTGGCGCTGGTGGTAATGTTACTGTCTACAAAGCTCGACTTGTTGCAGAAGGTTTTCGACAAGTTCAAGGGGTTGACTACGATCAGACTTTTTCACCCGTATCGATGCTTAAGTCTGTCCGAATCATGTTAGCAATTGCCGTATTTTATGATTATGAAATATGGCAAATGGATGTCAAAACTGCATTCATGAATGGATTTCTAGAAGAAGAGTTGTATATGATACAACCTGAAGGTTTTGTCGATCCAAAAGATGCTAACAAAGTGTGCAAGCTCCAGCGATCCATTTATGGACTGGTGCAAGCCTCTCGGAGTTGGAATAAACGCTTTGATAGTGTAATCAAAGCATATGGTTTTATACAGACTTTTGGAGAAGCCTGTATTTACCAGAAAGTGAGTGGGAGCTCTGTAGCATTTCTGATATTATATGTAGACGACATGTTGTTAATTGGAAATGATATAGAATTTCTGGATAGCATAAAAGGATAGTTGAATAAAAGTTTTTCAATGAAAGACCTCGGTGAAGCTGCTTATATATTAGGCATCAAGATCTACAGAGATAGATCAAGACGCTCAATTGGACTTTCAGAAAGCACATACCTTGATAAAGTTTTGAAAATTTTCAAAATGGATCAAGCAAAGAAAGGGTTCTTGCCTGTATTACAAGGTGTGAAGTTGAGTCAGACTCAATGCCCGACCACATCAGAAGATAGAGAGAAAATGAAAGATGTTCCCAATGCTTCAGCCATAGGCTCTATCATGTATGCAATGCTGTGTACCAGACCTGATGTATGCTTAGCAATAAGTTTAGCAGGGAGGTACCAAAGTAATCCAGGAGTGGATCACTGGACAACGGTCAAGAATATCCTGAAATACCTGAAAAGGACTAAGGATATGTTTCTCGTTTATGGAGGTGAAAAAGAGCTAGTCGTAAATGGTTATGTCGATGCAAGCTTTGACACTGATCCGGTCTAAATCGCAAACCGGATACGTGTTTATATTGAACGGTGGAGCTGTAAGTTGGTGCAGTTCTAAACAAAGCGTCGTGGCGGGATCTACATGCGAAGCAGAGTACATAGCTGCTTCGGAAGAAGAAAATGAAGGAGTATGGATGAAGGAGTTCATATCCGATCTAGGTGTCATACCTAGTGCATCGGGACCAATGAAAATCTTCTGTGACAATACTCGTGAAATTGATTTGGCAAAGGAATCCATATTTCACAAGAGGACCAAGCACATCAAGAGACGCTTCAATTCCATCCGGGACAAAGTCCAGGTGGGAGACATAGAGATTTGCAAGATACATACAGATCTGAATGTTGCAGCCCGTTGACTAAGCCTCTTCCACGAGCAAAACATGATCAGCACCAAGGCTCCATGGGTGTTAGAATCATTACTATGTAATCCAGATTATTGACTCTAGTGCAAGTGGGAGACTGAAGGAAATATGCCCTAGAGGCAATAATAAAGTTATTATTTATTTCCTTATATCATGATAAATGTTTATTATTCATGCTAGAATTGTATTAACCGGAAACATAATACATGTGTGAATACATAGACAAACATAATGTCACTAGTATGCCTCTACTTGACAAGCTCGTTAATCAAAGATGGTTGTGTTTCCTAACCATAGACATGAGTTGTCATTTGATTAACGGGATCACATCATTAGGAGAATGATGTGATTGACTTGACCCATTCCGTTAGCTTAGCACTTGATCATTTAGTATGTTGCTATTGCTTTCTTCATGACTTATACATGTTCCTACAACTATGAGATTATACAACTCCCGTTTACCAGAGGAACACTTTGTGTGATACCAAACATCACAACGTAACTGGGTGATTATAAAGGAGCTCTACAGGTGTCTCCAAAGGTACATGTTGAGTTAGTGTATTTCGAGATTAGGTTTTTTCACTCCGATTATCGGAGAGGTATCTCTGGGCCCTCTCGGTAATGCACATTACTATAAGCCTTGCAAGAAATGTAGCTAATGAGTTAGTTACAGAATGATGCATTACATAATGAGTAAAGAGACTTGCCGGTAACGAGATTGAACTAGGTATTGAGATACCACAATCGAATCTCGGGAAAGTAACATACCGATGACAAAGGGAACAACGTATGTTGTTATGCGGTCTGACCGATAAAGATCTTCGTAGAATATGTAGGAGCCAATATGAGCATCCAGGTTCCGCTATTGGTTATTGACCGGAGACGTGTCTCGGTCATGTCTACATAGTTCTCAAACCCGTAGGGTTCGCACGCTTAAAGTTAGATGACAATTATATTATGAGTTCATGTGTTTTGATGTACCGAAGATATTTCGGAGTCCCGGATGTGATCACGGACATGACGAGGAGTCTCGAAATGGTCGAGACATGAAGATTGATATATTTGACGACTATATTCGGACACCGGAATGGTTCAGGGGGTTATCGGACATATACCGGAGTACCGG
>NC_041383.1:483927912-483933362 GCF_002162155.2 Triticum dicoccoides | reverse complement strand
AGGCCGCGCCCCCTCCCCCTCTAGTCCGAATTGGACAAGGAGGGGGCGCCCCCCTTTCCTTCCTCCCCTCTCTCCCTTCCTCCCCCCTCTCCTACTTGGACAAGGAAAGGAGGGAGTCCTACTCTCGGTGGGAGTAGGACTCCTCCTGGAGCGCCCCCTCCTAGCCGGCCACCCGCTCCCCCTTGCTCCTTTATATACGGGGGCAGGGGGCACCTCTAGACACAACAACAATTGATCCTTGATATCTATTAGCCGTGTGCGGTGCCCCCTCCACCATATTCCACCTCGATAATATCGTAGTGATGCTTAGGCGAAGCCCTGCATCGGTAGAACATCATCATCGTCACCATGCCGTCGTGCTGACGGAACTCTCCCTCGACACTCGGCTGGATCGGAGTTCGAGGGACGTCATCGAGCTGAACGTGTGTAAGAACTCGGAGGTGCCGTGCTTTCGGTGCTTGATTGGTCGGGCCGTGAAGACGTATGACTACATCAACCGCGTTGTGCTAATGCTTCCGCTTTTGGTCTACGAGGGTACGTGGACAACACTCTCCCCTCTCGTTGCTATGCATCACCAAGATCTTGCGTGTGCATAGGATTTTTTTTGAAATTACTATGTTCCCCAACATAAATATGGTGATATTAGAGTCATGCTAGTGAGTAATTGTGAATTGGATAAATACTTGTGTTGAGGTTTGTGATTCCCGTAGCATGCACGTATGGTGAACCGTTATGTAACGAAGTTGGAGCATGAGGTATTTATTGATTGTCTTCCTTATGAGTGGCGGTCGGGGACGAGAGATGGTCTTTTCCTACCAATCTATCCCCCTAGGAACATGTGCATAGTACTTTGTTTTGATGACTAATAGATTTTTGCAATAAGTATGTGAGTTCTTTATGACTAATGTTGAGTCCATGGATTATACACACTCTCACCCTTCCACCATTGCTAGCCTCTCTAGTACCGCGCAACTTTCGCCGGTACCATACACCCACCATATACCTTCCTCAAAACAGCCACCATACCTACCTATTATGGCATTTCCATAGCCATTTCGAGATATATTGCCATGGAACTTTCCAACGTTCCTTTTATTATGACACGCTTCATCATTGTCATATTGCTTTTCATGATCATGTAGTTGACATCGTATTTGTGGCAAAGCCACCTTTCATAATTCTTCCATACATGTCACTCTTGAGTCATTGCACATCCTGGTACACAGTGATAACCCACAAGTATATGGGATCGCAACCATTTTCGAGGGTAGAGTATTCCCAAATTTATAGATTCGACACAAGGGGACCCAAAGAATATTTGCAAGTATTAGCAGCTGAGTTGTCAATTCAACCACACCTGGAGATTAATTATCTGTAGCAAAGCGATAAGTAGCACATTAATATGATACTTTTGATAGTAATGGTAGCAGCAACAATAATGGTAACAGTGATAGCAATGGTTTTGTAGCAATAATGATAGTAGTTGCAGCAGTAGTAACTTAGCAAGAACAATATAAGGTTACTTCGTAGGCATTGGATCGGTGATTCATTGGATGATATTCATCATGAGAAAGTCATAACCTAG
This sequence comes from Triticum dicoccoides, assembly GCF_002162155.2. NCBI lineage: Eukaryota > Viridiplantae > Streptophyta > Magnoliopsida > Poales > Poaceae > Triticum > Triticum dicoccoides. Next base: position 483,931,777 of record NC_041383.1, on the reverse strand, counting down.
GGCGATACGACACTAGCTCTAGCTCATAAATATAATGTAGGCATGTATTCCGTAAATAGTCATACGTGCTTATGGAAAGAACTTGCATGACATCTTTTGTCCTACCCTCCCGTGGCAGCGGGGTCCTAAATGAAACTAAGGGATATTAAGGCCTCCTTTTAATAGAGTACCAAAACAAAGCATTAACACATGGTGAATACATGAACTCCTCAAACTACGGTCATCATCGGGAGTGGTCCCGATATTGTCACTCCGGTGTTGCCGGATCATAACACATAGTAGGTGACTATACCTTGCAAGATCGGATCTAGAACATGGATATAATGGTGATAACATAAACGGTTCAGATCGGAAATCATGGCACCCGGGCCAAAAGTGACAAGCATTACACATGGCAAAGTCATAGCAACATCAATCTCAGAACATAGTGGATACTAGGGATCATGCCCTAACAAAACTAACTTGATTACATGATATCATCCAACTCCTCACCGACCAGCGAGCCTACAAAGGAATTACTCACTCCCAGTGGGGAGCATCATGAATTGGTGATGGAGAAGGGTTGGTGATGATGAAGATCAAAGATCCCCCACTCTGGAGCCCTGAACGGACTCCAAATCTGGCCTCCCGATGAAGAACAAGAGACAGCGGTGGCTCCATCTCGTGAAACGCAATAATTCTTTCTATCTGATTTTTTTCTAGAAATATGTGATTTTATAGCGTCGGTTTCACGGTCTTCGGGGCCACCAGGTGGGGACAACCCACCTGGGCACGCCTGGAGGGGGTGGCGCGCCCTGGTGGGTTGTGCCCACCCAGGTGCCCCCCTCCGGTGGTTCTTGGCTCTAGATATTTTCTTTTATTGTATAAAAAATCCTCACAAAGTTTCGTTCCATTCCGAGAACTTTTATTTCTGCACAAAAATAACACCATGGTAGTTCTGCTGAAAATAGCATCAGTCCGGGTTAGTTTCATTCAAGTCATGCAGATTAGAGTCCAAAACAAGAGGAAAAGCATTAGGAAAAGTAGATACGACGAAGACGTATCAACTCTCCCCAGCTTAAACCTTTGCTTGTCCTCAAGCAATTCTGTTGATAAACTGAAAGTGAAAAAGAAAATCTTTTACGAACTATTTTGCTCTTGTTTCATAAATAAGCTTAAAAAACACCCAGGTTTTCAGCAAAGATTATATCTAACCATGTCAACAATAACTCTTAAAAAATATATTAACTCATATCAATGACATAACCAACTAGAGAGCAATAATAAGACATCTCAAATAGCAACACGTTGTTAAAACAACCATGATATAATATGATAATAGTGGTATCTTGCTAGCCCTTTCTGAGACCGCAAAACATAAATGCATAGCACCCCAAAGTTCAAGCAACGACTAAACATTGCAATTCATGGTAGAAAAGATCCAGTCATGATGCACCCAACATTTGCTATACACAATGCATCAGCATGACAAAGTGCTCTCAGGTTCTGGCACTTATTTGAGAAGGTGATGACACAACATAAAAGTAAATAGATAGTCCCTTCGCAGAGGGAAGCAGTGATTTACAGAGGTGCCAGAGCTCAAGTTTTTAAAACAGAGGTAAATGAAATTTTGAGACATGCACCCTTCTTGTTTACTTTGCGACCATCAGTTATCAATATCTTCCATGCTAAACAAATTAGTAGCGCTTCCCAAGCGGTAAAGTAAAGGTTTTTGCTCCATAGGAGTTTTAGTTTGATTATTGATGAATTCTTTTTGCAATTTGGGACTGGGAATCCTATCACCGCTCTTTTCTCGTGCAATGGTGAGTGAATAAACACCCAACCTGAGAATAACCCGCTTAGCATGGAAGATACCAACTACCTCCTGTCGCTCTATGAACAATCCAGGCACACAAAAAGGATATTTGTTTGAAGTTTTTAGAGGTGGCACATGCAAATTTACTTAGGACGGCAGGGTAATACCGCATATAGGTAGGTATGGTGGACTCATCTGGAATAACTTGGGTTTCAGGTTTTTGATGTACAAGCAGAATTCCCACTTAGTACAGGCGAAGGCTAGCAAATAGGTTGAGAAGCGGCCAACTAGAGAGCACCAACGGTCATGAACATGCATTATGCATAAGTAACATTGGATACTAGCATGAGTAGGATATGAACACCATGAACATAAATATCATAGAGGCTATATTGGTTTTGATTCAACTACATGCATGAACATGTGCCAAGTCAAGCCACTCGAACAATCAGAGGAGGATACCATATCATCATACTACATCACAATCATTTTAACACAATGTTGACTCCAAGATAAGTCATTATTCACTCCTAGCTACTTATGCATGGCACGATAAACTATAATCTCTAATTGTCATTGCAAACATGTTTTATCATAATAGGCTGAATCATGGATACTAGGTTAAACATATTTACAAAAACAGAACAAGTCGACTTCATACCCGTTTCTGTCTGCCACAACAGTTCATCAAATATCGTCATTATTGCCTTTCACTTGCACGACCGAACAATTTGAAAATAATAATAGTGCAAGAGTGCCGTGGACTAAGCTAGAAACTGCAAACATTTTTATTCAAAAGGAGAAGACAAGGTAATATGGCTTCTTTATCAGATCAACTATAATGCAAATGAGAGCTACTCAACATTTTCATCGTGGTCTTCTCCTCAGTATGACTAAAAAAAAATCAGAGAAACACACTGAAATATTTTTGGAGTTTTTGGTCTTTCGTAAACAAGCAAATGAAAAGAGAAAAGCAAAAACAAGAAAAACTATTTACACGGGAAAGCTCCCAACAAGTAAAAGAAGAACAAGTAAATCTTTTTTGGTTTTATTTTTAGTGCTACAACAATTTAAACTAGGACGAAAAATCAAAAAGAAGCAAGAGAATGTTTTGGGATTTTCTCAAAGTTTTTCAAACACACAAGAAGAGTGCACGAAAATAAATTTAACGGATAATACAATGAAAAATGTGAACACCCACAACTGGAATGAAATGTGTGAACATGAATGTAATGTCGGTGGGAATATGTACTCCTCCAAGCTTAGGCTTTTGGCCCAACTTGGTAATCACCAGTCATAGAAACTACGAGGTCCAATGTTGAAGTGCTGGGGAGCAGGCACCTGAGGGTCCCGCTGCTGAAGCTCCTCCTGTGCTGCAGCCAGGTTGTTCCGGTAAGCGACAATGTCCTCAGGCATAATCCTGTATCCGCCCCGGCAACATGATCAAACAAAGCAGGTGCAGGCAAGGGAATAATATCACGAGTTTTCACACTGAAAACTAAGTTGTAAGGCATATCAATATCAGGGTAATCTACAGCAATAAACTGGTGGTCCTCCATAGCTACTCTATCTAAGTAAGCCATGGGCAAAGGACAATCATGCTGGCATATCTGCACGTTAAAGTGCGTCGCCAAGCAAGTAGTGTAAATGCCCCCATGTATTTTACCCTTAGATCTATTAAGGTGAAGGCGGCATGCCACAATAGCTCCCAAGCTATAAGTGTTGTCACCATAAAGTGTGTGACGCAAAACAACAAAGTCTGGGGCGCTAAGTGCACCTACCTTTTCTCTAGCAAGTAAGCATTTTGCAATGAATATAGCAAAGTAATGCACAACAGGAAAATGCAAGCTAGCGGCGGTGGTACTCGATACTCCTCTCTCATCCCCCACTATTAGAGTATGGTAAAAACCTTCAAACTCCGCGGGCCTAGGCTCTACCAAAACACCATCATAAGGAAGCATGCATATGTCACAAAATTCAGTAAGTGGTATCTAGTGGTTTTCAGCATATAGATTAAATGACACCTCAAGGGGATTATGCCTAGAATGGAAATGAAAGTTTTGCACAAAG
>NC_041383.1:483919503-483927333 GCF_002162155.2 Triticum dicoccoides | reverse complement strand
AAAAAAAAATAGTCCACAAATTGTTTCTCAACAAAACTTCTCAAAAATGATAGCAACTACTCATAGGGATGTATAGAAGCCATAGCAAGCATTCGAACTACTTAGTACTCTTAAGAATTCAACATGCAAGCTCATCTACAGCAGCACCAAGAGTAGCTAATTATTCAAAATATAAGCCACTAAAACAAAAACTAATTGGACACATGGAGGAGTCGCATACCAAGCAACAAATCCCCAAACAGTTTCGGAAATGGAGCTTCGAGCAAAGAGATAGAAATCTGCGGTTTCGGGAGCAAGAACACCGAGAGAGAGTGCAATGGTGATTTTTTGTGGATGAGTGTGGTGATGTGGGAAGAAGTAAGTGAGGGGGCCCACGTGGGGACCACAACCCACTAGGGTGCGCCTAGGGGTCCTGGCGCGCCCTGGTGGGTTGTGCCCACCTGGTGCACCTCCCTCTGATATTATTTGCACTAGAAATTCAGAAATATTCAGGAAAAAATCGTATTAAATCTCCAGGGCATTCTGAGAACTTTTAGTTTTGGGTCATTTTTTTATTACACGGAAAACTTAGAAAACAGACAAAGCATGGTATTTTATTTTATTTAAATAGTAAAAACAGAAAACAAAAGGCAGGGACAAAAGGTAGTGCTCACTAAATTCATCAACTTCATACCTCTAAAAAATGATTCATTAATAAGGTTGATCAAGTCTTATTAACAACCACTTTCGATTAGCATGAAACTGAAGAACTTTCGTAAATCACTAAGTTACCTCAATGGGGATATGAATGTCCCCAACAATAAGCATTTCATATTTCTTTTTAACATAAGGTAGAGGTAGTTGAAAACTTCCAATAGTGATTGTTGGAGATTTTTCAATAACGTTAATACCATTCACTTGGAATTGTTTCTTTGGAAAGTGCACTCTATCCTCATTGCCATTGATATGAAAAGTGACCTTGCTTTATTGAAATCAATAACAACCCCTGCAGTATTCAAAAAGGGTCTACCAAGGATAATCGACATGTTGTCGTCCTCGGGCATATCAAGTATAACAAAGTCAGTCAAAATACTAACATTAGCAACAACAACAGGCACATCCTCACAAATACCGATAGGTATGGAAGTTGATTTGTCAGCCATTTGCAATGATATTTCAGTAGGTGTGAGTTTATTCAAATCGTGTCTTTTATGTAAAGAGAAAGGCATAACACTAACACCAGCTCCCAAATCACATAAAGCAGTTTTAACATAGTTTCTTTTAATGGAGCAAGGTATAGTTGGTATTCCCGGATCTCCAAGTTTTTTAGGTACTCCATCTTTGAAAGTATAATTAGCAAGGATAGTAGTGATTTCAACTTCTGGTATCTTTCTGTTCTTGGTGATGATGTCTTTCATGTACTTTGCACAATGAGGCTTTTTTAAGATATCAGTCAAGCGAGTGCGCAAAAAGACTGGCCTAATCATTTCACCAAAGCATTCAAATTATTCATCATCTTTATTTTTAGTTGACTTAGGTGGAAAGGGCATAGGTTTTTGAACCCATGTCTCTCTTTCCTTATCGTGTTTTCTAGCAACAAATTCTCTTTTAGCATATCTTTTATTCTTGGGTTGTTGGTTAGCAAGATCAATAGCCGGTTCTATCTCAACATCATTGTCTGGTTCTTTATTATTCAGTTGAGTGTCTTCATGAGCCTCATCATTATCTTTTTCATTATCAGAAGGTGAGTGTTCATTACCAGATTGAATTTCAGCATCAGATATAGAAACTTCATTATCATTATCAAAAGGTTTTTCTATTTCAGGTTCACTAGAGGCATGCAAAGTCCTAGCATTTTTCTTCTTCTTTTTATTTTTAGAAGGACTAGGTGCATCAGTGTTAATTCTTTGAGAGTCCTGTTCAATTATCTCTGGGTGTCCCTCAGGATAAAGTGGTTCCCGAGTCATTTTACCTCTATAGTTGCTACTCTAACAACATAGTCACTTATATTATTGTTCATTTCATCAAGCAACTCTCTTTGAGATTTAGCAACTTGTTCTAACTGAGTTTGAACCATAGAGGCATGCTTTCCTACACCTCTAACATCATTTTAGATTCTAAATAACAAGTCACTTAAGCGAGCAATCATATCAAAATTGTATTTCAATTGTTTCATAACATTTGTATCGAAGTGATCTTGCTTTCTAATGTGATTATCAAACTCATAAAGGGACTGAATAGGATGTTTATTATGAGGGTCATCACTATCATTGAATTTCATTAAAGATTTTACCTCTACCACCTTAGGTGGTGGTGGTGCTTCGAGCCCATATATTTCTTCAATAGGTGGTAAATTTTTAACATCCTCGGCTTTAATACCTTTTTCCTTGATAGATTTCTTTGCCTCTTGCATATCTTCAGGACTAAGATATAAGATACCCCTCTTCTTCGGGGTGGGTTTAATCGGTGTTTCAGGAGGAGTCTAATCATCATAAATTTTCAATATGTTATTTAATAATTCTTGAGCTTGCCCAGTAGTTCATTCCCTGAAAACACAACCAGCACAACTATCTAGGAAATCCCTAGAAGCATTGGTTAGTCCATTATAGAAGATATCAAGTATTTCATTTGTCTTAAGAGGATGATCAGGAAAAGCATTAAGCAATTGGAGAATCCTCCCCCAAGCTTGTGGGAGACTCACTTCTTCAATTTGCACAAAATTAAATATTTCATGCAAGGCAGCTTGTTTCTTATGAGCAGGGAAATATTTTTCAGAGAAGTAATAAATCATAACCTGGGGACTACGCACACAAGCAAGAGTATTGTACCAATCTTTAGCATCACCCTTTAATGAGAACAGAAATAATGTGAGGATATAGTAATTGCGAATCTTCTCATCATGAGCAAAAAGGGTGGCTATATCATTCAACTTAGTAAGATGTGCCACAATAGTCTCAGTTTCATAACCATGAAAGGGTCAGATTCAACCAAAGTGATTAACTCTGGGTCGACAGAGAATTCATAATCATTATCATCAATAAAGATAGGTGAAATAGCAAACTTAGGACCACATTTCATTTTAGCATTCAAAGTTCTTTATTTATACTTGCATAATAATTTCTCTACATCATCTCTATCCTTACAAGCTAGAATATCTCTAGTTGCCTCCTCACTCATAGCATAACCTTCCGGTACCTTTGGCAATTCATATCTAGGAGGACTAGTTCTAGTAGGTGTTTCAAGATTTTCAGTTTCAAGCTCATCATCAGTTTCAACAATATCATGTTGTCTTACTCTAGCAATTTGTTCATCAAGAAATTCACCTAGTGGCACATCATCATCAATAAAGGTACTAGCATCATTATGAGTAGCATTCATAGCAGAAGTAGCATCATCAACAACTTGCGACGTATCAGAATTAATATCATGTGGTGGTGTTGCAAGTTTACTTATAACAGAAGGTGAATCTAAAGCGGAGCTAGATGGAAGTTCCTTACCTCCCCTCGTCTTAGAGGAAAAAAATCTTAGTCTTAGCATCCTTCAAATTCTTCATAGTGATAGTGTGATAATAATCCCAAGTGACTCAACAAATATAGATATGCTCCCCGGCAACGGCACCAGAAAAAGGTCTTGATAACCCACAAGTATATGGGATCACAACAGTTTTTGAGGGTAGGGTATTCAACCCAAATTTATAGATTCGACACAAGGGGAGCCAAAGAATATTGGCAAGTATTAGTAGCTGAGTTGTCAATTCAACCACGCCTGGAGATTAATTATCTGCAGCAAAGTGATCAATAGCACAGTAATATAATAGTTTTGATAGTAATGGTAGCAGCAACAATAATGGTAACAGTGATAGCAATGGTTTTGTAGCAATAACGATAGCAGTAGCAGCAGTAGTAACTTAGCAAGAACAATATAAGGTTAGTTTGTAGGCATTGGATCGGTGATTCGTTGGATGATATTCATCATGAGACAGTCATAACCTAGGGCGATACGACACTAGCTCCAGTTCATAAATATAATGTAGGCATGTATTCCGTAAATAGTCATACATGCTTATGGAAAGAACTTGCATGACATCTTTTGTCCTACCTCCCATGGCAGTGGGGTCCTATTGAAAACTAAGGGATATTAAGGCCTCCTTTTAATAGAGTACCAGAACAAAGCATGAACACACGGTGAATACATGAACTCCTCAAACTACGGTCATCACCGGGAGTGGTCCCGACTATTGTCACTCCGGGGTTGCCGGATCATAACACGTAGTAGGTGACTATAACTTGCAAGATCGGATCTAGAACATGGATATAATGGTGATATCATAAACGGTTCAGATCTAAAAATCATGGCACCCAGGCCCAAACTGACAAGAATTATAAAGTCATAGCAACATCAATCTCAGAACATAGTGGATACTAGGGATCATGCCCTAACAAAACTAACTCGATTACATGATATCATCCAACTCCTCACCGACCAGCGAGCCTACAAAGGAATTACTCACTCCCAGTGGGGAGCATCATGAATTGGTGATGGAGAAGGGTTGGTGATGATGAAGATCAAAGATCCCCCACTCTGGAGCCCTGAACGGACTCCAAATCTGGCCTCCCGATGAAGAACAAGAGACAGCGGTGGCTCCATCTCGTGAAACGCAATAATTCTTTCTCTCTGATTTTTTTCTAGAAATATGTGATTTTATAGCGTCGGTTTCACGGTCTTCGGGGCCACCAGGTGGGGACAACCCACCTGGGCACGCCTGGAGGGGGTGGCGCGCCCTGGTGGGTTGTGCCCACCCAGGTGCCCCCCTCCGGTGGTTCTTGGCTCTAGATATTTTCTTTTATTGTATAAAAAATCCTCACAAAGTTTCGTTCCATTCCGAGAACTTTTATTTCTGCACAAAAATAACACCATGGTAGTTCTGCTGAAAATAGCATCAGTCCGGGTTAGTTTCATTCAAGTCATGCAGATTAGAGTCCAAAACAAGAGGAAAAGCATTAGGAAAAGTAGATACGACGAAGACGTATCAACTCTCCCCAGCTTAAACCTTTGCTTGTCCTCAAGCAATTCTGTTGATAAACTGAAAGTGAAAAAGAAAATCTTTTACGAACTATTTTGCTGTTGTTTCATAAATAAGCTTAAACAACACCCAGGTTTTCAGCAAAGATTATATCTAACCATGTCAACAATAACTCTTAAAAAATATATTAACTCGTATCAATGACATAACCAACTAGAGAGCAATAATAAGACATCTCAAATAGCAACACGTTGTTAAAACAACCATGATATAATATGATAATAGTGGTATCTTGCTAGCCCTTTCTGAGACCGCAAAACATAAATGCATAGCACCCCAAAGTTCAAGCAACGACTAAACATTGCAATTCATGGTAGAAAAGATCCAGTCATGATGCACCCAACATTTGCTATACACAATGCATCAGCATGACAAAGTGCTCTCAGGTTCTGGCACTTATTTGAGAAGGTGATGACACAACATAAAAGTAAATAGATAGTCCCTTCGCAGAGGGAAGCAGTGATTTACAGAGGTGCCAGAGCTCAAGTTTTGAAAACAGAGGTAAATGAAATTTTGAGACATGCACCCTTCTCGTTTACTTTGCGACCATCAGTTATCAATATCTTCCATGCTAAACAAATTAGTAGCGCTTCCCAAGCGGTAAAGTAAAGGTTTTTGCTCCATAGGAGTTTTAGTTTGATTATTGATGAATTCTTTTTGCAATTTGGGACTGGGAATCCTATCACCGCTCTTTTCTCGTGCAATGGTGAGTGAATAAACACCCAACCTGAGAATAACCCGCTTAGCATGGAAGATACCAACTACCTCCTGTCGCTCTATGAACAATCCAGGCACACAAAAAGGATATTTGTTTGAAGTTTTTAGAGGTGGCACATGCAAATTTACTTAGGACGGCAGGGTAATACCGCATATAGGTAGGTATGGTGGACTCATCTGGAATAACTTGGGTTTCAGGTTTTTGATGTACAAGCAGAATTCCCACTTAGTACAGGCGAAGGCTAGCAAATAGGTTGAGAAGCGGCCAACTAGAGAGCACCAACGGTCATGAACATGCATTATGCATAAGTAACATTGGATACTAGCATGAGTAGGATATGAACACCATGAACATAAATATCATAGAGGCTATATTGGTTTTGATTCAACTACATGCATGAACATGTGCCAAGTCAAGCCACTCGAACAATCAGAGGAGGATACCATATCATCATACTACATCACAATCATTTTAACACAATGTTGACTCCAAGATAAGTCATTATTCACTCCTAGCTACTTATGCATGGCACGATAAACTATAATCTCTAATTGTCATTGCAAACATGTTTTATCATAATAGGCTGAATCATGGATACTAGGTTAAACATATTTACAAAAACAGAACAAGTCGACTTCATACCCGTTTCTGTCTGCCACAACAGTTCATCAAATATCGTCATTATTGCCTTTCACTTGCACGACCGAACAATTTGAAAATAATAATAGTGCAAGAGTGCCGTGGACTAAGCTAGAAACTGCAAACATTTTTATTCAAAAGGAGAAGACAAGGTAATATGGCTTCTTTATCAGATCAACTATAATGCAAATGAGAGCTACTCAACATTTTCATCGTGGTCTTCTCCTCAGTATGACTAAAAAAAATCAGAGAAACACACTGAAATATTTTTGGAGTTTTTGGTCTTTCGTAAACAAGCAAATGAAAAGAGAAAAGCAAAAACAAGAAAAACTATTTACACGGGAAAGCTCCCAACAAGTAAAAGAAGAACAAGTAAATCTTTTTTGGTTTTATTTTTAGTGCTACAACAATTTAAACTAGGACGAAAAATCAAAAAGAAGCAAGAGAATGTTTTGGGATTTTCTCAAAGTTTTTCAAACACACAAGAAGAGTGCACGAAAATAAATTTAACGGATAATACAATGAAAAATGTGAACACCCACAACTGGAATGAAATGTGTGAACATGAATGTAATGTCGGTGGGAATACGTACTCCTCCAAGCTTAGGCTTTTGGCCCAACTTGGTAATCACCAGTCATAGAAACCGCGAGGTCCAATGTTGAAGTGCTGGGGAGCAGGCACCTGAGGGTCCCGCTGCTGAAGCTCCTCCTGTGCTGCAGCCAGGTTGTTCCGGTAAGCGACAATGTCCTCAGGCATAATCCTGTATCCGCCCCGGCAACATGATCAAACAAAGCAGGTGCAGGCAAGGGAATAATATCACGAGTTTTCACACTGGAAACTAAGTTGTAAGGCATATCAATATCAGGGTAATCTACAGCAATAAACTGGTGGTCCTCCATAGCTACTCTATCTAAGTAAGCCATGGGCAAAGGACAATCATGCTGGCATATCTGCACGTTAAAGTGCGTCGCCAAGCAAGTAGTGTAAATGCCCCCATGTATTTTACCCTTAGATCTATTAAGGTGAAGGCGGCATGCCACAATAGCTCCCAAGCTATAAGTGTTGTCACCATAAAGTGTGTGACGCAAAACAACAAAGTCTGGGGCGCTAAGTGCACCTACCTTTTCTCTAGCAAGTAAGCATTTTGCAATGAATATAGCAAAGTAATGCACAACAGGAAAATGCAAGCTAGCGGCGGTGGTACTCGATACTCCTCTCTCATCCCCCACTATTAGAGTATGGTAAAAACCTTCAAACTCCGCGGGCCTAGGCTCTACCAAAACACCATCATAAGGAAGCATGCATATGTCACAAAATTCAGTAAGTGGTATCTAGTGGTTTTCAGCATATAGATTAAATGACACCTCAAGGGGATTATGCCTAGAATGGAAATGAAAGTTTTGCACAAAG
>NC_041383.1:483885927-483919418 GCF_002162155.2 Triticum dicoccoides | reverse complement strand
AAAAAAAAATAGTCCACAAATTGTTTCTCAACAAAACTTCTCAAAAATGATAGCAACTACTCATAGGGATGTATAGAAGCCATAGCAAGCATTCGAACTACTTAGTACTCTTAAGAATTCAACATGCAAGCTCATCTACAGCAGCACCAAGAGTAGCTAATTATTCAAAATATAAGCCACTAAAACAAAAACTAATTGGACACATGGAGGAGTCGCATACCAAGCAACAAATCCCCAAACAGTTTCGGAAATGGAGCTTCGAGCAAAGAGATAGAAATCTGCGGTTTCGGGAGCAAGAACACCGAGAGAGAGTGCAATGGTGATTTTTTGTGGATGAGTGTGGTGATGTGGGAAGAAGTAAGTGAGGGGGCCCACGTGGGGACCACAACCCACTAGGGTGCGCCTAGGGGTCCTGGCGCGCCCTGGTGGGTTGTGCCCACCTGGTGCACCTCCCTCTGATATTATTTGCACTAGAAATTCAGAAATATTCAGGAAAAAATCGTATTAAATCTCCAGGGCATTCTGAGAACTTTTAGTTTTGGGTCATTTTTTTATTACACGGAAAACTTAGAAAACAGACAAAGCATGGTATTTTATTTTATTTAAATAGTAAAAACAGAAAACAAAAGGCAGGGACAAAAGGTAGTGCTCACTAAATTCATCAACTTCATACCTCTAAAAAATGATTCATTAATAAGGTTGATCAAGTCTTATTAACAACCACTTTCGATTAGCATGAAACTGAAGAACTTTCGTAAATCACTAAGTTACCTCAATGGGGATATGAATGTCCCCAACAATAAGCATTTCATATTTCTTTTTAACATAAGGTAGAGGTAGTTGAAAACTTCCAATAGTGATTGTTGGAGATTTTTCAATAACGTTAATACCATTCACTTGGAATTGTTTCTTTGGAAAGTGCACTCTATCCTCATTGCCATTGATATGAAAAGTGACCTTGCTTTATTGAAATCAATAACAACCCCTGCAGTATTCAAAAAGGGTCTACCAAGGATAATCGACATGTTGTCGTCCTCGGGCATATCAAGTATAACAAAGTCAGTCAAAATACTAACATTAGCAACAACAACAGGCACATCCTCACAAATACCGATAGGTATGGAAGTTGATTTGTCAGCCATTTGCAATGATATTTCAGTAGGTGTGAGTTTATTCAAATCGTGTCTTTTATGTAAAGAGAAAGGCATAACACTAACACCAGCTCCCAAATCACATAAAGCAGTTTTAACATAGTTTCTTTTAATGGAGCAAGGTATAGTTGGTATTCCCGGATCTCCAAGTTTTTTAGGTACTCCATCTTTGAAAGTATAATTAGCAAGGATAGTAGTGATTTCAGCTTCTGGTATCTTTCTGTTCTTGGTGATGATGTCTTTCATGTACTTTGCACAATGAGGCTTTTTTAAGATATCAGTCAAGCGACTGCGCAAAAAGACTGGCCTAGTCATTTCACCAAAGCATTCAAATTATTCATCATCTTTATTTTTAGTTGACTTAGGTGGAAAGGGCATAGGTTTTTGAACCCATGTCTCTCTTTCCTTATCGTGTTTTCTAGCAACAAATTCTCTTTTAGCATATCTTTTATTCTTGGGTTGTTGGTTAGCAAGATCAATAGCCGGTTCTATCTCAACATCATTGTCTGGTTCTTTATTATTAAGTTGAGTGTCTTCATGAGCCTCATCATTATCTTTTTCATTATCAGAAGGTGAGTGTTCATTACCAGATTGAGTTTCAGCATCAGATATAGAAACTTCATTATCATTATCAAAAGGTTTTTCTATTTCAGGTTCACTAGAGGCATGCAAAGTCCTAGCATTTTTCTTCTTCTTTTTATTTTTAGAAGGACTAGGTGCATCAGTGTTAATTCTTTGAGAGTCCTGTTCAATTATCTCTGGGTGTCCCTCAGGATAAAGTGGTTCCCGAGTCATTTTACCTCCTATAGTTGCTACTCTAACAACATAGTCACTTATATTATTGTTCATTTCATCAAGCAACTCTCTTTGAGATTTAGCAACTTGTTCTAACTGAGTTTGAACCATAGAGGCATGCTTTCCTACACCTCTAACATCATTTTAGATTCTAAATAACAAGTCACTTAAGCGAGCAATCATATCAAAATTGTATTTCAATTGTTTCATAACATTTGTATCGAAGTGATCTTGCTTTCTAATGTGATTATCAAACTCATAAAGGGACTGAATAGGATGTTTATTATGAGGGTCATCACTATCATTGAATTTCATTAAAGATTTTACCTCTACCACCTTAGGTGGTGGTGGTGCTTCAAGCCCATATATTTCTTCAGTAGGTGGTAAATTTTTAACATCCTCGGCTTTAATACCTTTTTCCTTGATAGATTTCTTTGCCTCTTGCATATCTTCAGGACTAAGATATAAGATACCCCTCTTCTTCGGGGTGGGTTTAATCGGTGTTTCAGGAGGAGTCTAATCATCATAAATTTTCAATATGTTATTTAATAATTCTTGAGCTTGCCCAGTAGTTCATTCCCTGAAAACACAACCAGCACAACTATCTAGGAAATCCCTAGAAGCATCGGTTAGTCCATTATAGAAGATATCAAGTATTTCATTTGTCTTAAGAGGATGATCAGGAAAAGCATTAAGCAATTGGAGAAGCCTCCCCCAAGCTTGTGGGAGACTCACTTCTTCAATTTGCACAAAATTAAATATTTCATGCAAGGCAGCTTGTTTCTTATGAGCAGGGAAATATTTTTTAGAGAAGTAATAAATCATAACCTGGGGACTACGCACACAAGCAAGAGTATTGTACCAATCTTAGCATCACCCTTTAATGAGAACAGAAGTAATGTGAGGATATAGTAATTGCGAATCTTCTCATCATGAGCAAAAAGGGTGGCTATATCATTCAACTTAGTAAGATGTGCCACAATAGTCTCAGTTTCATAACCATGAAAGGGTCAGATTCAACCAAAGTGATTAACTCTGGGTCGACAGAGAATTCATAATCATTATCATCAATAAAGATAGGTGAAATAGCAAACTTAGGACCACATTTCATTTTAGCATTCAAAGTTCTTTATTTATACTTGCATAATAATTTCTCTACATCATCTCTATCCTTACAAGCTAGAATATCTCTAGTTGCCTCCTCACTCATAGCATAACCTTCCGGTACCTTTGGCAATTCATATCTAGGAGGACTAGTTCTAGTAGGTGTTTCAAGATTTTCAGTTTCAAGCTCATCATCAGTTTCAACAATATCATGTTGTCTTACTCTAGCAATTTGTTCATCAAGAAATTCACCTAGTGGCACATCATCATCAATAAAGGTACTAGCATCATTATGAGTATCATTCATAGAAGAAGTAGCATCATCAACAACTTGCGACGTATCAGAATTAATATCATGTGGTGGTGTTGCAAGTTTACTTATAACAGAAGGTGAATCTAAAGCGGAGCTAGATGGAAGTTCCTTACCTCCCCTCGTCTTAGAGGAAAAAAATCTTAGTCTTAGCATCCTTCAAATTCTTCATAGTGATAGTGTGATAATAATCCCAAGTGACTCAACAAATATAGATATGCTCCCCGGCAACGGCACCAGAAAAAGGTCTTGATAACCCACAAGTATATGGGATCACAACAGTTTTTGAGGGTAGGGTATTCAACCCAAATTTATAGATTCGACACAAGGGGAGCCAAAGAATATTGGCAAGTATTAGCAGCTGAGTTGTCAATTCAACCACGCTTGGAGATTAATTATCTGCAGCAAAGTGATCAATAGCACAGTAATATAATAGTTTTGATAGTAATGGTAGCAGCAACAATAATGGTAACAGTGATAGCAATGGTTTTGTAGCAATAACGATAGCAGTAGCAGCAGTAGTAACTTAGCAAGAACAATATAATGTTAGTTTGTAGGCATTGGATCGGTGATTCGTTGGATGATATTAATCATGAGACAGTCATAACCTAGGGCGATACGACACTAGCTCCAGTTCATAAATATAATGTAGGCATGTATTCCGTAAATAGTCATACATGCTTATGGAAAGAACTTGCATGACATCTTTTGTCCTACCTCCCATGGCAGTGGGGTCCTATTGAAAACTAAGGGATATTAAGGCCTCCTTTTAATAGAGTACCAGAACAAAGCATGAACACACGGTGAATACATGAACTCCTCAAACTACGGTCATCACCGGGAGTGGTCCCGACTATTGTCACTCCGGGGTTGCCGGATCATAACACGTAGTAGGTGACTATAACTTGCAAGATCGGATCTAGAACATGGATATAATGGTGATATCATAAATGGTTCAGATCTAAAAATCATGGCACCCAGGCCCAAACTGACAAGAATTATAAAGTCATAGCAACATCAATCTCAGAACATAGTGGATACTAGGGATCAGGCCCTAACCAAACTAACTCGATTACATGATGAATCTCATCCAACTCCTCACCAACCAGCGAGCCTACGAAGGAATTACTCACTCCCGGTGGGGAGCATCATGTATTGGCGATGGAGAAGGCTTGGTGATCACGAAGATCGAAGATCCCCCTCTCCGAAGCCCTGAATGGGCTCCAGATCTGGCCTCCCGATGAAGAACAGGAGATGGCTGCGGCTCTGTCTCGTGAAATGCGATAATTCTTTCTCTCAGAATTTTTTCTGGAAATACGTGATTTTATAGCATCGGTTTCAGGGTCTTCGGGGCCACCAGGTGGGGACAACCCACCTGGGTGCGCCTGGAGGGGGTGGTGCACCCTAGTGGGTGGTGCCCACCCAGGCGCCTCCCTCCAGTGGTTCTTGGCTCCAAATATTTTCTTTTATTGTATAAAAATCCTTGCAAAGTTTCGTTCCATCTCGACAACTTTTATCTCCGCACAAAAACAACACCATGGTAGTTCTGCTGAAAACAACGTCAGTTCGGGTTAGTTTCATTCAAATCATGCAAATTAGAGTCCAAAACAAGAGGAAAAGCGTTAGGAAAAGTAGATATGACGAAGACGTATCACACAGCTGGAGGCATTCATATAGAGTCATATTTGTGTTCTAAGTATCGAGTTGTAATTCTTGAGTTGTAAGTAAATAGAAGTGTTATGATCATCATTATTAGGTCATTGTCCCATGTGAGAAAAAAAGAGAGGCCAAAGAAGCCAAACAAAAAAACAAAAAAGTGAGAGAAAAAGAGATAAGGGGCAATGTTACTATCCTTTTTCCACACTTGTGCTTGAAAGTAGCACCATAATCTTCATGATAGCGAATCTCCTATTTTGTCAATTTGATATACTAGTGGGAATTTTTCATTATAGAACTTGGCTTGTATATTCCAATGATGGGCTTCCTCAAATCGACCTAGGTCTTCATGATCAAGCAAGTTGGATGCACACTCACCTAGTTTTTTCTTTTTGAGCTTTCATAAACTTATAGCTCTAGTGCATCCGTTAAATGGCAATCCCTACTCACTCACATTGATATCTATTGATGGGCATCTCCATAGCCCGTTGATATGCCTAGTTGATGTGAGACTATCTCCCTCTTTTTTGTCTTCTCCACAACCACCATATTCTATTCCACCTATAGTGATATGGCTCATGTATTGCGTGAAAGTTGAAAACGTTTGAGAACACCAAAAGTATGAAACAATTGCTTGGCCTGTCATCAGGGTTGTGCATGATTTGAATATTTTGTGTGATGAAGATGGAGCATAGCCAGACTATATGATTTTGTAGGGATAACTTTCTTTGGCCATGTTATTTTGAGAAGACATAATTGCCTTGTTAGTATGCTTGAAGTATTATTGTTTTTATGTCAATATTAAACTTTTGTTATGAGTCTTATGGATCTAAACATTCATGCCACAATAAAGGAAAAAAATATATGGCTAAATATGTTAGGTAACATTCCACATCAAAAAATCTGTTTTTATCATTTACCTACTTGAGGACGAGCAGGAATTAAGCTTGGGGATGCTTGATGCGTCTCCAGTGTATCTATAATTTTTGATTGTTCCATGCTATAATATTATCTATTTTGGATGTTTTATATGCATTAATATGCTATCTCATTTTATTTTTGGGACTAATCTATTAACCTAGAGCCCAGTGCCAGTTTTTGTTTTTTCCTTGTTTTTGAGCTTCGCAGAGAAGGAATACCAAACGGAATAAAACCTTTGCGATGATTTTTCTTGGACTAGAAGACACCCAGGAGACTTGGAGATCAAGTCGGAAGAGCCACGAGGCGGCCACAAGGGGGGAGGTAGGGCATGCCCCCTGCCTTGTGCCCCCCCTCCCCCCGTGAGTCCACCTACCTACTTCTTTGTCCTATATATTCCCAAATATCCCCAAACCACGAGAAGAATCCACAGAAACACCTTTCCACCGCCGCAACCTTCTGTACCCGTGAGATCCCATCTGGGGCCTTTTCTAGCATCCCGCTGGAGGGGGGATTCGATCACGGAGGGCTTCTGCGTCAACTCTATTGCCGATGAAGCGTGAGTAGTTTACCTCAGACCTCAGGGTCCATAGCTAGTAGCTAGATGGCTTCTTCTCTCTCTTTGATTCTCAATACCATGTTCTCCTTGATGTTCTTGGAGATCTATCCGATGCAATCTTCTTTTGCGGTGTGTTTGTCGAGATCCTATGAATTGTGGATTTATGATCAGCTTATCTATGAATATTATTTGAATCTTCTTTGAATTCTTATATGCATGCTTTGACATCTTTGTAATTCTCTTCGAACTATCGGTTTAGTTTGGTCAACTAGATTGGTTTTTCTTGCAATGGGAGAAGTGTTTAGCTTTGGGTTCAATCTTGCGGTTTCCTTTCCGAATGACAGTAGGGGCAGCAAGGCACGTATTGTATTGTTACCATCGAGGATAAAAAGATGGGGTTTACATCATATTACTTGAGTTTATTCCTCTACATCATGTCATCTTACTTAATGTGTTACTCTATTCTTCATGAACTTAATACTCTAGATGCAGGCAGGAGTCGGTCGATGTGTGGAGTAATAGTAGTAGATGCAGGCATGAGTCGGTCTACTTGACACAGACATGATGCCTATATTTCATAATCATTGCCTTAGATATCGCCATAACTTTGCGCTTTTCTATCAGTTGCTCGATAGTAATTTGTTCACCCACCGTATTATTTGCTATCTCAAGAGAAGCCACTAGTGAAACCTATGGCCCCCGGGTCTATTTCCATCATATAAGTTTCCGATCTACTATTTTGCAATCTTCTACTTTCCGATCTACAAACCAAAAATACCAAAAATATTTACTTTATCTTTTGTTTAGTTTCATCTATCTCTACCAGATCTCACTTCTGCAAGTAAACGCGAAGGGATTGACAACCCCTTTATTGCGTTGGGTGCAAATTGTTTGATTGTTTGTGCAGGTCTTGGTGATTTGTGCGTTGTCTCCTACTGGATTGATACCTTGGTTCTCTAACTGAGGGAAATACTTATCTCTACTTTGCTGCATCACCCTTTCCTCTTCAAGGGAAAAACCAACGCAAGCTCAAGAAGTAGCATGGGCGCGCGCCCGTTGGTTGTCCTCCTTCACCGATGTGATTGGGGCAGCCGGAGGAATTGGCATAGTGCCGGATCCAAACACAATGGTGGCACCGTCCCCTTTGTCAGGGATGACGGCTAGGTGGTGGGTCCTTGTGGCGGCACCGGTGGCGGTGGATCTTAGGATCCCGCTCTCGGGGACGTGATGGCTACTGCGCAACTTTATTCTTATAGACTCGTGTTGGGCCCCCAAGCGCAGAGTTTTGTAGGACAGTAGCAATTTTCCCTCAAGTGGATGACCTAAGGTTTATCAATCCGTGGGAGGCGTAGGGTGAAGATGGTATCTCTCAAACAACCATACAACCAAATAAAAGAAATCTCTTGTGTCCCCAACACACCCAATACAATGGAAAATTGTATAGGTGCACTAGTTCGGTGAAGAGATGGTGATAAAATTGTAATATGGATAGTACATATCGATTTTCGTAATAAGAACAATAAAAAACAGCAAGGTAGGAATTGAAAAAACGGAGCACAAACAGTATTGCAATGCTTGAAAATGAGGCCTAGGGTCCATACTATCACTAGTGCAATCTCTCAACAATGCTAATCTATTTGGATCATATAACCATCCATCAACGTGTGATGAAGAATCACTCCAAAGTTCTTATCTAGCGACATAAGAAGAAATTGTTTGTAGGGTACGAAACCACCTGAAAGCTATTCTTTCCATTCAATATATTCAAGAGTTCATACTAAGATAACAGAAAGCTATTCTTTCTGTTTGATCTATCCAAGAGTTCGTACTAAAATAACACCATATGATACACACCAACCAACTCTAATGTCACCTAGATACTCCAATGTCACCGTGAGTATCTATGAGTTGATTATGCGATATGCATCAAACAATTTCAGATTCATAATACTCAATCCAACACAACGTACCTCAAAGAGTGCCCCAAGATTTCTACCGGAGAAACAAAGACGATAACGTGCATCAACCCCCATGCATAGATTACCCCAATGTCAACTCAGGAATCTGCGAGTTGAATTCCAAAACACATATCAAGTGAATCAATATAACACCCCATTGTCACCACGGGTATTCATATGCAAGACATATATCAAGTGCTCTCAAATCCATAAAAGTATTCAATCCGATAAAACAAAATCTCAAAGAGAAAACTCAATTCATCACAATAAGATAGAGAGGGGAAAACACCATATGATCCAACTATATTAATAAAGCCCGCGATAAATCAAGATCCTGCCATCAAGAACACGAGAGAGAGAGAGATTAACCACATAGCTACTGGTACAAACCCTCAGCCCCGAGGGTGGACTACCCCCTCCTCATCATGGTGGCCGCCGGGATGATGAAGATGGCCACCAGTGATGATCTCCCCCTCCGGCGGAGTGCCGGAATGGGGTCTAGATTAGTTTTTCGTGGCTACAGAGGCTTGTGGCGGCGGAACTTCTGATCTAGGGTTACCCCAAGGGTTTTTGGAATATTTGACAATTTATAGGGTGAAGAGGCGGTGCGGGAGGCCACGGAGGTGGGCACAACCCACCAGGGCGCGCCTGGGCACCCAGGCGCGCCTAGGTGGGTTGCGCCCCCCTCGGGGCACCCCTCATACTTCTCTGGCCCATCCTGGTTGTTCTAGTCCAAAAAAAATCTCCAAAATTTTTCGCTGCATTTGGACTCCGTTTGATTTTGATTTTCTATGATGTAAAAACAAGCAAAAAACTGCAACTGGCGCTGGGCACTATGTCAATAGGTTAGTCCCAAAAATGATATAAATTTTCTATAAAAAGATTGTAAAACATTCAAGAATGATAATATAAGAGCATGAATACTTCATAAATTATAGATACATTGGAGACGTATCAGCATCCCCAAGCTTAATTCCTACTCGTCCTCGATAGGTAAATGATAAAAGAAATAATTTATGAAGTGTGAATGCTAGCAAAGTGCATAAGTTTGATCAATGATAATTTCAATCACTTTTCCTAGCATCATATCAACAATTCTTTCCTATTAAACCTCTCATGTTAATGTAGCAACTAATCCACATGTAAAGGTTCAAACAATGAATTCTCTTGAAACTCAACAACCTATGTTCTCAGTCACCAAGCAATCACAATTCAACTTATTCAACAAAGTCTAAGTAAGAGCTCCACATACTAAATCATCATATAGTCTTCCATGATTGCTACTACTCAAAGCATATACTACAAAAAAAATACACTTCTGTGATGATATGTGTTTGTCATAGTAGGTCGCATTTTTGTCATGCATGTACATCCATGACGATTTTATGACAGAATCAACATAGTCATACCTGTGCTATCGTAGAAGTGTTCCATGACATTACCAAAATTATCATCACAGGAGTGTCCACTTCCATGACGATAAATCGCGCGTCACAAAAGTGCTTTCGTCAAGGGTGACCGACAGGTGGCATCCACCGTAACGGAATGCCGTTAAGCTATCAGGTCGGATTTTGGATCCGATAACCCGTTAACAGCCCGGACGAATGGAAAATTTCCACGTGTAAAATTCTGATTGGCCGAAGGGAACACCTGTCAGCTCATCAGTGGGCCAGATGTCGCCCGTCCATTGGAGGAGACATGCCTATGATACGTCGACACATGGCTGGGCCCGATAGAGGCCCATATAGGTTAAAAAGGCCGGCCCAGTCAAAGGCCCGTAGTACTTAATCAGGTACTAGTGGGCCATCCCAATAACGACCTGCTTAATAAAGGCCCATTTACGGCCAGAAGCCAGATCTGGCCCGTTAATTGTTCGCCCAATATTTGGGCCCATTTATGGCCTGAAGCCAGATCTGGCCCATTTATTGTTCGCCCAATATTTGGGCCCATTTGCGGCCCGAAGCCAGATCTGGCCCGTTAATTGTTCGCCGAATATTTGGGCCCAACTACAGCCCAGTGACTTCCAGCCTGTTAGCGGCCTGATGTAGACATGGGCCCATTTCAGTGTGACTTTCGGCCTGGGAATGGCCCGTGCTGCCCATGGGCCATATATGGTCCGACGGGACATCGGGCCCACTAACGGCCCGTGCTAAAGGTGGAAACAGTTAAGCCCAACGTGACTTTTGGCCTGTTAAAGGCCTGTCGCGTTATTCGGCCCGTTGATGCCTATACTAAGCTTTCGGCCTCTTAAAGGCCCATGATATCAGTGGGCCAACTGTGACGCCCCAAGACCGACGCTCCAGATGCCGCCCAGTTATTTTGTTACCGCCTTGTGTTTCTTTTGTGCTTGCTCTTTTACTTTTGCATTGCATCATCTCATCATGCTAGCATGTCATTTAATTTTTAAAACCTCACCTAAATAAATTGCATAGATCGTTGATCTATTTAAATCGAGGGATATTCACATGGTCATTTCTCTTTAAAACATATTCAAAGTCTCCTACTAATATTTACGGAGCTATTTTAAATATTTCATTAATTTGGAATTCACCATAACACACTTGCAAAATATCACAATGCCTTTGTTATCTCAATTCTTGGTCTCCAACCTTGCCCATAATTCTTTTATCCTTTTTTCCTAAGCTCCACCTAAGTTCCCTACATTTTTTTAAATCTCGTAGCCTTTCTTTCCTTCCTTTTATTCTTCTGTTAAAGAGAATTAGAGGGAGAGAGAAGAGAGCCAGCCCAGCCGACCTCTTGGGTCTGTCCATCTAAGCCGGCCCATTTGCGCAGCTAGCCCAGCCCACCTAAACCCTCCTCTTAACCCTAGCCTGATCGAATCCCCCTCTCGCTCCCCCTGCTCGATCTCTCCGGCGCCGCCAGGAGCCCGATCCCCATCTTCCTCCACTCGATGCCTTCTCTCCCCCTCGATCCCCATCTCCTCCTCGCGCCAGCCGCCTGCAGCTCGCCGGCTACCCCAGAGCCGCGCCGCTCCTCCCATCCCCGCGACCGAGGACCTTGACCCCGGCATCCGCGTCGCCAAGTGCCTCGACCAGCCAGAGCTCCCCGCGCCCTGCTCCTTCATGCCCTTGCCCCATCCTCTCCTCCTCCGCGCCCCTTCCCCTCGTCGACCTCCTCGATGCCGACCCCGCACGTTGGCGCATCGACGACCTCTGCGTCGCCCTTGCCGTCTGCGTCCCATCCCTGCCGCCTCGCCAAGTCGCCATGGCCGGTCGGACCCGACCACCCTGTCGCTGGCCTGCTACCTCTCCTCCTCGCCTTAAGCCTCGCGCCCGGTCCCGTCCATCCTGGCCCTGCCTCCATCTCGAGCGCCCTAGGGTCACGGCCTCGCTCCTCTTCGACTCCGACCAGATGCGCCCGAGGAGCTCCTCGAGCGAGCTTGCTCACGGCTCCTGCGTTCCTCGCACTCGAGCGCCTTCCCTGGCCTCCGCCACCCGCATCTGCTCGCGAACGCCACTGCCAGCGCCTTGGCAGCCACTAGCTCCTTCACGCCACTCCTCCGCCTCCACCGGAGCTCCACTTTGCCTCCACGACCACTCTTCCTCGGCCAGATTCATCACGCATGACCAGTAGCGCCTTCTCCATGGAGCACTAGCACTGTTGCGAGTCCCGAGAACCACCGCAGGTGGCCGTCGCACTGACCACCTTGGGTTGGTGCTGTACACTGTTGTTGCCTCCGTGCATCTTCACTTCCCGTGCCCATGGACATCAAGACCAAGTACCCCTTCGTTTCGTCAATACCGGCAAGTTCAGAAGATCCCAAGTACCACTACGAACCGTGTACCACGACGAACATGTACGGCTACATGACGACCCGCCAAGACCCTGAACAACTACCGCCGCCGCCATGTACCACTACTTCCACTACCGCCGCGAGAATTACTACTTCCACTACCGTCGCCACGTGAACAACTACTTCCCACGATGACCCGTGAACGACTACTTCCTCTACATGGTACCGAACTCGTTCCGCCCGTAACACACGCTTCAAAGGTATAACCACCGAGATGACCGACCGTGATCGAATGCATGTGTTGTATGAGATGCTCGTGTTTGCACCGTGATGGAATTGTCGCTTGCGATGCCCCTCTTTTTCCATGCCACCGACACGTGGGGAACCCGGTAACCGGGATCACCCCACCATCTTTTGCATGTTCCGCACATCCGCACACTTGCTCTTTTGCACCAGTATCTCAATGAGTTATCGGATCATCGATAAGTTGCCGTGGCATCATTTTCGAATTCAATGTCGTGGCACCCTTTCTTTCCACTACGGTGACAAATGTTCATATCTTGCTCATGTCAATGTTTTCATAAAAATTGCCTAAAACTTGCATATGTCATCGGCATCATGATAACAGCATTTAAAATGTTTAAAATTGTTGTTTTCTTAAAAATTGCTAAATGACATATGGGGATTTTCGGAAATGTTGTCTGTTGTTCCGGCCTCATTTAAACTTGTCTAGATAGGTAGTTTAATTATGCTTCACCTCTTGCCATGTTTAATAACATTTAATATTGTTGGGTACATAACCGAGAGAGAACTAAATAATTGATGTGGTGTTTTGTCAATATAGAACTCGTTGCATATTGAGCTCCACTTAACTTGTAGTATTGTTTGTTACACTTTGCCATGCCATGCCTCATTAAACAGGACATGCATCATACTTGTTTGTGCATCATGCCATGCTTATGTGATGGTTTTTTACCGCGTTGTTTGCTTCTTTCTGGTTTGCTTCTCTCGTTAGCTTCGGTTTCGTTCCGGAGTTGTGAGGATTCGTTCGACTACGTGCGTTTGTCTTCTTCACGGACTCGTTCTTCTTCCTTGCGGGATCTCAGGCAAGATGACTATTACCCTCGGTATCACTTCTATCTTTGCTTGCTAGTTGCTCTGTTCTATCGCTATGTTGCGCTACCTATCACTTGTTTACCATGCCTCCCAAGTTGCCATGTCAGCCTCTAACCTTTTCACCCTTCCTAGCAAATCGTTGCCTGGCTATGTTACCGCTTTTGCTCAGCCCCTCTTATAGTCTTGTTAGTTGCAGGTGAAGTTGAAGATTGCTCCATGGTGGACAGGATTATGTTGGGATATCACAATATCTCTTATTTAATTAATGCATCTATATACTTTGGAAGACTCAGCCTTATGCCTGATGTTTTGTTCCACTCTTGCCGCCCCTAGTTTCCGTCATACCGGTGTTATGTTCCTTGATTTTGCGTCCCTTACACGGTTGGGTGATTTATGGGACCCCCTTGACAGTTTGCTTTGAATGAAACTCTTCCAGCAAGGCCCAACATTGGTTTTAACATTTGCCACCTAAGCCTTTTTCCCTTGGGTTCTGCAGACTCAAGGGTCATCTTTATTTTACCCCCCAGGCCAGTGCTCCTCCGAGTGTTGGTCCAAACTAGAGCACCGTGCGGGACCATTACTTGGCAACTTGGATTACGTCGGTACCTGTACGCTTAGCTTATCCGATGTGCCCTGAGAACGAGATATGTGCAGCTCCTATCGGGATTTGTCGGCACATCGGGCGGTCTTGCTGGTCTTGTTTTACCATTGTCGAAATGTCTTGTAAACCGAGATTCTGAGACTGGTCGGGTCTTCCTGGGAGAAGGAATATCCTTCGTTCACCGTGAGAGCTTGTGATGGGCTAAGTTGGGACACCCCTGCAGGGTATAAACTTTCGAGAGCCGTGCCCGCGGTTATGTGGCAGATGGGAATTTGTTAATGTCCGGTTGTAGAGAACTTGACACTTGACTTAATTAAAATGCATCAACCGCGTGTGTAGCCGTTATGGTCACTTTTCGGCGTAGTCCGGGAAGTGAACACGGTCTTTGTGTTATGATTGTGCGTAAGTAGTTTCAGGATCACTTCTTCATCACTTCTAGCTTCTCGACCATTCCGTTGCTTCTCTTCTCACTCTTATTTGTGTATGTTAGCCACCATATATGCTTAGTCGCTACAGCAACCTCACCACTTAACCATTCCTTTACCCCTTTAAGCTTTGCTAGTCTTGATACCCATGGTAATGGGATTGCTGAGTCCTCGTGGCTCACCAGATACTACCAACAGTTGCAGGTGCCGATGATACCAGTGCAGGTGATATAACCAAGCTCAGATGGGAGCTCAACAAAGTTATTGGTTTTGCTATGTTTCGTTTCATGTTGATCAGTAGTGGAGCCCAGTTGGGACGATCGGGGATCTAGCAGTTGGGTTATCTTCTTTTCTTTTGGCTTCGTCCGTAGTCGGTATATGTGTTTACTCTGAATGATGTATGAATTATATGTTCATTGTGTGAAGTGGCGATTGTAAGCCAACTCTTTATCCCATTCTTGTTCATTACATGGAATTGTGTGAAGATGACCCTTCTTGCGACAAAACCACAATGCGGTTATGCCTCTAAGTCGTGCTTCGACACGTGGGAGATATAGCCGCATCATGGGCGTTACAAGTTGGTAATCAGAGTCATCCCCGACTTAGGAGCCCCCTGGTTGATTGAATCGCTGACGTTGTTGAGTCTAGAACAAAAATGTTTTGAGTCTTAGGATTATATATATCAGAGAGTAGGATTTTTTAGTCCTCAGTCCCTTTGTCGCTCTGGTGAGGCCTCCTGACGTAGATGTTTTGTCTTTCCTCTCCTCAAATTTCACTAATTTTTTTAGGGTCACGCGGGTATCTTGGGATCGTTTCGATATTCTTATGACAAGAACATTGTTCTTGGTGCCTCCTGACATTTAGGGGTTGTGGCAGTGTCCCGGGGAGTTGAGCTCCGTGGTGTTGTCGTCATAATTTTATTGTTGCAGTTCTGGAATACCTGAGTTTCGCCGACATCGAAAATCTCCTTTATGCAGCTATTGGTAAGATAACCTCGACGTTACCCAGTACTGGGGAGTTCGGGAGTATTGCCATAGCTAGTATAATGGATGCTTTTCGAAGGTTGAGGTACATGATTTCCGAAGGTTTCTTGGTTATGTGTTGACGGATGGATACAACTTGGATGTAGGGATTGTTAGTTTTGGGTGAGATATATATTGCTTCCCCTGTATCCCCAACACCAGATTGCATAACCAGAAAGTTTCGGGAGTTTTATAGGTGGGAATTCAAGTAGCTCTAGTTTTTCTTTCCGACAGATGCATGATATGAGATTGGGGTTCGACGTCTAGTGGTCCGCCTATCCACGGTCGTTTTTACAGTGGTCTCGTTGTGTCTTAAAGAGCCCTTGGCTATGCTAGTTCGGGGACGCTTCGTATGTCATGTGCACTGCCTTGTACATGATGGTGCTGTACGTTCGAGCCCGTGTGGGCCCCACCACGAAAACTTCGGACGAAATCTCTATCATATGTTTGTTTCCCGCTTATTCTGCAAGCCAAATCCTTTGTTTTGTTTTATTTGTGGTATTCGAGTTGCTTCGAAGTCAAATGTTGAATCCATACCTTTCATAAACGGTGTTCTCATATTGCTATGTGAATACTTATCCTTCTTGATCATCGAGGTTGTCATGTTAATTCTTTTCCTACCGGCGTGCTTCTCTTCAAGTGGATCCGATCATTTCAACATTCGCAAGATCAATTCTAAGTTTTCTCAACGGTGTTTGTTTCATCCGCCCCAAGTTGTCTTTGTTTTCCCGCCCTCCCACCCTTTTCTTCAAGGACCCAGATTTCTTAATCGGGTATCCATTTTATTGATGGGAAGTCTCTCCATTCTTTTCCGTCAATGTTCTTATCCGGTGATTCTCAGGAAGATACTAACAGAGCTTCAAGTTTATTATTCTTCGTCTCTTTTCTTCTCCGGTGGATTTAACTCAAGCTTTCGGTGTTGATCATATCCTTTTTCCTCGTTCAAATGCTATCCCATGCCGGTGCATCTCATAATTGTTCACCTCTCTCTCTTCATATCCGAAGTGCCGAGGATATCTCAGAAGATTTGTGTCTCCATTATCAATCCGTTTAAGCTATTTTGAGATTATTATCTCATTCAAGTCATTTTATTTCTACCGGTGCAATCTCTATTTCAAGCAATCTTTCAACGATGTGTATTTCGAGTGGGCCCTAACCCACATGTCTTTTCCTAGGATCTTACCTGACTCTCCTAATTTTCCCAGAGCTATTCCCAAATTCATTTCAAAGTTTGACGTAAGAATGAATTATCATCAGTCAAATGCCTTTCTCCAAGATCTTTCAAATTCTTTCATCATTGGTTCAACCTTTTTAATTTTCATTCCAGAGTGTCTCAACAATTCATGGTGGTGTTTCTCATCGTCATTCTCGGATTTTGAAGACCGAAGAAGAGTTCCTCTTAAATCATTACACGTTGTTCCAAAGATGCGTGGTTCTAGCTTGATGCCATCCTCTCATAATTGTTTTCGATTGTGAGAATTCTTTTAAACCATCCGACGCATTTCAAGAGTTGCTTCCTTTCTCGACCATCCGAAGGCCATCATTTCTGAACATTACTCATTCTTAGCTTTCAGCTCTCGTTTTTGAATTCTTCCGGTGCATCGTTCAAATATCCTCTAATCAGTTCGTGATCTCTTTGTTCTCTTGTATCTAAATCCCCTCAAGTATCTTCATAAATTTTCCAATTCTTCCCGGTGAATCATGCCTTTGCTACGTTCATTCTCAATTCTTATGGTGGTTCGTTCAAGATTCCTCTTCCTATGTTCTCATATTAATTTATTTGTTGTTTCAATCCTACCGGTGGTTCGTTGAAGACCTTTTCCAGTTTGCGCTATATCTCTCTTAATCCTTTCTAGAAGAATAAGTAGTATGCCAAATCCGTTGCTTGTCATCAATTTAAATTGGTGAAGGATAGGCATAATGTAATTCTTATTATTGTTTCATCCAAGTAATCTAGTTTCTTCTTTCCAGAGTTGTTCATCATGTCATTTTTCTCGGTTCGAGATGCTTCATATTTTCTTTTCCGGAGTTCCAAGTTTTCCGCATTATCTCGTCGCGAAGATCCTTCTAAATCATCGCAAGGCTTCAGCTTGTGTTTTCAACTTCTCTTTCTTTTTATCATCCTTTTATTACCGGAGTTCTTCATGGAGGCTCTACATGATGGTTCGTCAAGGATTCCTTTCAATCTCGAATTGTTCCTCAAGATTTCTCTCAAAGTTGTGATCCGCCAAGCTATACTCAAAATTAAACATGGTGCTCAACACATGTTTCGTTTTGAGGAGCTCAAGTATTCTTCTTCTTGCATTTCGAAGTGCAATTCTTTCTACCTTATCTCTTGAGGTGGTGTTATGCCATTCTTGACAATTCCCTTCGTGTTTCATGATTCACAAGTTTTGAAGAATGACATATTTTAAACCCATCACTTTCTTCCTTGGAGTTATCTTGGTATAGGTTTCACCTAAAGCCTTCCCTAAGGAATGTTGCTAATTGTGGTGCCTATCAATAATCCAAGTTTCCTCCTATTCTCTCATTAAAAGGAGTTTTCATCTCCTTGTTGATCTCAATCCAATTAACTGTTTCCATCAGTGACCGGTTGTCACCTCATCATTTTGAGATGTTTGCCATAAGCCCACAACAAACTTGTGCTTTTCATTGTTGATTTTCCAACAACTCCGTTCAATTCTTCTTTGCAAGGATGATTTCCAAGTTCTCTTGTGGCAAAAGTTGTCATTTTCTTCTCCGTCCCTTTATCCCAACGGTCTAGCTTCTATTCTTTCGTTACGGAGGCATTGTGATGTTGCTCTCTTCACCCATTACCTCGTTTTGTCAAGATCATGTTATTTTCTTGCTCATCCAACCAGAGTGTTGTGTTCTCATTCAAGTTCTTTCATCTTATCAAGTCATGTGTCTCTTTCAACTAGAGTGATGTCCGAATTTGATCTTCCTTGTTCCCTTTTTATCTCGTTTCAACCAGAGTGGTTCCAATTCCGTCTTGTCCATTGTACTCGTCATTCATAGCTTTGCAACCTCCAATGTTCAAATGGTGTTCCTTGTTTCTATTTTTCTACCGCAGTGCTCTCAATTGTGTTCAACTCCGTCGTGTTCTTTATTTCAACTTTTCAACCTCTCAAGGTTCTTTGGTTTCACTCATTTGTCGAAGAAGCAACTTAGTGTTACCTCCTCTCTTCGTCTTTCGTTTTCTCTCTGGTGCCATCCTAGATCTCGGGACGAGATCCTCTTGTGGTGGTGGAGTGTTGTGACGCCCCAAGACCGATGCTCCAGATGCCGCCCAGTTATTTTGTTATCGCCGTGTGTTTCTTTTGTGCTTGCTCTTTTATTTTTGCATTGGATCATGTCATCATGCCAATATGTCATTTAATTTTTAAAACCTCACCTAAATAAATTGCATAGATCGTTGATCTATTTAAATCAAGGGATATTCACATGGTGATTTCTCTTTAAAACATATTCAAAGTCTCCTACTAATATTTATGGAGCTATTTTAAATATTTCATTAATTTGGAATTCACCATAACACACTTGCAAAATATCACAATGCCTTTGTTATCTCTATTCTTGGTCTCCAACCTTGCCCATAATTCTTTTATCCTTTTTTCCTAAGCTCCACCTAAGTTCCCTACATTTTTTTTAAATCTCGTAGCCTTTCTGTCCTTCCTCTTATTCTTCTATTAAAGAGAATTAGAGGGAGAGAGAAGAGAGCCAGCCCAGCCGACCTCTTGGGTCTGTCCATCTAGGCCGACCCATTTGCGCAACTAGCCCAGCCCACCTAAACCCTCCTCTTAACCCTAGCCTGATCGAATCCCCCTCTCGCTCCCCCTGCCCGATCTCTCCAGCGCCGCCAAGAGCCCGATCCCCATCTTCCTCCACTCGATGCCTTCTCTCCCCCTCGATCCCCATCTCCTCCTCACGCCAGCCGCCCGCAGCTCGCTGACTACCCCAGAGCCGCGCCGCTCCTCCCATCCCCACGACCAAGGACCTTGACCCGGCGTCCGCGTCGCCAAGTGCCTCGACCAGCCGGAGCTCCCCATGCTCTGCTCCTTCATGCCCTTGCCCCATCCTCTCCTCCTCCGCGCCCCTTCCCCTCGTCGACCACCTCAAGGTTGACCCCCGCGCGTTGGAGCATCGACGACCTCCGCGTCGCCCTTGCCGTCGGCGTCCCATCCATGCCGCCTCGCCAAGGCCGGTCGGACCCGACTACCCTGTCGCCGGCCTGCTACCTCTCCTCCTCGCCTTAAGCCTCGCGCCCGGTCCCGTCCATCCTGGCCCTGCCTCCATCTCGAGCGCCCTAGGGTCACGGCCTTGCTCCTCTTCAACTCTGACTAGATGCGCCCGAGGAGCTCCCCGAGCGAGCTCGCTCGCGGCTCCTGCGTTCCTCGCGCTTGAGCGCCTTCCCTGGCCTCCGCCACCCGCATCTGCTCGCGGACGCCACTGCCAGCGCCTTGGCGGCCACTAGCTCCTTCACGCCACTGCTCCGCCTCCACCGGAGCTCCACTTTGCCTCCACAACCACTCTTCCTCGGCCAGTTCATCACGCATGACCAGCAGCGCCTTCTCCATGGAGCACTAGCACTGTTGCGAGTCCCGAGCACCACCGCAGGTGGCCGTCGCGCTGTCCACCTTGGGTTGGCATTGTACACTGTTGTTGCCTCCGTGCATCTTCACTTCCCGTGCCCATGGACATCAAGACCAAGTACCCCTTTGTTTCATCAATACCGTCAAGTTCAGAAGATCCCAAGTACCACTACGAACCGTGTACCACGACAAACATGTACGGCTACATGACGACCCGCCAAGACCCTGAACAACTACCGCCGCCGCCGTGTACCACTACTTCCACTACCGCCACGAGAATGACTACTTCCACTACCGTCGCCACGTGAACAACTACTTCCCACGATGACCCATGAACGACTACTTCCTCTACATCGTACCGAACTCGTTCCGCCTGTAACACACGCTTCAAAGGTATAACCACCGATATGACCGACCGTGATCGAATGCATGTGTTGTATGAGATGCTCGTGTTTGCAACGTGATCGAATTGTCGCTTGTGATGACCCTCTTTTGCCATGCCACCAACACGTGGGGAACCCGGTAACCGGGATCACCCCACCATCTGTTGCATGTTCTGCACATCCGCACACTTGCTCTTTTGCACCGGTATCTCAATGAGTTATCGGATCATCGATATGTTGCCGTGGCATCATTTTCGAATTCATTGCCGTGGCACCCTTTCTTTCCACCACGGTGACAAATGTTCATATCTTGCTCATGTCAATGTTTTCATAAAAATTGCCTAAAACTTGCATATGTCATCCGCATCTTGATAACAACATTTAAAATGCTTAAAATTGTTGTTTGCTTAAAAATTGCTAAATGACATATGGGGATTTTTGGAAATGTTGTTTGTTGTGCCGGCCTCATTTAAACTTGCCTAGATAGGTAGTTTAATTATGCTTCACCTCTTGCCATGTTTAATAACATTTAATATTGTTGGGTACATAACCGAGAGAGAACTAAATAATTGATGTGGTGTTTTGCCAGTATGCAACTCGTTGCATATTGAGCTCCACTTAACTTGTAGTATTGTTTGTTACACTTTGCCATGCCATGCCTCATTAAACCGGACATGCATCAAACTTGTTTGTGCATCATGCCATGCTTATGTGATGGTTGTTTACCGCGTTGTTTGCTTCTTTCTGGTTTGCTTCTCTCGTTAGCTTCGGTTTTGTTCCGGAGTTGTGAGGATTCGTTCGACTACGTCTGTTTGTCTTCTTCATGGACTCGTTCTTCTTCCTTGCGGGATCTCAGGCAAGATGACTATTACCCTCGATATCACTTCTATCTTTGCTTGCTAGTTGCTCCGTTCTATCGCTATGTTGCGCTACCTATCACTTGTTTACCATGCCTCCCAAGTTGCCATGTCAGCCTCTAACCTTTTCAGCCTTCCTAGCAAACCGTTGCTTGGCTATGTTATCTCTTTTGCTCAGCCCCTCTTATAGCGTTGTTAGTTGCAGGTGAAGTTGAAGATTGCTCCATGGTGGAGAGGATTATGTTGGGATATCACAATATCTCTTATTTAATTAATGCATCTATATAGTTGGTAAAGGGTGGAAGACTCGGCCTTATGCCTGGTGTTTTGTTCCACTCTTGTCGCCCCTAGTTTCTGTCATACCGGTATTATGTTCCTTGATTTTGCGTCCCTTACACGGTTGGGTGATTTATGGACCCCCTTGACAATTCTCTTTGAACAAAACTCCTCCAGCAAGGCCCAACATTGGTTTTAACATCCTTTTTCCCTTGGGTTCTGCAGACTCAAGGGTCATCTTTATTTTACCCCCCGGGCCAGTGCTCCTCCGAGTGTTGGTCCAAACTAGAGCATCGTGCGGGACCATTCCTTGGAAACTTGGATTACGTCGGTACCTGTACGCTTAGCTTATCTGGTGTGCCCTGAGAACGAGATATGTGCAGCTCCTATCGGGATTTGTCGGCACATCGGGCGGTCTTGCTGGTCTTGTTTTACCATTGTCGAAATGTCTTGTAAACTGGGATTCCGAGACTGATCGGGTCTTCCTATGAGAAGGAATATCCTTCGTTGACCGTGAGAGCTTGTGATGGGCTAAGTTGGGACACCCCTGCAGGGTATAAACTTTCGAGAGCCGTGCCCGCGGTTATGTGGCAGATGGGAATTTGTTAATGTCCGGTTGTAGAGAACTTGACACTTGACTTAATTAAAACGCATCAACCGCGTGTGTAGCCGTGATGGTCTCTTTTCGGTGTAGTCCGGGAAGTGAACACGGTCTTTGTGTTATGATTGTGCGTAAGTAGTTTCAGGATCACTTCTTCATCACTTCTAGCTTCTCGACCGTTCCGTTGCTTCTCTTCTCGCTCTTATTTGCGTATGTTAGCCACCATATATGCTTAGTCGCTGCTGCAACCTCACCACTTAAACATTCCTTTACCCCTTTAAGCTTTGCTAGTCTTGATACCCATGGTAATGGGATTGCTGGGTCCTCGTGGCTCACCAGATACTACCAACAGTTGCAGGTGCCAATGATACCAGTGCAGGTGATATAACCAAGCTCAGATGGGAGCTCAACGAAGTTATTGGTTTTGCTATGTTTCGTTTGATGTTGATCAGTAGTGGAGCCCAGTTAGGACAATCGGGGATCTAGCAGTTGGGTTATCTTCTTTTCTTTTGGCTTCGTCCATAGTCGGACTATGTGTGTACTCTGAATGATGTATGAATTATATGTTCATTGTGTGAAGTGGCGATTGTAAGCCAACTCTTTATCCCATTCTTGTTCATTACATGGGATTGTGTGAAGATGACCCTTCTTGCGACAAAACCACAATGCGGTTATGCCTCTAAGTCGTGCTTCGACACGTGGGAGATATAGCCGCATCGTGGGTGCTACACCAACTAAGGCCCGAGATATGTTTCAGCCTGGTAACGGCCCGTGAGCTAACTAGGCCCAAAAAGGCCTGGTCTACATTTTGGCCTGCTGAAGGCCTGAAGACAACTAGTGAAAATTGAGGCCCAACATGCATTTTGGCCTGCTAAAGGCCCATGGTTTCATCTCGGCCGTAATAGGCCAGTACAATATTCAACTTGTTAATGGCCCAATGTTACCTGGGCCAAACTAAGCGTTGGGTCTACAAAAGGCCCAACTAAAATATAGGCCGGTGTAAGTTTGGGCCTGGCGCAATGTGGGAAGGCCCCAATCATTCGGGCCCAAGAAAGATGCAGGCCGGCCCAATTGTGGCCCACTAAAAACCAGGCCCGTCAGAGTCGAATGTTTCAGCCCGGTCGACTACATCTGTTTTTTTTCAGATAGCGAATGATGGCAGTAACTAGTAGGAATTAAGAACAAACCTACTCTATACAATAAAAAATTACGGCATAGTAACTAAGAATAAACCTACACTATACAATAAAGGATTTAAGGTATATTACATCCACTGGGCATCAAAGTTCGCCACCAGTGATCATAAAGCGCAACGAAGAAGCAGATTACAAAAACTGGGCACAATTGCAGCATAACAAAATAATACTAAACAAGCATAGATGAAGGGCAAAGAAAATCATTGTATCTATTTTGGATAATGTGCATGACATGTTGTTCATATCATTAGCCACATCAGTAAGATAAAACAGGAGATGACAAGGTGCAAACATGGGTTGCTTCACCACACACTGGATTATAGATCCACAAAAACAAGCATACATATAGGGAGTATTAAGTAATGTGCATGGTTTGAATAAGGAATTTGGTTTTACAAGTAAAACTTAGAACTTACGGTTCTTGCGAACATGCATTTTGGTAGAAACAGCAAACTCAACAGCAGTAAATGATAGCGAGTATGAGCAAATTAAACAGCAGTTCAGGATAAATGCTCTCGAAGGACTGATTTACATTAACAGTTAATACCGGCTTTATAATGCCCTTCTCCATGTCAAGGGAAGGATAACTCAAGAATTTCAGCACAGAATCTTCTTCATAAGCATTGCCTGTACTCTACATTTTGTAGAGAGTAATTATAGATATGATAATACTGGAAGGGATAGAGGATAATGAAGATAAGATGCAGATTGATGCTACATAATCAACTACCAATCCCTGGAAGTACAAGCGTTACAGGACAAAATGTACTGACAAGAGCAATGGGCTACACTTCTGCACTGGCATTGTCTGTGTATTCTACTTGTTGGTAAGATTAAATATAGATCTAATCTTTTTTAGTAAATGGTGGGAGAGGGAGATAAGATGCAGAATGCTACAAAATGAACCAATCCCTCTTCCCATAATACAAGAGTGTTTTGAACACTGGTGTATTGTACAAAACGTTCTTATATTATGGGACGGAGGGAGTAGCTATTAATGTAAGTATAGTGATAGACCACGTTCAGTCCTTACAAGAGGACTACAGAGCTAAACCTCTTCAAAAGCATTGGGTTGATTCTAAATTTATGTAAGAGTCCATATGGATCTTATAATGTCCACCAAATGGATGATTACAAGGCTAACATGTGCAGTGATGCTACATAATCAAACATCTATGAAAGTAAGTATGGTCATACATGGCAAGAGGTACTCACAAGAGCAATGCAGTGTGTAGTATAGTTGCGAGATTCTGTGGTCCCTTGAGAACGAATGTTCTTCTGCTAACAGTTTTTGTACAAGTGAGACATTAAGGCAAATGCAGAAATGTAGTTCAAATTGTGATGTGATATCATAGACAGTACCTTACGCTGCAGCCGAGACCAATGTGTAACAAGATTATTCTAGTCACCGTCAGATAAATGTAGCACCGGAGACTTTACAGAAATTTCGTTCAGAGGCTTGCCATTGAAGTGCGCTTGCCTCAGGTAGGAACGATACTTCATCAACGAGTGCTTGAAAAGCGCAACCAACCCTTGCTCGTCATCACAATCCAGTTTGCTCCTCGCCTATTTAAAAGAATGAAATCTTGTGTCTTTTGTCAGAAGAAACATATGCAGTAATGACCATGAATAACATCAGTACATTACTTACGCGTAAGTTGCGGAGGGAGATTGTAAATTGTTCTATGTCTGCGGTATAATCTTTCCATGAAGGAAAGATGCGCACAAAGTTCCTGACAACAACATAAGCTTCGTCTTCTAAACTGGGAAGAAATGGAACAGGGGTCCTATTTGCTGCAATTGGGGCTCTCTCTGGTTCGAAAAGGGATTTGGCAACTGGATTTGGTGTACTCTTTGCTGGAATGGGGGTTTTGCGCCGTATAGCTAGTGCTATGTCAATTGGCATAATCATATTGTTTGCTGTAGTTGGGGTCTGCTGAGTTGGGGCATCAGAAATGACCAGTGTAGTAGGGCTAGAGTCTTCTAGAGTTGGGGTGTTTTGTGGGCCAGGTGACATTGCAACTACACCTAATGGGCTATTTAATTTATCAGGTGCCACTACCTTTTCCAAATACTTTGCTTGTGCTCCTCCACGATCAGCAATCGCCCTCTTCCTTTTGAACGTCTGATACACAAGAACATCATTTGAATGGATAAATATGCTATGATGACAGATGGAATATGTACTGAAAATGGATAGGCAGGGCGTATTCGCGTACACGATGTGTAAACTAAGCTAATGGCAGTTCAACAAAGTAGAAGCAATGCAAAGCATCAGTTGCAAGATATGTGCGAGCAATGTAACCTTGGAAAGTTAGAGCAAGTACCTGGATGGGTGAATAAGATAGGGCATCTTCCTCTGACTCCTGCACTAGGGAGCTACATTGACTTAGGTCCCCCTCTAGCTCAGAATCACTGTTAGGATCATATTCTGAGCATGAATCTGTAGGTGGAGAGCGTTTGCATTGCATTACATCCAAACTTGATTTCAGTCCCGTAATGCCAAGCTTGATAGCCATGGCATTGTTCTGCTTTATTCTTTTCATGCGCGCAAGCACATAATCATTATGATGCTGTTCAGAATCTGAGATTCATGAAAACATAAAAAGTAGTCAGATTATCTATGAAATGCGTTGCAGATTCAACTCGAAGAGTGTCTCCCTATAAACCCCTGCATATGCAAAGTTCACCCCCAACCGTGCTGACCAGACCACACACAGAAATACAAAACCCTTATGTCTCTATAACAGGCAGGCACACATTTCAAAACTGAAGTAGGAACATTAGAATCATATGAAATTCGTATTTGAACAAATAAACTAAGCAATTATGAGTGGCATAATGTTTAGCTTCAAGGGTGGAGTGTTGGTAGTGCGACACAAAGCAAGTAGGTAGATTGTATTCCATGTAAAAGATCGAAACCTATGTAAAAGCTGGAAATGACACTTTCTTTCTATACAATGCAGTGTTCGTTGCCCACACATGATGGAAGAGATCACATAGAGAAATACTATTCACTCATGTCTATGGTTCCAATATTTAGAAACAGGGTGGTCCACCCTAAAAGAATATTGACAACAAATATTACAAGGCAAGCATAGATGTAGGGAATCAATCATTTACTTGTGAGCTTACTAGGACAAGTATGCAGAATTGTAACTACAGTAAGAGACCGTCCAAAATCTGAATGAAGAAGTTTGTCTAGCACTTATTGTTTGCAACTAATCGATGTGAATAATTGGATATTATATCGAATGAGTAAGAAAGACAAGTAAAATTGTCAACAAACCTGGCTTGCAGTAGTAATCTGGGTCAATGTCACTACGACCAACAATCCAAAATGACTAGTGTCTGTTCCGAGGGCCGGAATTTTGAAAACCCTGTGAACTTTAGAGGTACTAAAGATTACTGAAATACATCTGAATCATTAAGTGTAGGTAGCACTGAGAACACAACAAACCCTAATGACAGTCCTGCCTAATGAGTAATGAATCAATTAGAAAATGGGTGATGAGGAGTGGCTGCTGAGTGTTGAGGACGTATCTCATGATAAATTGGGTTGGCTTGGTGGGTGCTGCATGCCTGAGCCCTGAACGGACTAGGAAGGTAGGCACGGCGATGCGCCCGGGCAGCAGTCACGCTGATGGGCGAGCGGCTCCTAGCCTCCTGTTAGTCCGGCGTCTCCTCCTAGAGTCATGTCGTCCGGGGACGGCAAGTCGCCGGCGAGGCAGGCGGCTGGGGGCGAGTAGAGATCGGAAGCGCGCATCAGAACAAAGGGGAATCAGGGCCTGGGACGACCTGAAATCCAAGGGTGGGCTGGCCCATCGTGGGCACCTTGTAGAGATACACACCCAAGCGGCGAACATGCATTTTTGAAACTAATTTAGGAACATTTAGCTGACCAATTAAACAACTCTGTTTTAATAATATCAGATTCGTATTTGAACAACTAAGCTTGTTTAGCTTCATGGGTGGAGCAGTGTTATTATGACACGAAGCACGTATTCTGGTAGTATAGTGATCATAAAAGGGGGAAACGCAAAGCATATTTTTTAGCAAAAGAGGGTTTCCCCTCCGATTTCTATTAAATAAACCACCACGGAACCAACATGATCAATTAAACCCTAAGCATGATCAATTAAACCGTATTATGGTTGTGCCATGGCAGATTTGATCTGCAAACCAGAGAAATGATATTTAGCATCCATTGTTTGCTTCGAACTAAGAACTAAATTCTAAGAGCTGAAAAGAAAGTAGAGTAACCAGGTTAAGATCTATTTTCTGGTTGAGATCAAAAAGTTGAGGAGATATGAAGTACCACCTTTCTTGCAGCGCCGTCTAGGCATCGGGGGTGCGATGGCTGTCGGTGGCATTGAAGCAGATCTGCTACGGTAGACGGGTGCATCGGGGGATAAGTCCCATTGCGGTGGAAGAGAAGGTCGTGTGAGCGGCCCCGGCAAAGAGGACGACGGCGCTGATGAAGCGAGAGGACGTGATGCAAGGCTATTGGTCCGTCGCCATGGATGAGAAACGTCCATCTCTAGCAGTGGACGACGCAGTCTTGGTAGGCGCTCCAGCATGGTGGAGGACGATGGCGATGGATGTGGTGGAGGACGGCAACGATGGATGGGGTGGTGGACGGAGGCTGGTGTGGGGATGGGGTGTTCTAGCGCGGACGGTGTATGAATGGGAAAATGGAGGGAGAGGTACGGGGAACCATGTTTTTGGGATGCGCCTGTCTAAAATATGGGAAAGTTACGAACTTATCCCCCGTTTAATATTTGGACGTCCCGTCGGTTGGGGATAGGACGGTAATCTCGCATCTCGCCAATATTTGCCCAAAGCGATTTCGGGCGAGGAGAGGGTGGTTGGCGCCCATGGTTGGCACCCACGGTGTATGAATGGGGCTGACAGGTAGGGCGGTTGTGTCACGTCTGAGTGAAGTTACAAACCTACCCCTATTGAAAATATTTGCCTACATCGATTTCGGCTGAGTTGAGTTTGTTTTGCCGCCCACCGTGTATCAATGGGGAATGGAGGGAGAAATAGAGGTCTTTCGGACGAGCTTGAATCAAATGTGTTTTGCCGCCCATGTTTGATGCCCACCGTGTCAGAATGGGCTCAGAGGCGGTCGTGTCACGTCTAATTGAAGTTACTAACCTACCCCTATTTATGGCAGTGGAAATCGGGCCGATGGATTGTCCGTGTAATGGGTAGACAGTAATTTCCATCTCCCAATCACTTGGCTTCGGGCAGTCGACGTGGGAGTGGACGTTTTGCCACTTCTTTCGAATTTTGTGACAATAAGCAGCCACGTTTACCCTGGCAACTAAATTCAAATCCATTTTGTATTCCTATATGAATCTTTATAAATCATTCTATGTGTTTTTATATATTTTCAAAAGGACGACAAAGAAGTATTCCACTATCATATATAAATATGGTTTACAAATGCCGATACTCAAATTCAGAAGCTAGAATCCAGTTTAAGGTGAATTCGAATATTTGGAACACTTCATGTCCAACTGAAATGTCACACGCAACATAATGTGTACTCTCATTTAGATATGTACACAAGCGATGTATCAAGATTCAAATACTGAGTCAATCAGCCAAGAATGTACAGAACTAAGAGACATATAAACACTTCCAGAGTATATGGATCAATAATATCAACTAACATACATAAGCCAGGCCGCTGTACTTTTTTTTGCTACAACAACATCCTTTTTTTAGCCAGCATCTTGGCCCTTTCCGATGCGTGCCACTTATGGTCCATCTATACTTCTATTAGTGCTGAATGCACATTCAACCCGATTGGCATATTTGTAGGTCCGCCACAACAATTCAAATGAAATGTCTCCGAGTCTTATCAATTAATACAAACTTGTGCTCAAATAAAATTACAAACCAAAAAACAATTATTACATGAGCTCTAAAACAAATGATTTGATTGATTACATGAACAAACAACACAAAGGTTATTCAACACTGGAAAGAACGTTTCACCTATTATTTACCAAGTGGGAATTTAATTTCCTTTTTTCCTTCAGGACCTTAACAATGTGGTCAGTCTCAGCTTGCTTCATTTTGAAATCCACCAAATATTTAATGGTTGTCTTGAGTACTGCTTGTGATTGTGCTGTTTGCTTCCTTAACATGTCAACTTCATCTCTAAGTGCAGAAGCAAAATCTCTTTCTACCACTAGTTTAGCCTCTAGAGCATCAGCAGATGGCAATTCATAATGCACGATTGGGCCGGTGCCACCACTGTGGGATGATGCTACGTCCATGGGGACCTCGCTCTTTGATCTTGGGCTAACCTGTTTTGCCATTAAAGTTCCGATTGGATTCAAAAAAGTTGAAGTTAGCAAAACATCTCAACTGGGAGTTATAACAGCAAACCAGTTAGACAAACAAGGAATTAAAGAGTTTCAATTGGATGCTGAAAAGTAGTTATTAACATCATTGTAACCCGCTGTTGCAGCAGCAAAGCAGTTAAACTAACAAGTAGATATTTAAGTTAAGGAAAACAGGTAATTCTTAACAATACGTATCAAACACATAGATAGGTGCAGTCTACAATAGGATTAACACGCTGTGGCATTATGTAATCAGTAGCAAACTAAATTAAGCCAAGCAACATAATTGAACAATTTTACAATAAGTGGCTAAATAAAATTCCGAGAAGCAGGTAACTGAACTTATGCTAGTTCTTTGTACAGGCACACTGCAACTTCTTTTTCGCTTACAAGGTTGTACGAAGGAGTCCATGGCATCAATTTCTTGGATACACAGTCCCAATACTTCTTTCTTCCCACACTGCATTGGTAAGTCGAATGGTTAATCTGGTAAGATGGTGCATCCTTGATATGTTATATGAGGACGTCTAGTCAGACTAGTTGTAGCCACACACATCACACTGGCTTTTACTATATATTTCATGCGATTACTTTTGGCATATCGAGATCTAAGGAATCTACAATAGGATGAAAAGACTGGCATCCTTCACACTATTGGCGAACTCAGTTCATAGAAACAAGCAATTCAACCATTCCGTGGGTAAATCAAAAGCGCCACCGAAATATTTTTCACTACCCAAGCATACATGCAAAAAGGGGCGACGCCACCATAGGGGCTGGTATGGGCGGCCGCCTCAGGTGGCTGGAAAGTGTGCACCTAGTTTGAGTCGTCCAAGTTGGCCCAGACTAGTTTTGTTCGTCCCAACGAACGAGCAGGCAATGTATAAAATGAAGAAAAATGTTTCAATTTGGATGGGCCAATAACATAAGTGCAAGGCAGGCCCTATAGCAGGCTCGCGGCCACAACGGGCGCCTCCCATATCGATCTATAGCAGGAAAAATCCCAATTCCTTCGCTCCAGTCTCCAGTCTGGTTTGCTCCTAACCTAGCCGGCGCTGGACAGACCGAGACAACACTTCCTCGCGCCCTTGTTGGAGGGCGGTCGCCGGGATTCAAGCGAATGGAAGGACAAGAAGATGAAGATCCAACCCTGGGTGTAGCCTGCATGGGAGGCAGCGGCGGCAGCACATGCATGGCATCGAGCTTGCACAAACGGACAGTCGCAACTTGCAAGAGTAGCATGCGCAACGAGCAGGTACATCACATCCCTGATTATATTTAATTCAACACTTCAATTTCTGGCCAATAGTTAAACCCGACGGTGTTGTAAAATTGCTTGTATGTAGGGAAACTATGATAAAATGAAACCAATTTCTACATATTTTATAACTCCCCCAATCAATAGTGAACTTACCGAATCTGATGTATCTAATCAAGTTTCTGATGCAAACATACAAGCTCATGTTGTTCTTGAGCCTAAAGTGTCTAATGAACAGACTGCTAATGAGGATTTGATGCAAACATTTTACGTGCTCCTGGTGATGAACATATAGTGTCTAATGAGGGATCTAATGCAAGCATTTTGCAAGATCATTGAAGGATTTAGTGTCTAATGATGATCTGCTATGTTGAGAGAGACAGAGATTTGCAGGCATTGATGACAAGCAAATTATAGTGCATTATCATAGCTTGAGGAAACGTCAAGGCCATCTACCAGAAAGTCCCCGCATCATGACAACATAGCATAAATACTTTTCTAAGCTGTTGTTTGAAACTATTGGCATACTTGTGCATGATAGATATATTGATATGCAGTTTGTGCACTGGTTATAGGTGCAATTACACTTCGATATTTTCATCCAGAGAACGAATAATTCAAGCAGGTATAGACCATGTTTGTAGTCCTTGTACACCATGTTGCATTTTGTGTTTTTTGGTGCTTGCATCATTTAGTGTTTATAATCTGAACTACTTTGGATCATTAGCTAGTTTTCAAAGTGCATGTAGCTTCACATTTCTCAAGTTATGTTGATTTCCGGAGTGCAAGTGCCTTCGTATTTTTTAAGTTAAATGTTCGCCCCTGGTAACATGAATTCGTGGATCCGCCACTACACACAAATCATACACGAATGCCAAATGCAGGGACTTACGCTAGGTCGTTGTACATGCTCACTGCAGCTCTGCTTGCGCTTGGGATGTTCCATGTACAAGTCCATGTTACCACTTGCTTGGATGTGCAGGCCTTGTGCTCCTTGCATCCCCCTCTGCATTTTTGACACAGCGAATGGTTGATCAAATAATAGGAATCGACCTTGATGTTGTATCGGAGGACAGATACTTACAAGCTTATACGGGTGTGCAGGATGTGTACCAGATCCCGTAGCGCCGTCATGCTTCGCTAAAAAATGGATTTGCTTGTTTCAGATGATATCTCCAGAAGAAATAAGAGTTAAAGTCAGAGTTGCATAGGCGTGTAAGCTAAGAGAG
The DNA here is from genome assembly GCF_002162155.2 of Triticum dicoccoides. Classification (NCBI taxonomy): domain Eukaryota; kingdom Viridiplantae; phylum Streptophyta; class Magnoliopsida; order Poales; family Poaceae; genus Triticum; species Triticum dicoccoides. The sequence continues at coordinate 483,887,295 of NC_041383.1, read as the reverse complement.
CAGTGAAAGGATATCCAAACATCGTCGGAACAGTGCACAAGGGAGTGATGTGTGGATACCTAGTTCGGGCCGGCGTTTGGGCATGCTCGCCTAGCTAGAGTGCGGGTCACTTCAGACCCATTGAGGGTGATGCGCTGGCTGGCCGCGCACGGATGCAGATCTTGAGGGGCAGTGGAGCGCTACAATGCGGTGGACGAGACCGTTGGTAAAGCCCCAATGGCCTCGGGGGGCAGAGGTGCGACGATGTGCTCGGTGATGTAGCCCGGGTGAGCTGGGAGACGCCGTCGATGAAGTGCACCTGATGCGGTGGAACTCAGTGTCTGTGAGGCACGTCGGTTGTGGCGGCCAACATTGTCAGTGGACCACCCGGTGCGGTGGACGAGGGCATAGATGCGGTAGCTCCGGTGTGGTGGTGAAGCGCGACCGTCGTCTTCGTCGTCGTCCGGCAGAGAGGTAGGGAAAGACACGAGACGAGAGGCGATTCGAACTTTGCTTGGGTTGCCGGCGAATTAGGTATTTGAGCAATCTGGGCGCGGAAGGGGACGATGGAGAAGAGAGATTTTGAGGGCTGGAATTGGGGCCGCCAGATATTTCAATCCGAAACATGGAAGTGCGAACTTATTTTGTCGTCGTCCTTTTGGGGGGGAGTGGGGGAGGGAGGGAGGGGGTTGGGTGGCTGGGTGCTACGCGTCCGTCCGACACACACGACCACCCCGACAGGACTATGCTTCTGTGCCTTAAGGCACCGAAGCAGCGTCCACCCCGACACGACCCTGGTCTGCCTCGTGCGCCTACATTTGAGAATGCAGACGAATCTTCTTTCATTTGCAAACGAATCTGTATGTGTTACCATGCCCATGTTTTCCTTGCAATAATTAGTCATTCGAAACGAGATACTCCCTCCGTTCACTTTTGTAAGTCATTTCAGACAACTTAAAATGAACTGTTTTGGACATTGTCTGAAATGTCTTCAAGGTCTTATAAAAGTGAACAGAGGGAGTACTATAAATTAATTAATGAGGAGTTATTTGAAAAAAATCGAAACGGTATCCATGCTAACGTGGATTAGAGTGTGTGTCACATAATTATTTATTTGAATTAGAGTGTGTGTCACGTAGCGATCTCCAATTCTAACGTGGATTTCGCATTTCACTATATCCATGCTACTTTTTAATAAAAATTCATATGTATATGATGAACACCATGGTAGTGAGAAAACTTTTGGATGGATTCAAACATATGAACTACAAAAAAGCACAACAAATTGAGTCAATGTCAACTTTTCGAAACTTAGTATGGCACGAATTCAAAATAATTACCCGTATGCATGGTCCTGGGTTCAAATCTTACAATGTACACCGAATTGAA
>NC_041383.1:483872210-483885705 GCF_002162155.2 Triticum dicoccoides | reverse complement strand
CACCTTAGGAAGCTATCAATTTCCAACACACGTTCATTCTTTCTCTCCATGTTTTGATCTCTAAGTCTCTTAACTACACAACCCCTTTTTCCACTCTGTTACCAAATGTATTTACCTCACACACCCACCATTGCAACCCATGTCGAGCTCTCTCTCTGTCTCCCCCCTCTCCCTCTCACCCTCTCGCGCTAAATACATGCATTGCCTATCTAGCCCCCCAACCTCTCGTACGCACGCACGCACGTTGTATATCTAGGTCACTCCCTCGAGACTGTCTCACTCTTTCTTCCGCATGGTGGGCCACACTCGCTCAATCTCGCTCTCTTTATCTGAGTCTCGTTTAACCTCGTTTTCTTTCACACACAAATGATATATCTCCCTGTTCGGGCCTCGATTGACACACTCTATACTCTCTGACGCGGATTGTCTATCTAGGTCAGTCCATCCAAGCCGCCACCACTATTTTGACCTCATGGCGGGCCACGCTCACTCAATCTCTCTCTCGCTCTCTCTCTCTCGCTCTCTCTCTCTCTCTCTCTCTCTCTCTCTCTCTCTCTCTCTTTGTATCTCTTGATTGACCTTGCTCTTTCTCGGACAAAAGCGATATATCACATGTTTGAGCCCAGACCTATTCACATTGTATACTCTCTCACACAGATTGTCTATCTAGGTCACTCTCTCCAACCCATCTCACTCTTTCGATCGCACGACGACCCTATGTGATCAATTGACCTTGCTTCATCCCACGCACAAAATATATCTACACGTCTGTGACTGGATCGTCTCTCAAGCTCTATCTTACAGTCCCCACCCTTGCCAAAAGCTCAATCGGACAATATCTCTCCAGAGCATATATATCTGTTCAATGAATGTCGGACCACACTCACTTTGTCTCTCTGTCTATATGTCTCTCGATTGACCTTGCTTTCTCACACCGTATCTTCCATGCATTGAAGCTAGTACCTCTCCATCCCTCGCAAAGCCGGACCTATTTACATTGCGAGGGGCACTCCAACCTTGGATTAATTTGTGTAGGCATTTATTCCGGTCGGTTTAGATTATATTTTCGTAGCATTCGGCCCAGAACTACTCCAAACACTGTTGCAACCCCCGCAACTCCCCTAGTTGATTTCCCTATGGCTCGGTCTTCGCTCTCTCGCACGTCCTTTCTCGCCTTCAACGTCGCACCATGGTATTATTACAAAAAACTATGTTGTTCTCTTTAATTATTATAAATAAGCTACAAAACTACACATCGATAGTCCACTTGGAATGAAACAAATTTTGACCCACAAATTAAAGTGCTACAAACTACACACTAAGGGGCCCACATGTCATGAAACAAATTTGGACCAACATACAAATTAAAAAATAAAGGACGAGGATCAAACATGCGACCGGGCCTTCAAGCTGCACGTCACTAGGCAACATATGTAGAACAACAATGTTTGTTGTACCCCCTTTGTTCACATAATGTGTTTATATTACCACAACCTATTTAATGGATAACATGTAATATTATTTTTAGTACTATTTGCCTTCACTTACTGGTGGGTTCCATGTGTGCTCTCTCTCTCTCTCTCCTCCCCTTCTGCATTAGACGCACGGGCAAACACGAAGAACTCGCGGGCGATGTTGCTGTTGACCATATCTGGACGCGTTCACAAGTCACGGCACCAGTTTCACGTACTAGCAGTTAATTTGGAAGTATATTAAGTGCATGCGGATATTGAGTACTAGGATATTATTTGCGTGTTATTATGTGATTAGCACTATTTTTGGCATGAAATTAACTGCACGCTAAACATGTTGAGCGCTCGACATTGAAGCAGTCTAGGTCGTTGGATGACAAGGAATACATGTGGCTTGATGACGTTTTATATTTAATTTGATACGGCTCTAGCAGAACATTCAATCGATCAAACCATAGATTTCGTTCAGTCTGACTCCAGCTTTAAATTATACGAGGATCCATATAAAATAAACGGAAATGATAAACATTCAGATTTTAAGCATGGCAATATGAATGTTTTTCATGGCAATTTAGATTATGCGGCGGCGGCGGGGGTGTCTCGCGGTGGGAAGCGGCTCCTCTGCCGTGCTCTGTGTGTCGTCAGGCCACTGACCGACGGCGACGGTGGCATCTTGCGCTGTTGTTGGCATACTCCTGGATGTTGTCCTAGTTTCAAGGAAGGCCAAAATGTTCTGGACTTCAGAGCGAGTCAACTGGCGGGAGGAGGTGACTGGCGTTGGTGCGAGGAAGCGGTCGACGGCGACCATCCATGCCGCTGAGGGGGGCACTAGCACCCGTGCGGGGACAGGCGCTGCCAACGGCGCGGCGGAGACATCGTGTGCACGGGCACCGGCATGGGCGCGCACGTCAGTGCACGCGCAGGCGCATGCACTGGCAGGTGCACGGGTACCGACATAGGCGTGCGCGTCAGTGCACGTGCAGGGGCATGCGCTGGCAGGTGCACGGGCACCGGCACAGGTGTGCGTGTCAGTGAACGCGCAGGCGCATGCACTGGCAGGTGCACGGGTGCATGAAAGTTGGCGGGGACCTCGTGGAACCCCGTGGGATCAAGCTCGACGACAATGTGCCACTCCCAGGCCATCAATGCCACGGGGATGGGCGCTGGCGCAGTCGAGGCGACTGGAGCCGGAACGGGAGCGGGGACAGGCGCGGTATCTTCCCGCATGGCCAGTTCAAGCTCGTCCCAAAGCGCCTTATGTTCTTGAGACTCAGGCTGGGTGTCTTCCTCAGGAAACTGGAACACTAAGGGCAGACCATCGTGATGCAGCATGGCGTATGTTTAGGTCAGGCTAGTTGGAGGTAGACGACAGGAGAATCGGAGAGGAAGAGAGAAGATTGTAGCGATACCGGGTAGTGCGGAGTGGATTTTAAACTGCGGCGCCGGCGACATTAAAAATGGGAGCAGTTGGGACGAAGGTGGGCGGCGGAGCCTGGTCAAAGGGCTCGCCTCCCGGTGAGCCTACACAGCGGTCTGCTCGCACGCCTCCCAGTCAGCCGGCGCAACGGTCTGCTCGCACGCCTCCCGTCGACTCACACGCTTGCTCGGATGGCACCTGCCACTACAAAAAAAATACACTTCCGTGATGATACGTGATTGTCACAGTAGGTCACATTTTTTGTCATGCATGTACATCCATGACGATTTTATGACAGAATCAAGATAGTCATACCTGTGTTGTTGTCGGAGTAAATGACCACGGGTAGCCTAGCCGGCTCCCTTTGGCCATTAGAGAAAACAATGGGCTAGCCGAGCCTTGAAGCACCCAAGGCACGGGGCCGCCTTCCTCCGACCGGCTATCTCACAGGCCGGCTGTTGGAAGGCGGCCCGGCCATAAACTCTCTTGGAGGACACCACAATAGGGCCGGCTCCAAGAAGCCGACCGAGGAAAGGCCGACTCATAGAAGCCGGCTCTTGGCAGGCGGCCATGGGCCGTACCATAAAAGTACGCACCCCCATAACGACGATGGGATGGGGCGTGGCTACAGTGGACCCTGCCACCTCGGAATCCCGGAACATGCATGGCTACAGTACGCCGTACGGGGCGGCCATCTCCCGTCCGGCGTAGAACTGTTGCCAAGCAGAGCATGACGCCCACCACGACGGGTCGCCAGTACGACCCGTAGGCGACGGGCCCCTTCGATCAGAGAGACGCCCGTAGGCGGCCTGACCTCCTCCAGCCGGCCTGAGGCCGGACCGGCTTCCTATAGCCGGCTTGCTCCCCTCCTCGGGGCGCGTGCACCATTAAGGAGACAAGACGAGGTAAGGCTACAGTGAGAGCCCGCAAGGCGGCGGCACTATAAGCATGCTTACCTCGACAAAGTCCTCGTCATCAGAGGCGAGGCAATAGTAACCAGCCCCCGACAAGACCCCCAAGCAGTGGGGCTGGCCTGTCGACCAATGGGCCGGCAACCGGCGGGACCCACAAGTCGGCGGGCCCCAGTAGCCGGCGGAGAAGCCAGCGGTCGTAGACGCTGGCAGCCTGGACCCACGCCCAGTTGGATTACCATTGTACCCCCGGGGGGTAGGCCTATATAAACCCCTCGGGACACCATGCAAAGGGTTGATCTGATAGAGTTTTAGACACCACCATAGGGAGAGAAGAGAGCTAGCCTTGCCCTCCTTCCTCCTCCCACCGAACAGCTCAAGGAGCCTCTTGTAGCTTCTTATCGATCTAGTGATCATGCGGAGACCCCGCAAAGCAGGAGTAGGGGTATTATCTCCACGGAGAGCCCCCAACCTGGGTAAGATCCACCGGCGTGCATGTCTTCGCCTTATCCCGTTTCCAGGCACCGGCGATGTCTTACTGGCTCCCACAATGATAAGCCATCCGTTGGCATATGTCGCACCTACAACCCGACATTTGGCGCCCACCGTGGGGCCAGGTGCACCGTCGTCCGGAGACCTGCTCTGGACAGGAACCCTTTTCCTCCCCAGCGAGTGTAGCCAGCCCGGCACGCCCAATGGCGTTTGCCCCGACGCGCTGCAAAGCATCGACAATGCCTGTGTAGCGAGCTGCCTCGCCGATCTTCTTGGTGAGACTCGCATCTCCGACGAGCCCGCATCCGACGCAGGCACAGGCTGCCTCGAGAGCCGCCTCGTCAGCCTCCTCGACCAACTCCATGTCTCCGACGAGCCTACCGTGGACTTGGAGTCGGTCGGCTCCATCGACCCGATGCTTGTCGACTCTGACCTGGTGTCGCTCGATGCCTTCCCCACCAACGTGATCATATTCGACGAACCTCTCCCTCGGGCCGACAGTGGCGGCAGCACCGTCACCGAAGTGCTAGTCATCAGCCACGGCATCACCTCCGACGAGAACGCTCGCGACGCCCTACAGGCAACGCTGCACAATCTGTCCGCCCCCATCCCGGTGGACACTGACGCTGAGACGCTGGAGGCACGCCGTCTTGCCCTCCTTGCGGAGGGCCAGAGGATAGGCTCCATGAGACGCCTCACAGAAGCCCACCAGCGCGAAGTCGACCGTGCCGCCTTCAGCACGCCGCCTCTAGAAGGGCCAAGCCGAGTCGGCATCGTCAAGAAACGCGGCGCGGCCATCGCCAGCATGCTGGGAGCGGACCGCCGAGTCTACGCCACACCACTCGAGAATCTACGCGCTGCCTAGTCGATCGTAGACGAGCTAAACGGACCGGGGGCCGACAAGCTCCCCTACATGACCAGACGCATCCAACAGCTGATCGACGCGGCCGTAGAGCGGCACGAAGCCGGCGTCCGAGCTGGAAGGCCCCCTCGCCGAGAGCACGGCGCGATGTTGCGTACACCGACTGCGGGCGGTGCCCATGCAAGACAAGAGAAGGAGCCAGCTGCTAGCCGCAACAGGACTCAAATCACCATCGAGCGCGACGCAGAAGGCCGTCCTCGAGGTGTGGAACAACGAGGCGACCCGCCTCCTCCTCTGCCTCGCAGGGAGTGATATCCCACCCCGCCGCCTGTCGCGCATCCGACTCTCAGCGGCTGACTTGGTCGCCGCAAAGGAGTCGGCGAGAATGATGCCCGCCATCGGATCGACCGCCTTGCGCGATCCCTGGCCCTGGAAGAAGAAGATGATGTCGGCCCGCCTTGTTTCGGCCCCCGCATCCGCGACGAGCCCGTTCCCAAATGGTTCTCGCTTCCAAGAGACACGCCCAAGAACAACGGCTCCGTGAAGCCGGAAGATTGGTTGATCGACTACTCCACCGCAGTTCGCATAGCAAACTGCAATAGACGCGTTGCCGTGAAATATGTCCCCCTAATGCTCCAAGGCACGGCACGCACCTGTCTCAACAGCCTCAAGCCTTACAGCATCAACAGCTGGCTGGACTTCACCGAAGCCTTCATACGCAACTTCACCAGCACCTAGCCCCGACAGCTCTCCTTGTGCGTACAAGGGCCCAATGAATCGACCCGCGACTACCTCACGCGTTGGGCCGAGCTCCGCAACTCCTGCGAGGGGGTGCACGAGGTTCATTCCATAGAATACTTCACTGCCGGGTGTAGAGAGGGCACTCTCCTCAAGTACCGACTCCTCTGCGACGAGCCGGCTACCCTCGATGAGCTACTGATCATAGCGGACAAGTACGCCACGGCTGACTCTTCAATGAAGACTGAGCTCCGGGTAGACGCCTCTGGAAAAGTGCTAGCGCCGGCTCCCAAGACGCCGACTGGAGAATCAAGCCGACGCCCGTATCAAAGCGACCACAAACGCAAGGCCCCTATGCCGCCTTCCACTAGCCGGCAGGTGGCCACATTCAAAGACGAGCAACCTGAGGGGCGTCCGGCACCCAAGAAGCAGAAGGGCGGTAGGCCAGCTTAGTAGCCGACTTTCTCCTACGAGCAAACCCTTGATGCCCCCTGCAAGTTCCACAGCGGCGCGAAGCTGTCCAACCACCCAACTCGGAAGTGCCATTGGCTCACCCGAATCTCCAAGGGTGACAGGCTGTTGCCGCCTCCGCCTGCGGGCCAGCCGCCTCCTTCCTCACAGCAGCTGGCCGCTCGGCCAGCAGTCGGAGCTATTCAAGACGAGTTCCCTGACGAGCAAGCCGCTTATGTCGTGTTTACAAGCCAGACAGAAGATCGGCGTAGCCGGCGCCGACAACAGCAAGAAGACAATGCGGCCGCCTCCAATAACCCCGAGTTCATGCACTGGTCAGAGAAGCCCATCAGTTGGAGCCAGGACGACCACCCAGAGGTGATGCCATCTCCTGGCTCCTATGCCTTGGTTTTGGACGCCACCCTCGCGACAGAAAGGCATGCTGCCCATTTCTCCCACGTGCTGATAGATGGCGGGATCAGCATCAACATACTATACCGAGATACCATGGAGAAGCTCAACATCAAGCCGAAGCAACTCATGCCAAGCCGGACTGTGTTCCACGGCATCGTACCCGGCCTATCCTGCTCACCAATCGGCAAGATCAAGATGGATGTCCTCTTTGGGGGCAAAGATCATTTCCGCCGAGAGGCTATATGGTTTGAGGTAGTGGATCTGGAGAGCCCATACCATGCATTGCTTGGCCGACCAGCATTGGCCAAGTTTATGGCTGTGCCCCACTACGCCTACCTCAAGATGAAGATACTGAGTTCCAAGGGCATCATCACTATAGCCGGAGACTATAAGAAGTCTTCTGAGTGTGCGGCAGCTAGCAGCCGGCTGGCCGAGTCTCTTGTGATCGCCGAAGAAAAGAAGATGCTGAATCGAGTTGTGGCCTTGGCCGGCAAGCAGCCGGCCCTGTCTCCTGACCCCAAAGAATGTGAAGCTCAAGGTTCTTTCCAGCCGGCCAAGGAGACAAAGAAGATACCTCTGGACCCAGAGCACCCAAAGAGGCACGCTGTCGTGGGCACAGGCCTTGACATCAAATAGGAAAGCAAGCTCGTCGATTTCCTCCGTGAGAATCGGGACATCTTTGCATGGTCTCCCAAAGACATGCTGGGTGTTCTGATGGATTTCGCCGAGCACAAGCTACATGTCCGACCTAACATCAAGACGGTCAGGCAGCCCTTGCACCGCCTATCAGAAGAGAAGAGAAGAGTTGTTGGTGAAGAGATAGCCCGGCTCCTAGCAGCCGGATTCATTATGGAAGTGTTTTTCCTGAATGGCTTGCCAACCCAGTCCTAGTGTTAAAGAAGAACAAGCAGTGGCGCATGTGCATTGACTATACTAGCCTCAACAAAGCCTGCCCTAAAGATCCTTTTGCTCTGCCAAGGATTGATCAAGTGATAGACTCCACAGCCGGATGCGAGCTGTTGAGTTTTTTGGACGCTTACTCAGGCTACCACCAGATAAAGTTGGACCCAGCTGACCGCCTGAAGACTGCCTTCATCACCCCATTCGGAGCTTTCTGCTACCTGACCATGACATTCGGCTTGAGAAATGCCGGTGCCACCTTTCAGCGTTGCATGCAGAAATGCCTCCTCAAGCAACTCGGCGGGAATGCCCACGTCTACGTAGACGATGTTGTGGTGAAGACGGAGAAACGTGGCACCCTGTTGGAAGACCTCAAGGAGACCTTTGAGAATTTGCGTCAGTTTCAGATCAAGCTCAACCCAGAGAAGTGCGTGTTCGGTGTACCAGCCGGCCAGCTTCTAAGCTTCCTGGTCTCTGAACGCGGCATCGAACGCAACCCAGTGAAGATCAAGGCCATAGAGAGAATGAAGATCCCTACTAAGCTGTGAGATGTCCAAAAATTCACTGGATGCCTGGCATCTTTGAACCGCTTCATCAGCTGGCTCGGAGAGAAGGCTCTCCCCCTCTACCGACTCATGAAGAAGTCCACTCACTTTGAGTGGAATGACCAGGCGGACCAAGCTTTCCACGAGCTGAAGAAGATGCTGTCCACACCGCCTGTCTTGGCGGCCCCAACTGAGAAAGAGCCCATGTTCCTCTACATTGCCGCCACCAGCCGGGTGGTCAGCACAGTTATTATGGTCCAGCGTCCAGAAGAAGGCCGAGCTCAGCTAGTCCAGAGGCCGGTATATTACCTGAGCGAAGTACTCTCCACCTCAAAGCAGAACTACCCCGCACTACCAGAAAATGTGCTATGGTGTGTACTTCGCCTCCAAGAAACTCAAGCCCTACTTTCAAGAACATCCCATCACGGTCGTATGCACTGCCCCGCTTGCCGAGATCATAGGCAGCCGGGATGCATCCGGCCGAGTGGCGAAATGGGCGATTGCGCTGGCTCCTTACACAATCTACTATCAGCCCCGCACCGCCATCAAATCCCAAGCATTGGCCGACTTCCTCGTCGACTGGGCCGAGACCCAGTACCTGCCACCGGCCCCCGACTCCACTCATTGGCGGATGCATTTTGACGGATCCAAGATGCGCACCGGCTTGGGAGCCGGCATCGTCCTCACCTCTCCCAAGGGCGACAAACTCAGATACACATTGCAAATCCACTTTGCCGCCTCCAACAATGTGGCCGAGTACGAGGCACTCATACACGGGCTCCGGCTAGCCAAGGAACTCGGCATCCGCCGGATCCTGTGTTATGGCGACTCGGACTTGGTGGTTCAGCAATCATCTGGCGACTGGGACGCCAAGGACGCAAACATGGCAAGCTACCGTTTCCTCGTTCAGCAGATCAGCGGATACTTTGAGGGGTGCGAGTTCCTTCACGTGCCACGTGCCGACAACGAGCAAGCAGATGCCCTAGCACGAATAGGCACCACTCGGCAAGCTATACCAACTGGCGTCGCCCTCCAACGCCTCCTCAAGCCATCTGTCAAGCCGTCTCCGGAATCCAATTCCATCTTCGTGCCGCCTGACCCCGACACAGTCGGATCCGACTTCGGGGACCCGGCAGGCGGCTCGGGGACTTCAGCACCCAGCTCGGGGACTGCCATAGTCGAACCCGGCCCGGGGACTACTGCAGCCGGCCCGGGGAGTGCAGCAACAGAACAGGCGGCGGCCGACTCCAACTCGTCACAACCCAGCCCACCCACCCTAGTTGCAGTAGCCATTTTGGCAATCGAAGAAGTCACAGCTCCATCATGGGCCCAGCCCATCCTCCAGTTCCTGATAAACGGAGAGCTGCCAACTGACGAGATCTCGGCAAGACAAGTCCAACGCCGAGCCAGAGCATACACAATAACGAACCGAGACCTGGTTAGGCGCAGTGTTACCGGAGTCTTCCAGCGCTGCGTCGAGCTAGAGAAAGGCATAGCAATTCTCGAAGACATCCACCAAGGTGAATGCGGCCACCATGCCGCCTCCAGGGCACTCGTTGCCAAGGCTTTCCGCCATGGATTCTTCTGGCTGACTGCTTTGGAGGATGCCAAGGAATTAGTCAAACACTACAAAGGGTGCCAAATCTTCGGCTCCAAGCAACACCTGCCGGCTTTTGCACTCAAGACCATCCCCATCACTTGGCCTTTTGCCGTCTGGGGGCTGGACATGGTCGGCCCTTTCAAGATGGCACGCGGTGGCATGACACATCTACTTGTCGCCGTGGACAAATTTACCAAGTGGATTGAAGCAAAGTCGATCAAGAAACTGAATGGGCCGACTGCTGTGACATTCATTGCAGACATTACAACCCGGTATGGAATACCACACATCATCATCACCGACAATGCCACGAATTTTGCCAAGGGAGCACTATCACGTTTCTGCGCGACACAGGGCATCCAACTGGACTTAGCGTCCGTTTCCCACCCGCAATCAAACGGCCAAGTCGAGCGAGCAAACGACCTCATCCTTTCCGGCATCAAGCCTCGACTGGTCGTGCCACTGGAGCGTTCGGCCGGCTGCTGGCTCGACAAGCTGCCATCCGTCCTCTGGAGTCTGTGCACTACCCCAAACAAGTCAACCGGCTTCACCCCTTTCTTCTTTGTATATGGTGCCGAGGCTGTCATCCCAACTAACATCGAGTTCGACTCACCTCGGGTCACCATGTACATGGAGGCGAAGGCTAAGGAAGCACGAGAAGATGGCCTCGACTTGCTAGAAGAAATCCGGCTATTAGCCCTCAGCCAGTCCGCCATCTACCAGGAGGGTCTATGTCGTTACCACAATCGGAGGGTCAAGCCAAGAGCTTTCCAAGAGGGAGATCTTGTGCTCCGGTTGATACAATGAACAGCCGGCCAGCACAAGCTCTCACCCCCTTGGTAAGGCCCCTTCGTCATCAGCCGGGCTCTAGGAAATGACTCCTACTACCTGATCGACGCACAGAAGCTGAAGGCACGCAAGAGAGATGATTCCGACAAGGAGTTGGAGCGTCCGTGGAACGCCAATCTTCTTCGAAGATTTTACAGTTGAAATGCAGTATGTATCACGCTACCCTTTGTATTAAGTATGAGACAATGGGCTCCCCGAGGAGTTCTTGGGGGCTACCCTCTTTTATCTATGTATGTCGGGTATCATACCCATGTTATGCCACTACATTCGATTTTTCGTCCGGCACCGGGTTTGACTAGTCGGCCCGGGGACTCGCCGCTTTGAGTTATGTCCAAGTTCTACCTGCAGTCAGACAAGTTATGTGCTGGCACCCAAGCCCTCTCTTGCGAAAGTCACAGCTCGAAGAATCGGCTGCCTGACTAGCAAGAGCCAAAGGCAGAAAAGGATGCCCACATGAAAAACGGCTAAGGACTAATAAACTTACATAACACAAGCCGACTCCCCCCTCGCCAATCGGCTGTCGAAGCAGCCGGCTGGCCGGCTTCCCTTCCTACTCTGCTACAATCTACGAAAGCTTGAGTACTTGCCTTTCCAGACGGCCGAACTCCTTACCCGGCCACAGACTGCAGAGTAGCTGTCCGGCTGGGAAGGCGGCAACCAAGGGAAGGCGGCAAAGAAAAAAAGCCTAAAGATAAAAGGCAAGTAGGAATGGAAGCCAAGCACATGCATAATAGTACTTACACAAAAGGCCTTTGAAAGGCCGGCATTCAACAAAGTTTGAATACACCCCCAGTGGGTGGAATTGCGCAAAGATAACAAAGCTATTCAAAGAGTGACAGGCAGGAAAGTAAAAACAGCGAATCAAGCCAAGGGAGCGCCCGAAGGGTCAGGAAGATTGGTGGAGACGGCGGTGTCGGCTGGAGGAGTGGCCGGCTGGCGAGTCTCGGCCTGGTCGTCGCCGGTGGCAAGCGGAGCATTCGCGCGCGCCTCGTTGCTGGAGGCATGGTCAGGCTGAGGCTGGCTAGCTGCTTCGACATCTGACACAACATCTTCGCCGTATTCCTCCTCCTCCTCTTCGCCCTTGTCGTTGGAGTCGATCTCCTCCACCGAGTCTTCACCGTTGGTCGGGTTCAGCCCGAATCATTCCTCCGGCTGCGCGACGCCGTTCTCGTTCACCTCAGGAGCAAAGGCACTGGTGTCGGTGAAGTTGGCAATCACTGAGGCGCGCTGGATGATAGTCGGCCGCACCGCCTCCAGCTCCTCGTCAGCCTCCTGCCACCAGGTGCGCAGCTGGTCCAAGTTCAGCCCAGGGTACCAAGCCCGGACGAACTCTAGCGCCCGTCGAGCGCCGGACCGAGCTGATGAAGCCTTCCAGGCCTCGAGGCGGCCGACTGCTACCTCCAGCCAGTCGGTAGTATGGCTGAGGGTGCGAAGAATTACTTCGCCAGGCCAAAGGGCGGCCAGCACCTGTGCTCCGGCACGCTGAAACCGGCGTAGCATGCGGTAGGCCGTCTGGAGGCGGGCTTGGATCACCAGAAGCTGCTCCTCAAGTGAGCGGTTGGCGTCCGGTGCGATCTCAACCCCAGCCTGCTACCGGGCCTTACAGTGAGCTTCGATGACTTGGTTGGCGGTGATGGAGTAGCCAGGAAAGTACTCATCACAAAGAAGAAAGAAACATAGCAAGTCAGGAGATATACCGGTTTGCAAGGACAAGCAAAGGAGCGAAGAAGAAGGCGGCCTACCGTCAACCAAATTCTTTACCCGGTCGTATCCTTCACTTAGAGCTTGCCTTGCCTCAGCCCAGCTTGCCGCCTCGGTTTCATATTCGGCTTTGAGGGCGGCCTCGTTGTCCTACGCCGCCTTCAGGGCCGCCTTGTGGCTTTCCTCCTGGTCGGCCAGTTTCTTGGCCAGGCGGTCACGCTCCTGAGCCAAGGCGTTGAATTCGCCCTCCTTGGTGTGAAGGGCGGTCTGGGCCACGCCCAGCTACTGCCTCAAGTCGGCATTTGCTCCTGCCAATATGAAGAAGAAGAAATTAAGAAAGAAGTCGGCAAGAAAGATCCGACCCAACTGCTCAGCAGTCGACCCGGATCTCGGGGACTACACCCAGTGGGTGCGCTGACGCGCCCCCACATGAGATAAAAGGACAAAGACACTCACGCCGACTCTCCGATAGATCAGCGGCCTTTTGGTTCACCTCCCGGACCTGGGAGTTAAAGGTAGCGGCGTGGAGGTTGTGATAATCCTGCAAACAGGATGAAGGAGCGAGCAATAACAAGTCATTAAAACAAAGTCTTCGAAGAAGTTCCAAGCCGCCTGCTCAGCAGCCGACTCGGAACTCGGGGACTACACCCAGTGGGTGCGCTGACGCGCCCCCACGGAAAAAATGAAGAGCAAGAAAACTCACCCAAACGACCGCCCGTGTCGCAAGAAACTCTCGAGTACACTGCTTCAGCGCGGTGGCCTGAGCCTGAAGCCGGCTACGGACATCTTGCACCACCAGGTTCAACGCGGCTGTCCCACCGCCCGACATCCACCCTGGCGAGCTAACGGTGACCGACTCCAGATCATGCGACAATGAGCTGGAGCCGGCGGCCCCCTGCGGATCCGGCTCTGAAGCCGCCCTCCCCGCACGACAACGAGTCGGCGACAAGACCACAAGATCCGCCCTTGCAGTCGGCTCTCCTCCAACCAGCTGCTCAGGTGGCACCTCGGGCTGGCCGCCTTGGCCGGTCCCAGCCGACGGAGGCGGCACCACTTCTCCCTCCAGGACGACTACGTCGCCCCCTCCCTCTCCATCGCCGGCGGGTCACGGCCGATTGCCTCCGACGGGGGTACCGGGATGTCC
>NC_041383.1:483870071-483872006 GCF_002162155.2 Triticum dicoccoides | reverse complement strand
GGATGACGAGTTGTGGAGGCTGGCTGCACAGGGCCTCCGCCGCCCTCTCTGCAGCCTCGGCCTCCGCCTGGGCCCTGGTTGCCGCGTCGGACTGCGCCTCAGCCGACTCCGCCGTCGTCTCCTGGGCTGACTCGGCGGCGGCTGCCCTCCGCTCCTCCGCCTCCCGCTCCTCCCGCGCCTCCCGCGCATTCCGCTCCGTCGCTGCCTGAAGCTCGACGCGGGGGTCTATGCGGCGGGAACCCGCAGATCCTCCCGCTCCGCCGACTATGGAGGCAGCGGTAGTCTGCTCAAGAGATAGCGGGGCCCTGGTTGATGAAACGGAGAAAGGACTTAGAAGAACATCGACTAAAGGAAAGAGAGAAAAGCGCACAAAGACCATTACTTACGTTGAAACCGCCTGCGGCTGCTTCACCACTTTGCGGAAGCGGGCCGCCTTCACGGCCGCCTCGTCCCACTTGGTCACCGCCGTGGATCCCTTGGGCTTCTTCGGCCGGCCGCCGAAGAGAGTCGGCGCCGCCCGACGCTTCTGCGCGCTGCCTTGTGCGTTCGGCCCGCCGGACGGGCCGGCGCCTTGGGGGTTGGTCGCCGGCTGGCGACACGGAATGGGATCGGCCTCGTCATTGTCGGGCCAGTCGTCAAAGCCGGCGGTGAAGCCGGAGCCACCTGTCTCGCCACCTCCCCCTATGGAGTCGTCGTCCAGGGCGGCCGCCCGCAAGTCGGGGTCGTCAAGGTCGTCCTCCTCGCGGTCGGGGGCGAACTCGCGCTCCGGCCCCGCGGTCCCGGCCGAAGGATGAAGAAGGGGGTTCTGATTGAAGACAAGCTAACTGGTCAAGAGCCGACCAGAAAGAACTCGGCAATAAGAAAGGAAGAAAGGAAAGAAAGGCTTACCACGGGCGGGGGGTTGGCACGAGAGTACGGCTCCTTGCCATACTGCCACACCTCGGTGAGCTTGCAGTTGGCGATGTAATTCACCATGTAAGATACCTCATCATGAGGCATCTCTCTGGTGCTGAGCCGACTTGGGTCGAAGCGGCCACTCATCTGATAGATCAGATGAGGGCGGCCTTGGAGTGGGAGTACCCGGCGTTCGACGAAGGCGGCTATCAAGTTGGGCCCAGTCAGGCGCTCCAACTAGATCAACACCAGAAGCCGGGCGACGACACCACCTCCAGCCGGCGTCTCTGACCTGGCCCGGAAGGACCATGAAGGTTGCCTCCCAGGCGGCGGCCGGCTACGTAAGCCGGCAAGTTGATGTAGTCACCATTTGGGGTGATGTTCTTCACGTAAAAATAAGACTTTTGCCAGAGCTTCACCGATTGGATCAGCGCGATAGGAGGGAATGGGTTGTCGGCGGTGGACCGCCGAATGGCGATGAAGGCACCGCACGGAGCCGGCACGCCTGCGAAGACCGTGCCGAGCTTGGATTGGAAGAACTCTCCCCATAGCGCGATAGTGGGGAGGACGCCGAGGAAACCTTCGCACAAAGTGACGAAGGCCGACAGCAGCACCACCGTGTTGGGGGTGAGGTGGTGCGGCTGAAGATGATAAAAGTCAAGAAACGTGCGGAAGAATCCGCTCACGGGAAGGCCGACGCCGCGCATGCAATGCGAGTAGAAGATCACTTGCTCGCCCTTCTCCGGCGCCAGCGAGACCTCCCTTGCCAGCGCGAGACGGACCCGCACAAGATCTTCGCCCGGCAACCGCCGTGTCTTGCGGAGAAAATCGATGTGGTCGTCGCGGATGTTGGAGCCGTCCCAGGAGCTCGACGTCGGAGCCATGACGGCGCTGGGGCGATGGAGAGCGCGCGGCGCAGTGGCGGTGAATTCGCGGCGTGCTAGGAAGAAGAAATAGTGGTGGAACGGAAGCGTTGCGGAGAGCTGCTCGAAGAAGAAGAAGAGGGAGATGGCGGAGTGAGGGCGAGCGTGCGGACGACTG
>NC_041383.1:483859258-483869760 GCF_002162155.2 Triticum dicoccoides | reverse complement strand
ATTATCGCACCATTATGACGAGTGGGAACCGCCACCGGAAGACGTGCAGTCGATTTGGGCCGCATAAGATCCGCGCGCGGGCCGAGGCATGGAATTGGCGGGCCCGGGCCTACTGCGGCGTCCCGTCACGCGCGTGGGCTAGCAGGCCCTTCCAGCCGAAGGGTGCCACATGGCGCACAGTTGGCGGGCGGTCAGCCTGCCGCCTGGCTAGCGCGCCAGCTGGTTCCCGCCTTCGGATCTCAAGGAGACTTCGCCGAGAAGGCACGCATAAGAGAAACCGGCTCCTAGCTGCCGGCTCTTCGGGATAGGAAGCTGGCCGAGCTTCTCGATTCCCCCTTCAGCCGTGAAGCCCAGCCAGCTTCGGGGACTACTATCGGAGTAAATGACCACGGGTAGACTAGCCGGCTCCCTTTGGCCCTTAGAAAAAACAATGGGCTAGCCGAGCCTTGAAGCACCCAAGGCACGGGGCCACCTTCCTCCGGCCGGCTATCTCACAGGACGGCTGCTGGAAGGCGGCCTGGCCATAAACTCTCTTGGAGGACGCCACAATAGGGCCGACTCCAAGAAGCCGGCCGAGGAAAGGCCGACTCCAAGAAGACGGCCGAGGAAAGGCCGACTCCAAGAAGCCGGCTCCTGGCAGGCGGCCATGGGCCGTACCATAAAAGTCCGCACCCCCATAACGACGATGGGACGGAGCGTGGCTACAGTGGACCCTGCCACCCCCGAATCCCGGAACACGCATGGCTACAGTACGCCGTACGGGCGGCCATCTCCCGTCCGGCGTAGAGCTGTTGCCATGCAGAGCATTACGCCCACCACAACGGGTCGCCAGTACGACCCGTTGGCGACGGGCTCCTTCAGTCCGAGAGACGCCCGTAGGCGGCCTGGCCTCCTCCAGCCGGCCTGAGGCCGGGCCGGCTTCCTATAGCCGGCTTGCTCCCCTCCTCGGGGAGCACGCACCATTAAGGAGACGTGATGAGGTAAGGCTACAGTGAGAGCTCGCAAGGCGGCGGCACTATAGCCATGCTTACCTCGACAAAGCCCTCGTCATCAGAGGCGAGGCAGCAGTAACCAGCCCCCGACAAGACCCCCAAGTAGTGGGGCCGGCCTGTCGACCAATGGGCCGGCAGCCGGAGGGACCCACCAATCGGCAGGCCCCAATAGCCGGCGGAGAAGCCGGCGGTCGTAGACGCTGACGGCCTGGACTCACGCCCAGCCGGATTACCATTGTACCCCCGGGGGGTAGGCCTATATAAACCCCCCGGGACACCCATGCAAAGGGTTGATCTGATAGAGTTTTAGACACCACCATAGGGAGAGAAGAGAGCTAGCCTTGCCCTCCTTCCTCCTCCCACCGAACAACTCAAGGAGCTTCTTGTAGCTTCTTATCGATCTAGTGATCATGCGGAGACCCCGCAAAGCAGGAGTAGGGGTATTATCTCCACGGAGAGCCCCCAACCTGGCTAAGATCCGCCGGCGTGCATGTCTTCGCCTTATCCCGTTTCCAGGCACCGGTGATGTCTTACTGGCTCCCACAATGATAAGCCATCCGTTGGCATATGTCGCGCCTACCACCCGACAGTTGTCGTAGAAGTGTTCCATGACATTACCAAAATTATCATCACGGAAGTGTCCACTTCCATGACGATAAATCGCGTGTCACAGAAGTGCTTTCATCAAGGGTGACCGACACGTGGCATCCACCGTAACGGAACACATTAAGCTATCGGGTCAGGTTTTGGATCCGATAACCCATTAACAGCCCCGACCAATGGGGATTTTCCACATGTAAAATCATCATTGGCTGGAGGAGACACGTGTCAGGTCTGCGTTGGCACAGGTGTCACTCATCCAATGGGCGAGACGCGCCTATGATATGTTGACACGTGGAATGGCCCATCAAGTTTAAATGGGCTGGCCCAACTAAAGGCCCACAAGATTTTATGGGCCATAATGGGCCAGCCCAGGTAAAGGCCCACAAGATTTTTGTGTGCCATAATGGGCCGGCCTAGCTAAAGTCCCACAAGATTCTTGCGGATCATAATGGGCCAGCCCAGCTAAAGGCCCACGAGATTTCGCCGACATTAATGGGCCGGCCCAGCTGTAGGCCCACAAGATTTTGAGGACCCTAGTAGGCCGGCCCATTAACTGTCTGCCATGTTTTGGGCCAAATACCGGCCCATATTTGATCCGGTCCATTAATGGCCTACCATGTTCCGGGCCTAATAATGGCCCATGTGAGATCCGGCCCATTAAAAGCCTACCACGTTCTGGGCCAAATTACGGCCCAGATCAGGTCCAACCCTTTAAGAGGCTTTGGGCTCAATTATGGCCCATATCAGATTCGGCCCATCAACTAGATGCTATGCTTTTGGGCCCACTTGCTAAAGGCCCCATTTAGTAATTCAGCCTGATATTAGTTTTGGCCTGTTAAGGGCCCGTTTAACATTTCAGCCCTAAATTAATTTCGGCCTGTTAAAAGCCCGTCATATAGTTGGGCCTAACTACGACCCGGTTTGCATCCGGCCTGCTCGCAGCCGATATCTGATTGGGCCAAACAAGGACCGAGACAATTTTGGCCTGTTAAAAGCTCGTGATTTGATTCGCACAATCATGGGCCGAGGTCCATTTTGGGCTGCTGCCGGCCCGTGAGCTGTTCGACACGTTTTAGGCCCAACCTACTTCTCAGCCTCCTAAAAGCCCATTGAGTTTTCTTGCGAAAAGAGGGCCGGGGGTTACTCGGCCTATTAAAGGCCCGAATCTACTAGTGGGCCAGTTTACTTTTGGCCTTTTAATGGACCAAGATGACGGGGCCTATGATGCGAATCATACATCGTGATTGCATGACGGCCCGATTACGTATCGTAATTTTACGGTTTGGTCGGTTTACTGCGAAGACAGGATATATATACAGTAAAATAACTGCAGGATCGTGAATAAGAAAAAACCTAGACCATACAATAAACATATTACGGCATATTACATCCACTGGGCATCAAAGTTCGCCACTATGATAATAAAGTACAAGCAGACAGCAGATTACATACACTGGGCATCAAAGATCGCCACCAGTGCAAATAAACACGCCGACAAAATAATATACAAAACCGACAATACTTCAATAGAGTTCAAGAAAGGTTAGCCCTGCTAGGGAGCTGCAGCGCAAGCAGCTGAGCAAGATGATGAGACTGCGCTTGTTCAACACTTATATCTTCCTCACTCTGAAAGAGAAACAAGCAGACAGATGACAGGTTTTGCACATAAAAGTATTAGTGTTGACAATTCATCACATTTCTTACTGACGAATAAAGTGACACAGTTTAAAATTGCATTAACACAATATGGTATTGTTCAGGTCAAGACATGGCAGGAAATGACATTGTGAAGGAGTTGGCAGCTTCACGACACCACTGGATTATAGATCAAGAACTCATAAGTATCAATGGTTAGTGTGCTGTCAATTTATCCCATTTCAGATTGGCAAATAAAGAGACGGTTTAAATAATAGTAGAATGATATGACATTGTTCATAGTTAAGACATTGCAGAATATGACATTGTGCTGTAGTGGGTAGGTTCACCACACCACTGGATTACGGATGAAGAACAGAAGCATACATACAGTGCAAAAGAAGATCACTTGCTTTGTATATTTTGATTTACATGGTATGAGGAAGGAACTTGGTTGTACAACTAAAAACTTAAATTGAGAAGGACAAACTTTTGTTTATAAACTACATAATAAACTTTAAACATGCAATTTGATGCAAACTCCAAAAATAAACAGCTGTTGCAGTCATGCGTAACCAAATATACACAACAAAGTTTGAACGCTTGAGAAGGACAAACTTACATTACTGGTGAAGACAGACTCTATAAAGCCCTTGTCCATGCTGATGGGGGGGGCGCAATTCAAGAAGTTTACCACATAATCTTCTTCATAAGCATTGCCTTTATTCTACATTTTGTTAGGAGTAAATATATATGTGATAATATACGAAAAAATGGAGAATATTTAAGATAAGATGAAGAGTGATGTTACATAACCAAGTAGCTATAAATGTATGTGCAGCGATACAGGCAAAAGGCACAGCCAAGAGCAATGCATAGCTAAACTTCTTCAGTACCAACCTTATGGTAAGAGTAAATATAGATCTGATGTGTAGAAAATGGAGGGCAAAGGAAAATAAGCTGCAGAGTGATGGTACCTGAACAACTACTTGTCAATATAAGTACACTGATAAAGGACAGAATGTACTTACAAGAACAATACAAGGCTGAAAAAATTCATTGACATTGGATATATTCTACACTAATGTAATCATTCATACATATCAGATAATTTGGAGCGAACAATTGATAAGCAAGCTATCATGCATACTACTGTCACATACTGAACCAGGTATGTATGCAACTATAGTGATACAGGACAACAGGTACTAACAAGAGCAAAGCAGCGGGCAGCATATTTGTGATATCCCGTCGTTCTTTTCAAACCAGAATTCTTCTTCGAGCAGATTTCCAGCAAAAAAGATCCATAAGGCACATGCGGAAAAGTAGAAGTTCAAATTGTCATGTGATTTCATAGACAGTACCTCATCCTGGGAACAAGACCAGTGCATAACAAGGTTTTTCCATTCAATGTCTTCTAAATTGAACACATGAGACTTCACCGGAAATTCGTCTATAGACTTGCCATCAAAGTGTGATTTCCTCAGGTAACACCAATACTGCTGCAATGCTTCCTTGAAAAGCACAAGCAAGCTTTGCTCGTGATGACTATCCAGATTTACCCTCGCCTAGTTACAACAATGTAATGTAAATCATTGATGTGTTCAATCAGCAGAAAACAGGAAAATAATAACCATGAATAATAGCACTTACACGTAAGTTGGACAGGAAGATGTGAAAATGGTGTTTGTCTTCACTATAATCTTCCCATGATGGGAATATATGCACGTAGTCCCTAACAACATTGAAAGCATTGTCTTTTAAACTGGGAATAAATGTAATGGGGTTCCAATCTGCAGGGATTGGCCGTCTCTACAGTTGGGATAGGTCTTCGGCTGGTGGACTTGCTGTACTTTTTGCTGGAGTGGGATTTTTCTGTGGTACGGCTAGTGCTATGGCAAATGAAATTGGTATACCTTTTGCTGGAGTGCAGGTCCTGTGTGGTGGGGCTAGTGGTGTGGCCAGTGAAGTATGGGTACACTCTGCTGGAGTCGGTCCTACGTTTTGTGTCACTGGTTGTACAACCAATATAAGTGGGGCATTGTCTGATTTCTCCGGCACCACCACGTTTTTCTAGGACTTTGTTAGTGCTCCTTCAGGTTCGGCAATCACCCTCTTCCTTTTTGATGTCTGATGCACAAGAACAACATTTGAGTGAAAAAACATGGTATGATGACAGATGGAATATGTATTGATAATGGATGGGCATGGCATCTCGAGTTATATGATGAGTAAACTAAGCAGATGGCGGTGCAACAAAGTAGAAGAAATACAAGACAACATATGCAAGATACGCGCAATCAATAAAACCTTGCCAAATTAGAATAGGCTCCTTGATGGGTGAACAGGACAGGCCATCTGCCTTTGACTCCTCGAGGTTAGAATAGTCATTAGGATGATATTCTGAACAAGAATCAATAGGTGGGGAGCGTATGAGTTTCATTGCATCCAGAATGGCACTCAATGCCTTGGTGCCAATTTTGTAAGTCATTGCAGTGTTCCACAATATTCTTCTGATGCGCGGATTCTGATATTCACTGTAATTGCGTATAATATCTGAGAACCATGAAAACATAAATAGTTGTGAGATTATCTTTGTAATGTAGATGATATTCTAATATAGGGGCGCCCCTGTAAACACTAGTGTGCTATCACTGGATTATGATGAGAGAGCTCATGTGTGCTGTAATATGGTGCATGCATTTATATAATCTGGCACAAGTACACAAAAAAATAGGCTCCAGAAGTAAGGATAGTTGGCAGATGATAGGTTCATAATATACTGTATAGAGAGTTTATTGCCAAACCATGATAACAAGAGCACACAACAACTTGGTAGATCATAGTGTACATAACAGGGGTACACCATAACCACGATATATAAATCGGGAAAGTGGAACTGGCTTTAAAATATGGTGTTGTATTGCCGCTAGTAATTGAAAGCCTATCAATCACATACAGGCCAGCTCTATCATCTGTTGACTGCAGATGTCCCTGCGCCCCTTCCTGACAAGGAACATGTTGTACGTACTAAATACAGAATAAACAAAGAGGAACATGTTAAAGAACAGAAGAGGAAGCATATTCTTGAGGTTCCGCTTCATTGCATACAATGTTGGTTGCCCACTCATGATGAATCACAGCGCCCAAAGAAATGCAATTCCATGTTGTCTCTCTATATGTGGCAATTTTGAACAAGAGTCATTAGGATCATATTCTGAACAAGAGTCAACAGGTGGGGAGCGTATGAGTTTCATTGCATCCAGAATGGCACTCAATGCCTTGGTGCCAATTTTGTATAAGTCATTGCAGTGTTTAGCTTCAAGAGTGGACTGCTGCTAGTGCGACACAAAGCAGCTACATAGATCATAGTGTAGATATAACGGGAAAACCTTAAGCATCAGAGTAAAATCAGCACAGTGGAACTTGCTGGAATATATGTGCTTGTACTACCAGTACGGCTAGAAAGGCATCGGATACCAGTTCTCTTCAATTGAAGGTGCGATACTGTTAATATCAGTGTAACTCTCAAAGGCGACACAACTCCCCGCATTTCCTTGCTATTCTTATAGGATTCAAGTGGGCAGGTCACTACAAATCCTATTCCTATGTTTACAAAATCCTACGAATCAAAGAGGCTCAAAGTGTCCATCACAACCGACCGTATAGACCTCTACACTGTAAATGTCCCTGCTCATCTTCAGTACAAGGAACATAATGTACTACTATCATACTCCCTCCATTCCAAAATATAAGTCTTGGTAGAAATTTCCACTATGGATCACATACAGATGTATCCAGATACATTTTAGAGTGTAGATTCACTAATTTTGCTCCATATGTAGTCCATGGTGGAATCTATACAAAGACTTGTATTTAGGAACGGAGAGAGTACATATTAAAGAAGAACGGAAGAGAAACATGGTAAAGAAGTGCAAGCAGATTTTGGATAATAAAATGTTGGTTGCGTAGTGCCCACACATGATGAACCAGAGCGCATTAAGAATGCAACTCCCAGCTGTCTCTCGACCATTTTAGGCGGTTGGATGAAAATCCTACGTCTCCTAACGCATCTTCTTCCTCGTCTCTGATTCTTCCCATACAGAAGACCGCACGGGCCGCCGACCGGACCACCGGCCCCCACCGCCTTTGTTCCTCTGCCACCCCACCCCCACCCCCGCCCCAACCCCCACATGCGTCGAGTTTTCTTCATCCAGCGAGGCCCCACAACCACCCGAGCCCCTTCGTTCGCATCAGCGAACTCCGGCGAGCTCTGAAAAATTTAGTCTACTGTGATTTAACTAGTGTGGAATATAAAAGGGGAAAACCATAAGCATTGGGAGTATAGTGTTGAGCATGCCATGGCGGATCTGAAGGTGCAAACCGGACAAAGGAAACTTCGCAACCAAGACAAGATATAAGAGTAAAGCAGTGGCGATCTATTTTCTTGCTGCGATAAATAAGTTGAGCAGATAGGAAAGAGAACCGCCTCTGGTGCGGCGTCGTGTACGCATCTGTTGAGAATTTGACGATGCTGCGGTAGTGATGGCTGTCGGCGGCGTGCAACCAGATCTAGGAGGGTAGACGGTGGCGGCAGGGCGCGGTTGACGAGACGGTCATAGGAGCGGCACCGGCGAGGTGGATGACGGCGGGGATGAACCGAGAGGACGGGATGCAAGGATCCCGGTCTGAAGCTGTGGATGCGAGAGGTCGATCTCTTGTAATGGACGGCGGCGTCGGGTATTAGCTTCGGCATGGTGGAGGAGGACGTCGGTGGATGGGGTGGCAGACGGCGGCGGACGGAGGAGGGTGGGGTGGAGAGGATTTTTTGGCGCCCACGAAGTACGAATGGGGAAAATGGAGGTAGAGAGGAAGGGGGGAACCATGTATTCAGGGCGCGCTTGTCTCAAATGCGAGGAAATTTACAAACTTAGCCCCCGTTTCAAATTTCTACTACATCACAGCAACATTAGTCGGTTGGGGATAGGACGGTAATCTCGCATGCACCGAATATTTGCCGACGAGAGTTTGTTTTTGGCGCCCACCGTGTATGAATATGAATCGGGGAGCGAGTCGATTTCGGCCGAGGACACATTGTGTTTTGGCGTCCACCGTGTATTAATCCGGGTGAGAGGCGGTTACGTCACGTTTGGGTGAAATTACAAACCTACCCCTATCGAAACCTATAGAAATCCAGCAGATAGGCTTTGCGTGGCAGGGATAGGCAGTAGTAATTTCCATTTCGCAGATTTTGGTTTCGGGCGGTTACTGCGACTTTCCCCTCTTCGTTCAAATTTTGCACAATGCATGTTTACCGTGCCAACTCAATTCGAATCCCGTTTGTATTCTATTTGTTTTTCAGGCGTGATCCATTTTCAATTGGAATTACATTCTATATACATTATTTTTATATATATTTTTTCAAAAGCACAACACCATTCATACATAGATATGGTTTACAAATGGCATGATCTCAGATTCATAAGGTTGTATCCATCAATTTGGATTTTCAAATATTTGAAACCACTTTATGTTGAAATCCAATGTATGCATTCCTCGCTAACTGTCTCCAATTAATGTGTGTTTCATGCGGGTTTTTTTACTTCTCAAACATGTATAATGTGTTTCACACACGCAACATATAGTGTAATCCCGTTTAGACATTAATTGCATATAAACCATGCATTGTTTGTAATTAAAGAATCTATGGATCACCAATATTGATAAACTATATAACATTACACGTGTGCCCAAATTCAAATGAATATGCAGGTTTGATACACCAATTTGCGTTATGATATTATCGATGTCGTGATCTCCAGTTTAAATATTTGAATCCCCTTTAATCCAGATATTCATCTCATATAGCTATCACTCATGCTTATATAGGACTATCTCTCTGGACCTATACGCGTTCATCGTCTCTCAGGTATCTCTCGTGCTACATGTATGTCGACAATGATCTTTTATCTTCGTAACACACTGACGGTACTCTCTCCCTCGACCTTCATCACTCTATCTCTCTCTAAGTATATCTCGCTCCCTGCTATGTGTCTCTAACTATGATTCTCCATGTGGAATCTCTTTCTCTCACACAAACACAAAACTTTGTCTCCCAGGGTCTCATTTCTCTCTACTATTCCCATGTGTGCCACTCGCACACCCCTCATACAGAGATGTATTTCGCTCCTTAGATATGAGAACCTACGACTCTTCCTCTTAAATATCTCTCTCTCACACACAAACACAAACTCTGTCTCCCAGGGTCTCATATTTCTCCATTGTTCTCTTGTATGTCGCTCACGCACACTCTCTCCCCCTAGATATATCTTGCGTTCCCTCATATGTATCTCTAGCTATCACTCTCGTTGTGAAATATCTTTCTCTCTAACAGACACAAAACTCTGTCTCTCAGGATCTCATTTCTCTCTGATATCTGTTTGTATGTGACTCACATGCACCCTCTCTCTATCTCTCTCACACCCACACACATAACTCAGCCTTCTGATCCACTCGACTCCTATCTCTAACGCACACTAGCTAGCATCTTTATCTTTCTATTTATCTGTTTCTCGATCAACCTTCTTTCTTGCCCTCACTCTTGATTCATATCACGCACACTACATATGTTTCTCTCTACATGCAGTCAAGTGCCCTCTCACACACACATATAACTTCACACTCTGAACCACCCGGTGGTCATCTCCAACACCCAAACTAGCGGATGTCCCTCTAGCTAGCATCTCCATCTCTGTATCTATCTGTAGTTTCTCCGTCAACATTTCTTTCTCGCACGAAGTCTTGCTTCCTATCACCCACACTGTATATGTCTCTCCATACATATGCATTTATAAGTTGATCTCTTTTGCACAATCGTTGTGCCTCACTCCCTCTGCCTGCCATAGATGCATGCTCCAGCCCACGCTACTATCTCTTAAACAAAAACACATGCACAATTGTCGGTCCTTCTTCCCTGCGTTCTCACATGCATGCATATTGTCATACCGACCCGTCTCTCCCATGTCGTTGATCTTATGACTTATGTCTTCTTTCTTTTATCTCGATCATGTGCGCGCGCACACACACACACATCCCACGTATACATGTAGACCTCTCACACATGCACATTCAAGGTCTCTATGTCTCCATACGTAGTTAATTACCCTCAATCCTAATGCCACATCAAATCGTTCTCCTCTTTTGTGCACATAACTTCTGCCTGGATGGGTAAAACACACACTCACACTTAACAATCTCCTTCTAGCTAACCCC
>NC_041383.1:483840715-483858698 GCF_002162155.2 Triticum dicoccoides | reverse complement strand
AAACTAAGACTCCATCTCTCTCTCTCTCTCTCTCACACACACACACACACCACACACACACACACTAAGACTCCATTCACACACACATGCTCTAGGCGGAGCATTTGTTCCTACCACCCTTCATCCAACCTTACCCGTATGATAAACAATAACCTTTATTTACTTGCATAACATGGACAAATTCCACTTTACTTTAGTAGTCAGCAAACTTATCATCTGTACCCTTATAAAAAACGAGTTGGTGATGATGGTGTGCCTGCCATCTTGTAATACATACCGTATGATCTATATCTGACGGATAGAAAGCAAACTATGATAATTTTACAAAAGATACCCGCACCTCTCTCCACATAATTATCTCCCACAACCTCATTGCTTAGCAATTAAAAAAGGAATAAGTCTCTAGAACAATCTAGCATGCATGGTGGCCACTGCCGCCTGCCGGCCCCGTCCATCCCCATGCCTTCGCCCATTTCGACCACCAGTCACCACCACGCTCCACTCCTCCTCGCCTTATCTCTCATCTTTCATTTTTTCGATGTCATTCTCGAGATACCCGTTTTCCGATAAAATTCTCGAGATATCATTAGTTTTTACACATGGAATTACTACTGCATGGGTCAATCACAATAGGTGTTTTGTAAAAAAAATGCATATTGATGTTCCGTGCAATGCACGAGAATCTTGCTTGTAATTATATAACGCAAATCACGAGCAGGAAGTGACATTTTTTGACACAACCACGTTAACATGGCCACGTAAATCACTAGCTAAAGTAAATACCATTATACTTATATCCCGATGCAAAAGGTTGAGTACATGTCCGAAGAGTAGAGTCACACACACGCACTCCGTCTCTCAAAATCTCTCTCTCACACACACAAGTTAGGTGACGCCCACTTAAGCAGACACGTATGCTACAATTTGTGCACCCACGGGTACACGTGGTGTTGCGCATTTATTTAAGACGGAAGGCGAACCCAAACAGTAGCTGCATTCATTCCCCTCCCGCTGCCTCTTCTCTGGTCGCCGTCGCCCGGTAGCCATGGCCTGGCCGAAGGTAACAACATACGCCATACTCCCGCCGGAGCGGCGCTTTAATATGGAAATTTTAGTGGTCATGCATGCATCTTTTTGTGCTAGCCCTCCTATATAAGTGTTGACTGGTCGCTTCCAGCGGACGCGTGTGGGCGGTGGAAGACGAAGGAGAAGGGAAGCGGGCTGTGGAGTAACATATTTTACCATAATTTCTTAGGAAACAGAGTGCAATAATTGAGTAGTTTTGCAAACTACCAGTACTACACCTGAAACGGTTCAAAACCTATACTCCCTTGCCAGCGCGCGCTTCCCACGTGAAACGGTCAGCGTCGCCCTGGAGCGTCAGTGCCGCATTAACGCCCGGCCAGAGCGGAGGTGACCTCTCACTGGCACCGGCTTTGAAGTGGCGCGACGGCCGAGAGAGCGCCGCTTCCCGATGCATGCGACTGCTCCGCGTCCAGACTGGCCATATGCCCTATTTGGATCCATGGGTTAGAGTTAGTTTGAGCTAGTTGGGGCTCAAATAGCCCTAAAGTAGCCACGCACGAGGGTTTTAATTGGAGCAAGTTGCATCGAACCCACCAAAAAAAACTATCCCTCCCAAGAGGTGCTAACTGGAGATAGTTCTCATTGGGACCACTGAAAAATCACTTTTCTCTCTCCATCAAGTGCATTTATTGTCAATCTAACCCTGTCACCCAAACACCTCTTTGGCTAAAGTTAGTTCAGGGTTAGTCATGAGTTAGTCTAACCTCTAGCTAAGTTAGAGTATCAAACAGGAGCAGTATAGGACATGCAAGTTGCTCAAAGCATACAGTCAAATTCGTACATGAAAGGATTTTTTCTTTTTGAAAACGGAACGTGAAAGGAATTTCTTTTAGAATGCTCTTGGCATGTCGCTAACATGTGGTGAGTTAACCGACCTTAATAGACGGCAAAAACGCTAGACCGCCGCACTTTGATACTCCAACAGTAGAGACGAGGAGGGAGAAGCGATACAGGCTGCTGGATTACTAGAGATAGGTGTCGCACGGAAGCCAAGAAATATGGTGATAGCGTGGGTTAGCCATGTACTAGTATGATGTAACTACACCGGGCTGCCGTGTTTCGTACTCTTCCAGTCCACTGTGGAGATGATTGGTTGATTTTATATCGCTGAATAATATTAAATATTATGAGTGCAGACGCTCCACCATGAGGTTCCTTGCTCCTTCTCGGTCGTCGGGAATCTATGTTCTTCCACTCTATTTTTTACGTGAGCTTTGTTCATCCTTTTGCCAACACGCGAGACATCTTCAAGGTGCACGTGTTATGCAAGGATCATTCCATCTATATGGAGAACACGTGGGACTGGAACTACAAGACGGACATGTACCCAGGAGTGGACGTACGAACCTGAGTAATGTAGCGCAGTAAGTGAAGTAGAAAGGCACAAATGGTATGAACATGCGTGGCATATAGGCTGGGGTGTACCCCCTTTTAGAAGAAAAAAAATAGGGTGTGTTTGGTTGCATTCTCGTCTCAACATAGTTGTTCCCTCTTCATGCATGCTCAACTCAACACCCCTCTTCATGCATGCTCTCTTCATGCATGCTTCTAGTGTATTTGTGCTAAACTAGTGTGGACTCATGCACCCTCCATACACTCTACCAAACACCCAAAAGTAGGTCGAGAAGGGAACTCTTGGGCGGCATTTGTCTCTTACTACATACTACCACTAAATGTTGTACGTGCAATGCACGGTGATGTTATGGAGTACGTGGCTAAGTACTCTACTACTACTATATTAGTTGGAGGCACATATTAACTTTTATATTTGTTTATGTGTATGCCCCGAGACCTTCCAACTAGACGTGTCTTTCTCTCCAGGTCGCACTTTGTATCGTTCATACCACTAAGTACTACTACGTGTGGTCTCCGACCCAGAAGTGGAAGAAGTGGAGACGCTCTACCACGCTGTTTTTTTACGCTGGGCTCTACCACGCTGTTCATGTCCCACTCCTTTCGCTGACATGTGGGACATCCAGCATGTGCTGTGTTTGGCACCCTTCATCGTAAGAGTTGAAACGCTAGCATTCATCAGAAATAAAAAATAAGTATAACATGCCCACTTCCCACTTTGAAGTTGCTGGGAGGAAGGAACCATCATGACTTCATTGAATTCCGCTTCTTGAAGAAAACTACTGTACCAGCAGTACTGCTAGCTACATTAGTTACTCCAATGGAGGCCTCCTTTCGTTCATAGGATAGGAATTTTATAGGAATATGAAAATCATGGGAAGTGAGATGACATGAATCTCAATTCCTATAGAGAAAGAGATGCCATTTGATGCATAGGATAGGAATTTTTCCATTTAGTCTAGGCTAATGTACTAGTAATTTGCTCTAAAAACTACAGTAGTAACTAGTAGTACTGGTACATGATTGTACTCAGACATAGACACACATACTAACTACTAGTACTACTACTTCTCACATGCTCGCCAGACGTCGTCGTTCTCCTTTCCGGCTTTGTCGGCGATACCCCACCGTGCTTGGATCTCCGCCGACCTCTCCGCGGCAGTGCATGTGTCCTTTTCTTTCTTGCGGCGGAGGGCTTCTCTTTTCTTGAGTGCTTTCTGACTTTTCCGCTCCCTCTGTGCGGCTTTGGCCGCCTCTTGCTCTACCGCCCATTCGGCCTTGGCATCTTCAAATTCCTTCCACATAGTTGTGAGGTCACGAGCGGTGATGAACTCGGCACGGCGGGATGCCATCGCTTCCCTACCATTTTGTGTGCGGTCGTGGGCAATGAGGAACTTGGCGCGGCGGGATGCCATCGCTGCCTTACCGGTTAGTGTGCGGCGTGGTGGCATGAACGACGCTTGGTGAGAGCTCTGGGGTGGAGTGGCCGTACAACCGTATAGTGCATTGGTTTGTCAAGAGCTCAAGGACATAAGACGAAGGAAATTTGGATTCCCCGTCAATCCTGGTCATTTATTACCGTGTAAAATGCATTGGAGGTCATCGAACTTGTCTTGATAGCTCACTTTGATCATTGTATACGAGATATGGTGATTATACGGTCACTGGCTCAGCGTATAGCTCTGTATTTCTCTGGTTGACCAGTCAAACAGTCCGCATGCGCCTCATCAGCTCGTGTTCTTTATCTATCTACGCGGGCCTACCTGTCAATGGAGAAAGAAATACTGTAAAAACCAAAATTATCCGTATGTGGGGAATCAAACCACAGACTCGTCGTTGCAACGCACCCTCGTCAGCCAAATGAAAATGAAATACTTCACGTCAGACACTCACGCTCACGCTGTCACAGCATGCTAATGCATGCATGTCGCCCTCTAAATCAAAGTCCTGCTCATGGCGCAACGCAAATGGCGAGCCCATCACCTGCACGCCCCGGCAGTGCCTGGCATTACTGTTTAGACGTTTGATAGAGGCCTACGCAAACGCCGAGCATGTATTCACCTGGCTTAACTTTAACGGTCATACACGGAGCGCCCTACTCATGTATATCGTCCATCACAATGACAATCTATAAAATAGCCTAGCTAGAGAGGGTACTATGGTCGTATGGTACGGAATATGTACTATCGTGAGCGACCGATCTTAGTGCCACTGCACACTGAAACCCCTTCCATCGCTAGCGCGCGTTTCCCGCCTGAAACGGTCACCGTCTCTCCAGAATGTCAATGCCGCATTAACCGGACTTAACTGCAGGTGCAATTGGTGTTTCACTAACATGCGGGCCAGATGCCCGTTGGGCCCACATGTCAGTAACCCAACGCATCTGTAGTTATGTCACTGAAGCAGCATCCGCATTCATGCCCGACGAACCTACTCCGGCGCCAGTTGTCCATCCATCTGCCGCGGTTCATTGCCATTCGCCCGCTATATTAACTTGAGCCCCAGCTCCCAGCCATAGCCAAAGACCCACACTTATTCTCCTCCGGTCCCTTCCTTCTGTCGGCACCACTCCAACCATGGCCTCCTGGCGCTCCGAAGCTCTCTTGGACGTACTATCGCAGGAGCAGACAAGGGACATCGGCGGCTCCGCTCCAGGCGCGCTCCAAAGCTCTCTTCGACGTACTGTCACAGGAGCAAATGAAGGAGATCGCCGGCACCCCCCCGGCGGCCCTCCGCCGCCACGACCACGAAGCAGCCACGCGTGCGTGGGTGCAGCAGGCAGCGAGGAAGAGTAGTACACGGTAGGTCGCCGCCGCTCTTGTCCCAGGAAGGCCACCGCTACTCCAGTCAGTCGACGCCAAGCTTGGTGGGGTAAACATCGGCGGCCGATTAGCCGCTTGACTGCGACGTGGAGGCAGAAATCTTCAGAGCCTTGTGCTCCGGAGGAGGAGGTTATCGAGGTGGATGAGGAGGAGGGAAAGGCAATGGCCGGCTTTCTCGGGTTCATGGCCGGACATGGTGGTCGGGCGCCGGCGATCGTTTAGATTAGGTTTACAATAGGTTTTAGTACGGTTTGTTCGAAATATGTATTGAATTTCGTCCAGTTTGTAGGAAAAGTTTTCGAAATGTAATGAATTTCATCCGGTTAATTTGAAATTTGCTTTGTTTGCACGAATTTCGTCCGGTTAGTTCATATAGTTGTCGAAAGGTATGCGGGCAGCATCAGATGGCATCCATAGTGTCCTCGGACAGATGCCGGTGTAAACTTGTGGGCCAATGCTGGAGATGCCCTAACTATCATGCTATAATCGCTAACAGTCCTCCATTATTTGGCAGGGAACAATTATCCCTCGATCAAAAATCAGATCCACGGTGTTTCGCACTCCTTCCGCGTAAGAGTGTAAACTCTTGCTTACATAAAAATGGAGCAAGTGGACGGCACTGTAGCACATCATATCACTCAAACTAGCCCGCCTAACGAGCGGGAAAGCACCGCCCTCATCATTTTGTTCTGGATTTCTATCGATCGATCACACAAAAATGTTACGCTTCACAAGTTCTAAAGGAAAAGGCGGCACACTTATGACTCGTATGCGTCGCACCCCCGACAGTACGGCTCGCACGCTGCTCACCAGAGGGGACACTCTTTGTCTTGCAATTTCACTGACATGTGGGACTGTAATTGAATAAACCGTCGATAGCCGAAATCTAATCGCTCGGCGGGTGTCGGCTGAGAAGAGAGAAACGGGGGAGGGAGAAGAGATCGCCCGCCTGCCGCGCACAGACTCCAAGAAATATATGGTGCTAATGTGAGGTGGGCCATGCTGGAGTCCGGACCGCTTCCGGAGCCTGCTCTGACCGCCCTGGCCCCTCAAGATGCCAGCTGCCAGTCGCATGCATAGCAAGTAGTCCCCGCTTATGTGGAGGAGAGAGAGGCATTGAAAAAGTCAAGGAGTAACAGTGGAGACAATAGCTTTCATAAAAAATAAACAATGAATACTCGTTGCTCGTCCTCTATATCGGAAAGAATACTTTCATTCACCGACATGTGGGACGTCGACCATCCTGGTCCACCTTCCATGCACAAAATTATCCTGGTCTACCCCGGTCGTATCGCAGGCCCAACCTTTCCCACTGTAAGTTGTTCAGACGAAGGAACCATCATGACTTCGTTGAATTCCGCTTCTTCAAGAAAACTTACTGTCCCCGCAATACTGCTACCACACGCGAAGACTGGACGGCACTGTACCACGTCATATCACTGAAACCCACTAGGCCAAACTAGCCCACCTAGGTCATCTATTTTGGAACGGAAGGAGTATGTCTCTACACTGCTATGATTTTTTGTTTCACATTCTCTGTACTTTTTCTACGATTTTCCTACCCAATGAATCAAATGAGGCCTGAATGTATCTGTGTCGACTATTGTATGATCGATCGCTAAGCCTACAATTTTAGGAGCTAGGGCTATTGGTCGATTGATGAGGGATAAGTATAAGCGTACCACGAGCTCATCAGCCCTAATGTTTCTCTTCGGTGAGTGTTTTGCAAGTACTATAGCTCGCACAGTAGCTAGCCTACTAACATCAAGGATCATCAAACAAGCCTTGCTGATATGATAAACAGTTCAAACTTACATCTAAGCATGCCATATATTACATCAAAAGCTGGTGAGGATACATCTGTTTCCATAACTCGGAGAGGGTTCGCATGATTCATCGCATGATTCACTATCAAACAAAAGTAGCAAGATCCGCCCACACAAGACAGTGCACTAGCCCTAAGATGGTTTGATAACACACATCATTCTGGTAATTAAACACAGGGCAATGCAAACTACCCTGAAGGATTAGCGCGGCCAACTATTTCTTGTCATCGATATCTCAGTCCATGACCACAGCACGGACAACGGCATGGGAATCGATTTCTGGGGCGATATACACAGGACTGACTACGACATCAAAATTGATCTCCGGGGCGATGTCCATAGGATGGACAGCGGCATCAGAATTGATCTATAGGCCGATGCCAATAGGACGGGCCACGACATCGGAATCATCAAGGACGTCCATAGGCACCTGCACAATCCTAACATATTAGCAAGCACATTGCAAATAATCAAAAACCACAACTATGGTAATAAGCCATCTCACCGGGGGATCTCATCCCTCCGGGGGCCATCTCCTCATCCTCGATGGGGGCCATCACCTTGCCAGGGGAATACTGCTTCTCAACAGCGACTATCTCCTCAAACTCGGTGTTGAGCCTCACATAGGTGGCAATCAAAGTTCCTGAGGTAGGCACAGTGGGGTCCTTGTTGTTCTTCCAACTTTATTTGAGGAGTTCGTCCGCCAACGTCGTCAACTCTTTGGCCAGTGCTTGTTTCTTGGAGTTCTTCATCTCCATGGGTTGGCCGGCCAACATGGTCAACTCGTTGGTCGGTGCTCGCTTCCTGGAGACCGTTGTCTCCAGTGGGTTGTCCGCCGGCAACTCTTTGCCTAGTGCTCCAGGATCCATCAATGAACTGATAAACAAAAAGCAATCGAAAGGAAACCACAATCGCAATGAAAACAGGAAAAGAATAGGATCTGAAAATCGGTCGGTGCTTTGCAAAAAGGAGATTCTTGGAATGAAAATATAGTAGCATAACTGATTCGCCCACCTTTCCTTCGTCAGTACAGAAGAAAAATGGCAGAAGTGAGTAGCATGGAGTGAGGTTTCCTTCAAGAAAGGGAAGAAAGGGCTTGAACGAGCGTTCCAGTGAAATGATGGTTGCTTCGTCCAGTCCAACTTGGAGGCCACCTTACCACTACTGGTAAAGGTGTGGGTTTTATGATATGACGGGTCATGACGGCCACACCGGGGTGACAGGTGAGTCTCGACTGTAGCTCCTCGATGTGATTTGGTGGATGGCACGAGGGCCCGGATGCTTTGAAATGTCCCGCATGTAGATAGAGAGGCTAGTCATATAGGAGTGCTCAATATTGTGCACCGCGACCAAGGCGGAGAGGAAAACGAGAGAACTACGTAATTAATGCATGAGTTTAATTAGGGTAGTTTTGTAAAGTAGTACGAGATACATTCCTCCAATCGCAAAATGCCTTGGTTCATGAGATTTGAGATTTGAGCCCTATACACCGGAAGGGAGGCTCCCTCCTTTCCGGTTTATAGGGATTATCTCAAAATTTTGGTTTTTCCATTTTATCAGGCTCAATTTGGTTGTTTTCAATCACATGTTCAGATTCCAAGGTGCATTAAATCATTGCATGCAAGCATTAAGAGAAAATTGACCATTGCATGTACTTTATGCATGCATGCATTGCAATTAATGCATTGATAAACATAAGTTTTTGAGGATAACAAGAGCATTAATTAGGTGCTTTTGCAAAACTACAAAAAGTATTCCACCACTGGCTATCTACCTTGATTGGTGAGATTTTTGAATTGAGCACTATAAATCGGAAAGGAGGGAGTACCTTGTTTGTTGTTTCTTGACATATCAACCAATAAGTGATGAGAGGTGTGCATGCTTTTAATGACTTGCAATGGCTAGTTCATTGCAAGAAATGCTATTAATTAGAAAATAAACATTGGTGACCCTAGGAGAAAACGGTGCTAAGCGTGTGGACCTATGCAGAATGAGCATCAACCAATGGATGATGGAGTTTATATGTTAAACAATAGCAATTTTGTCTCATGCAAGAGCCTGGCTAGTATATATGCGTGCTCCAAGGCACTGCACCACGCAAGCGTTCGCAACTGCCACGTTCGGGTTGCGCTTGGCTCTTCGCATCTTCGAGAAGACGAACAATGATGTTACTCCTACATCTACAGTATCGAATCCACTGCTGCATGTCCGTCCACCTCGTGCGGGAGGGATAGCGTGTAGCGAAAACTTCTACTTACTGCTCCTGCCTTCGCGTCTATGACAGGTGGGCCCAATAGGTGGTTGGCCCTCCTGTCATGCAGCCAAAGGCAGGTGTTAAGGCACCAGAGCTCAGTCCGCGAGGGAGAGGGCGTTGTAGTAATCAAATTTCTCGGTCTTGTACGAGTTGACGCGACACATCAAAGCACTGCACTCGATATAAGTCTTTTTACACATTTCAAATGGACTACTTCGTATGTAGACATATTCTGCTTCGTATGTAGTCACTTGTTGCAATCTCTAAAAAGACTTATATTTGGAAGTGGAGGGAGCACAACGCATGCTTGCATGCCGTGACTTTCCTTTTGATACTTGCATGTATTGATTTGATGCACCTTGCCAAATTTTGACTATAAATTTAACTAACCAAATTATCATGCATGTCGCAAAAAAATTATGGGGCTGTTTGGATTATGACTATGTTTGTCTTATGTTGCCACATTATTTTTCCCACACTTGCCACACTTGCCTAACCTGAGTTGCTCAAATTGTTAGACACACTTTGGCATGCCTAAGGGAATCTTGCCACAATTTTTGTGTCTATGACACATTATTTTTGTGTCTATGACATGTGGAGTAGAAAATATAAATATTAATGCATGTTGGGGCAACCCACGTTTCCGCTAATTTTAGCCGTGGGCTTGTTCACAATTTTTACGAGGGGTGGTTGTTCAGTTAATGGAGGGACTTGTAGTACCAGACTTTAACGATACAAAGTGCGACCTGGCACACCATAACACCACTTGGAACAAGCGGGTAGCTATCTCAAAAAACATTCAACAACTAAAAAACCCGTGACCTGGCATGTAGTAGTACACAATTTTAAACGATTGTTTTGATGGAGTGAAAAAGGAAAACTACAACACTACATATATATAGGTCGGAGCCTTTGCGCTTGCTTGCTCGGGTTGCTCTATTCACACACTTTCATCCCCTCCAGATCTAAACAAGATATGGGTAGTAACACTATCTTTCTCCCTTCAAAAAACACTGGCTTTCTATCCTCACCGTTGGTTACAGGTCCGGACGTATCCCCCTCCGCCGGTGAAGGGGAGGAGGGCAGCGTTTAGGCCGTCGTTGCCAACGAGGGAGGAGACCACTGCCAGCCGCACTGTTATCTCCGGCCGAGCGCCAGCGCGGGAGGTCCTCCGATCCCTTCGTCGTTGCCTGTGGGCGGATCCGGCCTCCCGCCGCCCACATATCCACATCCCGATGACCTTCAGGTATATCTTTGTTCGAAACCGCCTTAGCTCTACTTCCCCAGCTCGCTACGTCGCTGCATGTGCATCATTTTTCTACCTCTCAGCCCCTCTCGATCGGATGGTCCAACGTCACCTATTTGTTTTCTTCTATTGTTAGAGGTAAAGCTACTTCATGGAGTCGAATCTTGTACTCCCTCCGTCCGAAAATACTTGTCATTGAAATGGATGTATCTAGATGTATTTTAGTTCTAGACACATCCATTTTGATGACAAGTAATTCCGGACGGAGGGAGTACTTGGTTCAAACAAGAAATAAAGTGGGGGTGGGGGAATTTAGTATGTACATCGGACTTGATTCAAACAGGAAGGAAAGGGGGTGAAAGTAGTACAGACTGGTCGTCCAACCGGTCTCTTGGTCGAAAAGGGGAACATAGGGGTAACGCTATACACAGAGGTATGACCAGGACTAGATTTGCTATCCACACATAGGAGTAGGTGGCTAGAGTGAACAAAAATGGGACCAACCCAGATATGTTTCTTGGATGTTTGTTTCTCTGGGCAACAAACTATGAATCACCACTTTATGCCCCTGTTTACGTACATGGTGCTGGACTGCTGGTGCACCCACTGTCCCATGCCCTTATACCAAATATTTAGCTGTTCTTAATCTAATGTCCCTGGTAAAAATGAAGCAATGCCACTGTTATAAGCCATGACAAGTTTAGCCAAATGTTTTTGCCTGTAATTGTTTGAGACTCAGACTGTTTCCTCTATACCTTTTTGTGCAAACAGGGATATCCAATTCACCTGGTTGCTGTTGTGACCTTTTGGTGCACTGCACAAAACTCTTCTTAAAAGAAGTGACTTTTGTGCTTATTAACTGGAATGTCAGAATGGAATAGTTGGTTCATTTTGGTGGAAATGCACAAAGGGAGATGTTTGTTCCAATCCTCATCATCCATATTGGCGCCATAACCTTCCTTTAGGTAAGAATGATATTTAATGCATGTGTTCATCTCTATTTTCCCACTGCCATGAGAAAATTATGCTATTTTTTACTAGTACACTTGTACTCCCTCACTGAAAAAACCAATTCTGAATTAGAAGGCCAATTATGTACTTGGTTTCACCAACTGGTGAGGAGAAAGAGAAACAGAGCATGAAGAGGAAGAAGAAGAAGAAGAAACAGTGCCAAGGCGATCTTGCTGAAGCTAGAGGCCATAGTCGAGGCCATTCAAGGGCTCCGGCAACAACTACCTTACATGTGAGACGATCCTCCAGGGAGCCCTTCCACTTGTGCTATCTCACTTAATTAATTAGGAGTACTTAAGTACCACTAATTTATTACTGCCTAATTTTCCTGTGGGAGTTAAACAAATCTTTAGTAGGACCCTATGCCGAATCATGTACGTGTGTGTGTTTGTCTATGGAGGTGAATTATGTGGTGGAGCAGGGAGGGAATATTATTAGTGTCATGACATAATAGTGCTATTGTCTTGCATGTCAATTTATTGCCATTGGTTCAATGAGGCAATGTTTTGCGTATTGTCCATCATGAATTTGATGCTACTGTTTGAGTAAT
Organism: Triticum dicoccoides; assembly: GCF_002162155.2. Classification (NCBI taxonomy): domain Eukaryota; kingdom Viridiplantae; phylum Streptophyta; class Magnoliopsida; order Poales; family Poaceae; genus Triticum; species Triticum dicoccoides. The sequence goes on along the minus strand of NC_041383.1, from coordinate 483,846,550 downwards.
ATGCTAATGTCTTCCTATCCTTTCTCACTAAGCTAATGAAGGTTTCACCTTGTTCCTACTTGTGCAAACAGGGATCATGTTGTGCCAATCATACATTTTAGTGGAACTACACAAGACAATACAATGAACTGTATCCCAGCCAGTGCTTTAACTCTGCTGGAAGTTCTTGATAATCTTTTGATATAATCTCAGCACTGTTAAACAAGAGTGATTTCAACCATACATTTGAAGTGCACAAAAATATATACTATTGTGTGATTCCAGTGATTTCAACCATATCATCTCTTATGGGACTACATAAATAAGCTTTTTTTCTCGGGTTGGTATGGGCCTAAGGCCTTCATCCATATTAGTTTGCTGTCATCTCTATTTGTATCGTGCTACTGCCATGAGAAACTCCTTTATCTTTGCACGTTAAAGTTTTGCAACCTATGATAAATGGTAATGCTTTGAGTGTTGAGCTAATTGGCACTGATTAAATAAACTAATACCTCTCTTTAAGCAAGACTACTATGTTGCTAACTTTACCCATTAAGATAATGACGGTGCTTCTATTTGTTAGTGTATGTTTCATCAACTAGTCCCACCATTACAGTAATCTCACTCTCTCAATATATGTGCCAACAGGGATGCTCGATTTTGGTGGAACTGCACAAAAACTTTGGGTGCTTCATTGCCTCGACAGCTTCCGTCCTTTCCTATCAGTCGCTAATCTCGGCTTGCTTTCTTCCTTCGCTGTCAGTTGCTTCGCTTATCTCGGCTTCTAGTAAAAGGAAATAGTAATTGATATGCTACCTCACCCAGGTTGGTACTGGTCTTTATCCTGATTATTATGCTTGTCATATGTATTGGTAATTTGGTATTGTGCTACTGTTTGCCGATTTCATAAAGGAGTAATATGGAGCCTGAACTCGCAGGCAAAGCATTAAATCGGGTGATTTTAGTAGAACTACACAAAATGATCAGATGGACAGGTACTTATGCTGCTGCTATGTACTCCAAAGTTCACTCAAACAAGCATCAATGTTGACAAGAAGAAGTGCCTATATTCATTCGAGTATCAACCAGCATCAACCAATTGTCAATCTCCAAGTATTAGGAGAGTGAACGCCAAAAATATTGCTTGGTGCATAGCCCAGAAAACGCAGTCCAGTCTTTGGTCCCAACTTGTGCCTTTTGATTATCGGCACATATGGTACCGAACTATATGGCATGGAGTCTAAAGATTCCAGACAAGTTGGTTGACGCGTATATTCATCTGGCACTTAATCAGTCTGCACGCCAAGGATGCTCCATTTCAGTTGAACTGGACAAAAAATTTGGGTGGTTCATTTTCTCAACCGCCTCCTTTCTCGTCTGCAATGTAGAATTTTGGCGAGATACAGGACCAAGATGTGCCAGTAAACTAGTTGGATGAAAGTAGTGGCCAAGTTGCTCAAACCTCCCTCAACACGAGGCCACTATTTTAGGATAAACCTACAAGAAAAGTTCAGATTGTCTGTGCTGCCTCTTATGTACTCGAAAGTTTACTCGTACAAGAACTAATTTTAGCAAGAAGTACCTCCGATTGAACACCATTTACCAGTCTGTACCCTAGGTAATTAAAGTTCGTCCATGGATCATATTGGCTGTGATCTCAATCATTTGGATGCATAAACATACTAAACATGTGTATATCTGAATCTTTTCGTGAATTATGTATGAATATTGTCGTGTGATTTATCAATCATTTGGATGCATAGATATGCTGAGCTTGTGTATATATGAATCTTTTGAGTTGTTGATAGTGAATGTTGGCTATGAATATGAACGTGTCCTGTGAACCTAAGTTTGATACGAATGTTTACCTTTTCTATTATATTTGTGTGTGAACTTGTTAGTATGCCTACTGTGGGGTATGTGACGTGTGGGTGTCAACGGCACACCTTCTTCTCGAGAAGAATTGCACCTGCTTTGTTAGGGTAGAAACGGTGCATCAGCTCTTTTTAATCTTTTTATTACTCTGTCTTCCCCTGTCCCCCGCTCAACCCCTGCCGTAATGTTTTGGGCCTCAAAACAAACATAGTATTGCGTTGTTTTTGGGGTTTGATGAAAAATCGAATGTTGATTTCTGTAGGTTGGCCCGCCCAGCAAATGGGCTGCTGGTCCACCACGACAGACTGGGAGGCTAAAAATACAAGTTGTATGGTGTAGAGGCAAGTAAAAAACGCTATCGAGAGCCATCCACTGAAGAAAAAAATGCTCCTGATGTGCTTCTTCAGTCGTCCCGCCGCCCCCTCTTTAATCCAGTTCGCTTGGGGATCTGGTATCATTTTTTTCAGAGGGCGAACAAGTATCAGCTAGGCCTATGTTTTGTATTTTAACATGCGTAGCCCACGAAATACGGAGACAGTGGTTTCAACTTATTTTTTGAGGTCCATACCGGCCTATGGGATTTTTCTAAAAGATCGGCAGCCCAATGTATTTTTTAATAAAACGCAGGTCTCTGTTCTATTTATCTATATATAAGAATAAAAATGTTCTGTCCAATTTATGTTTTCCCTTCTAACCACATTATATATATTTATATTATTACTATTATCGTATATTTTATAGAGACTTATATATACATTATAAAAACATCCCACGTGTTATTAAATTATAAAAGTAAATGTTTAACAAAAGTTGGCAAGGAAAATCCTAGTTATTTTTGACTCACAGGCAAGGAAAATCCTGGTGATTGCGTACAAAAGCTTGCGAAGATATTAAGGACCAATTTAATAATAATGCGCTCATTTTGATTTTGAGCAATAACTCGCTAATTTTTTAATTATATATATATATATATATATATATAATGTGCCTCTCCGGTTTATTCTTGGATATTAATTGCTCCTTCTAACATAACATTATATATATAACGAGCCCACCTAATACGTCTATTTCAAGGAAGTGCAAATGGGCTGGGATTTCTTAGAAACTATAAATGGGCCTGATTGACGCGAAATTATTTGTTCACCCAGCCCAGCAAATGGACTGCACATTCTAGAAAACATGGGTTAAATATATGCCACATTTTTGCAGGCTGACATGTGGGCCAATAGGTCGAAGCCTACGCAGGGCGTTGTCAACTTGGTCAACAAATGATAGTGTCATCCACAGTCATTGGACTTATATCCAACGGCCGACATGCACCTTCAATCTCTCGTCTTCTTCCTCCAGCGTCACTGGGACCGCCTGGTCCGGCCTCCGACGGCTAGCGGCTCTGCTTAGCACGCATCACTGTGAAGCGCTACCCCACCACCGGCCAGGCTATCCCTCGACCCCTCGACACCTCTTCTTATTCTCCACAGACTGCAGCCCCACGCCGTAACAGAACCAGTCATAACCCTTCTCCTCCTCTCAATCTGTGACTCCACTGCCGCGTCTTCCCATCTCCGAGTCGTTCCCGTCCGAGGCCTTGCCGTCGTCCACCGCCTCGCTGCGCTTAGTGCGGCGTGGTCAACAAACGAGTGTCATTAGAAGAGGACTGTACATGGAGAGCCTGACGACTAGGACCCACGAGGTCCATGGTCGCCCGCAAGGAAAGTTCCTCCTTATTAAGCTAAAAAAATGTTTCCTCCACCAGATAGTTGGGACCCACCGGCTGTATCTTCGCACGGAAGGAAGTGCCTCCTTGTTTTGCGAAAAAAATTATTCATCTCGTTGATAGCTGGGACCCGTCAGATTTGGTGGCTGACTTGTGGGCCTACTAAGCGGACGTGTACGCACGGCTTTGTCAACTTAATCAACAGATGATTCTAGCAGTTGGACCTGTGGATGTTAATCCAACAGCCGTGCTCCTTCATCAACCTCTATTCTTTGCTCCTGTCTCCCGTGGGCGGCACCGCGGCTGTGCTGCCGCGCACCCGAACCAGTGAAGTTTCCCACTCCTCTCCATCTGCGACTCCACTGCCCCGTCTTCCCCATCTCTGGGTCATTCCAGTCTGGGTGCGCTCGCACGGTGTGGTCAATGTGGTCAACAACCAAGAGTCATCGAAAGATGATTGTGCATGAGAGGCTGACAGTGGGGACGCACCACGCCCATGGACGCATGCATGCACCAGAACGTGGCGTGGTCAACATAGTCAAGGAACGACTTCCATCAGAAGTATACTGTATGTGGAGAGTCTGACAGCTGGGTCCACGGCCATAGCAAGGAAGTGCCTCCTTATTACGCGGAAAATAATGATTCCTCCAACTGACAGCAGGGACCCACTGGACGGGCCATCGTATTTTGTGAAAAAAATGTTTGCCCCCTGACTGCTGGGGCCCACCTGACGAGCCACCATATTTCATGAAAAAAACGTTCCCCCCGCTGTTAGCTCGGACCCACCGGAAGTGTCTCCTTATTAAGCAGATAAAAATGAATACTCCCCTGCTAGCTGGGACCCACCTTGGTGGGAGGCTGACTTGTGGGCCCACTAAGTTGACGGGGACGGAGGGCTTTGTCAAGTTAGTCAATATGGACGATTCTAGCTGCAGTGACCGTACGATGTCCATCCAACGGCCATCGTGCTTCTTCAACCTCTGGTCTTCTTGCTCCAGCCGCCCAAAGCAGCGTCGATCGTGCTGCCTGCTCCTGCCTGCCATGGCCGACTATGATGCCGCGGAGGCCTCACCGCCCCCTACTACTCCTGCCGCTGGCCAAGCCATCCCTCCACTCACCCACACCCCCTGTTATTCTGCAGCGACGGCAGCCTCACACCGCAGCCGAATGGGTGAACCCTCATACTCCTCTACGCGTGGGTATCCACTGTTGCGTCTTCCCCGGCTCCGCGTTGTCCCCTTCCTAGGCCTCTCCGTCGTCCACCGCTATGGTGCTCTCGGCGCGGCGTGGTCAATGTGGTCAATGACCGACTTCCATCGGAAGAGTATTGTACATGGAGAGGCTGACAGATGGGTCCACGGCAGCCGCAAGGAAGTGCCTCCTTATTATGCGCAAAGTAATTATTCCTCCACCTGACAGCAGGGACCCACCGGTTGGGCCACCATATCTCGCGAAAAAAACGTTTCCCCCTGACTGCTGGGACCCACCAGCTACACCTTCGCACGCAAGGAAGTGCGTCCGGGCAAAAAAACGATTCGCCCCCCTGACTGTTGGGACCCACCAGCTGCATCTTCGCACGCAAGGAAGTGCCTGACAGTCGGGACCCACCTGGTCGAAGCGTACGTAGCGTTGTCATTCTGGTCGCGAATGTGTATGTACATATATACTGGTGGATGTAGAGGCGCGCACGTGTCGATGTAGAGGCACACACATAGCATGTACACGTACGTACAGCGGCCAATGTGCAAGAAAGAAAATATGGCCACTTATGTGTACATACGGGCGGGGTATCAAACGTCTACTCGTGCATACGTACGGCCAGGGCTCGTGTACATGGCTGGGTCAGAACGGAGAAACAGCGTCGTCGTCGTGTTCATGGGGAGGCAACGGAATGCGTCTTGTTCATCGAGAGGCAACGGGATGCGTGGGAGCCAACTGGCTTGGACAGAATAGGCGATGGAAACGAGGCATGGCATACCGCAGAATGGAGGAAACGGCCTTGTGTTCGACCGGCCACGATCAAAACAGGATCCTGTTCATCGGGAGGGGTATGGCGTACCGCAAAACAGAGGAAACGGACCTCCCACGGTCGGAACGGGGGTCCTGTTGATCAGGAGGGGTGTGGCGTACCGCAAAACAGACGAAACGGACTTGTGTTGGAGCACTAGGGTCGAAACGGGGGTCCTGTTGATCGGGAGGGGTGTGGCGTACCGCAAAACGGACGAAACAGACTTGTGTTGGAGCGCTACGGTCGAAAGGGGGGTCCT
>NC_041383.1:483787121-483840280 GCF_002162155.2 Triticum dicoccoides | reverse complement strand
TCATCCCAGAGGCAGCATCGATCAGCTTCAGCTAGCAGGAGTAGTGAAGGAATCGCTCGATCGGGTTCAGTTAATAGCCATCGATCGATCGCTCGGGTTCAGTAACGCGTAGCCTGCAGTGCAATCGCTCGAGTTCAGTTAGAGCCCAACGCCTCGCTCGGGTTCAGTTAGAGCCAACGCCTCGCACACACGCGCGTACGTGTACGAGAGAAACGCGCATCGCTCAGCCCCCGACCTCCCACCGTAACCGGGTACTCCCCAAAATTTTCCTCTCCCTCGCTTCTACCATGGTTTTTCCATCATGGACGGACCAAAGAATGTCATGCAGCTGCGTATCTGGCCCGCCCAGGATGAAAAGCCCATTTTCTGTCATGATTTTTTGTCATTGAAGTAGGAACCCACCACATCTATGATGATACCGGGTTTTGTCACAATTATCGTCATAGAAGTGTCATATGTATGATAGAAAAAAGTTTCGTTCGGCCCAAAATGTCACGGATGTGTCTTTTTTTTGTAGTGTGCCGATGAGAAGCATGGACTCGTGGCGGCACGTAAACGCCCACGGTTTCAATAGTGAAAGCGTCTGCCTTAACGTGACAGGTCTTTGTTCCAAAATACCTTGGCTCTTCATTTGTGCAACTTGTCATAAGTAGCTTGTCTCAAATTGAAGAAAAAACTTACGAAGTAAAATTTGTGCCATCTCACGTGACCATGCTCAATTTCAAGAATTTATGCTCACTTTTGGATTTTCTGAAATTTAAGATCCCGGATTCGAAACAATATCATAACCTGCATCATGCAATAAATTTTCAAGCCGTACATCTGTCCTGTTGTATTTCTTAAGAAAGGATTTGGTGAAAGATTTTGCTTAGTTAGACTTCAGACAAGTTATATATGCAGAGTAGAAGGATAATTCCTCCGTACCAGTGCATTGCCTGATATATTAACTCAAGTACTAGGCACGAACAAACGGGCTCAATTCTGTGCTCATCCTGGTGTAGTAGTAGTAGTACTAGGCAATGCAGTTGACGTGTGACCTCACCGAGCGGCAACCGAGGGAATTGAATCGTGCTCGGCATGATAGGTAACGTTGTCTAGTTACTAAAGCATCCCTCCATTGTTCATCAGTAGTTTTATGGACCGGGGACATGAGGGGAATTTCCTAGGGCTGGAATTCTGGCCGCCAGATATTTCGACTTGAAACGCTGAGGCTCGACTGGTTGGGGTTGCCTAATGTGCGTACCACGCACGCCACCGAAGGACATGAGCCCGGTTTTTTTTTATTTTTTTTATTTTTTTAGGATCAACACGAGCCAAGGTCTGGCTGGTATGTCGTTGGGTCCTACCATTCGAGAATACGAAAGGAACCTTTTAAATTGCTGAACGAATCTATGTGTATTACAATACCTGTATTTTCCTTGCAAATACTAATCTCAACGTGGTAATTGATTTATGACGAGTTGTTGAATTAGAGTGAGTTTGTGATATAGTGATCTCAACGTGGATTTCACATTTCATGGTATCCCTAGTAAGTTTTCCAATGCAAATTCAAATTTAAAAGATGAACAATATGGAGGTGAGGAAACTTTGTATGTATCAAGCATATGACCACACACAGAGAGAGAGAGAGAGACAGACACACGCGCACGAACACAACAACAATCCAATAAGTATAGTGCATCTATTTTTCCAAACCATGCATGTATGACACGAATTTAAAAATACTCCTATTTCCTAAATATTGGTATTTTAGAGAGTTCAACAAGTGACTACATACAGAGCAAAATGAGTAAATCTAGACTCTAAAATATGTCTATATACATCCGTATGTGCCAGTCCATTTGAAACCTCTAAAAGACTAATATTTAGGAACGAACGGAGTAAAATGTAAGACATGCATGGTCCTCAGTTCAATATTTAAAATGAACATGAAACTGAAACATGAATATTAAGTCTAGTACTACAGTACATGCAAATGTTGTGTTTAGGCGGAGCTATGATTGTTGGGGGTCAACCCCTCGACCTTAGATAAAATTGTGGAGCTCTGTTTAGGGTTTCTTAGATTATATTTGTCCCCACCCTCCCAACCACCGGTTGGTTGTGCACCCCCACCCCTCCTCCCCAGGAGAATATCATGTGCCCCCATACCTTAGATGATATATGCCGATACGAGTTGCTTGGAGCTTGTAGATCTGAGATATAGCAGCTCACATGATGTGTCTTAATATTTTTACAGGAAACCTTGATGAGTTTGAGAATTGCACACAATCTGTACAAAAACTACTCAGATGCCCTTGGATCCCATATCCAACGACCTCAAAGCTCGTATCACCGTAGCATCTAAGATGAAGGAGGACATAATATTCTCCTGTATGTAAGAATATCATGTGCTACCACACCTTAGCTGCTTTGGTGATACAAGCTCTTCGGAGCTGTTGGATTTGTGGCCCAACACCACCTCGGTGGTTCGAATGGTTTTTTGCAGAAAAGCCCCAAAAGAGTTCGGCCACTGCTTACAAGCACAAAGACTGCTCAGATGCCATTGGATCTCAGATCAAACAACCTCCAAGATCGTATCACCATAGCATCCAAGCTGCGATAGCACATTATGTTTTCTCGCACGGGAAAAGATGAGTTCCTCCCGCACCGTAGATTCTATGGTGATACGAGTTCACTAAGATATAACGGCCCACAGTAGGAGGTTTGAATGTGTTTGCAATATACGGCTGATAGAGTTTGGGAAATGCGCAGAAAGTACAAGTACTACGCATGTGCCATCTGATCACTGATCATACGACCTAGATGCTCATATCATCGTAGCGGGTAATTAAGCTACGGGGAGCACCTAATATGAGCAATGGGGGAGCCGTTGGATCGAAGATGCAGCGGCACACACGAGGCCTGAATGTTTTATTTGCAAAAAAACTTTTGGAGAGTTTGGAAATTGCACATAATTACAAAGACTACTCGCAAGCCATTGGATCTCACATCCAACGGTGTAAAAACTCGTATCACCATAGCATCTAAGCTGCGGGGTGGATGTTATATTCTATGCCGCTGTCATTTTTGTTCGTAAACTTGCAAAATACGTGTAACTTGTGCTGTTACTTGTCTAACCGCGCAAAGTGTTTGTTCAAAAAAATCATCCTACACTGAAATATCGGAACAACACACGGGGGTCCCACTAGTCATTAATCAAATCTGGACCTAAAACTAACAAATCTAAAAGATGAGATTCGAACTGGCAACCTGGACTACAAAGCGTAAGTCGATAGCCTGAAACAACAACGGTTGTTGGCTTTGTCCCATAACTTGATTTTATACAGTATTACATTGAGTAGAGTAGAGGGAGTGCCTCGTCAACACGTGCATGCTCGTTGACTCACTTACTGGTGGGTCCCAAGTCTGCGATCTCAATCTCTCTTCTCTCCATCGTCTAACCTTTGCACGGGCACACACGAAGAGCGGCGCAAGCTTGCCGTGGTGTTATTACAACTAAAAAAAGCTTGGAAAATAGAAGAATCTCCTAGAACAAGAGAAGTTGTGGCTGGTCGATACGGAGCTAACCACATCTATCCTCCGTGCCACGTTAGCATGATGAAGCTGTGTGGCTAGTGGGGTGTTTTCGAACGACTGGCTGGGTCCCGAGGTCAAACCATAGGTACTACGTCTAATACAGTATATTTTTACACGCACATTTTTCCTCTGTGCCGAGACGTGGCACACCCTAGCGCGCAGTTTCGGGGTCCTCCCGGGTGGTGCACGCATATATTCTTCCTGACGTGGGATGTACTGCGTGTTTTTTGGGTCCTCCTCGGTCGTAGCGCCGAAGCAAGTAAATGAGTCGTCAAATCACGAAAGACCGCCTTTCCCACCGAGTACATCAGTGAAGCACGGTGGCTAGCTAGTTGGGCTAGTTCGACCGATTAGCTAGGCCGCCGCCACATTTGTTTTTTCACCCCTTTTTTATCTACTTGCCGGCAGGTAAATTTAAATATCAACCGCGGCGTTGCTCTGATGTTTGGGTGCGGCAGGATTTTTAATTGTTTGATTGACGGGAGCATGTGCGGCAGGATTTTAATTTTTTGATTGACGGGAGCAGGCGCGGCAACAATTAGTCACGATAACTCCGCCTGTAAAACCCACTGCTCCCTGATGTGAGAAGTCGTCGACTGGTGTTTTACCGTGGTGAAAACCAAAAGATTCCCCGCTCCTCGGCTGGCTCCCTCCGCCTTCCCGTAGATTGCATTGCCTTTCAACCATTTCGCCCCCTTTGCTTCCTCTCCCCATTGCTTCTACCTGGTGCCATGGCGGCGCAGCAGATCAAGGAGTCCGAGGTGAGGCACCTGACACAGGAGCTCCATGCCAAGGATGCGGAGCTCAGGGCCAAGGGCGTGGAGCTCCGTGAGCTCAAGGAGGAGAGGAGTGCCATGCTCCTCCATTATGTGCGGGAGTTCACGGAGCTTCAAAGGCGGCAGGCGGCCACCACAAAGATGCTCGAGGCATCGGCGGCGTTACTGGTGAAACCGGGAGATACGATAGGCCATCAGGGGAGCCGGCTGGAGCACGAGCAGGCCGATCGTGACGAGGTCCAGGATCGCCTCAGCCACTTGGTGAACCAAGTCTCCATGCACGTGTTGCGGCTGCGAGATGCTTACCGTCGTGCCAGCGCGACGATGCCGGTCGTCGGGCTAAACCCGTTCGACCACCTGGTCGACTTCAATGAGCTGCGGCTTCCTGACCTGGTCTCCTTCTTCACCTATATCTCCGAGAAGCTAAGCCGTCTCCGCGCGATGGTGGGGGCTGAGCTGGACAAGGAGGGGTTGCGGGCTACCGTCGCCGCTGCCAGGCGAATCCTTTCAGGGCTCCGTCACCGGAATCCATTCGTGCCATTTGATGTCGTCTTTGACGAGCTGGCTCCAGTCGACCGGGAGCGGGCTCTGCGGGCGGTTGCACCCTGCATCACCAACGTTGTGCGCCTCGAGAAGAAGAGGGACTTCGGTGGTGTTTAAGGAGCCCTCTGCATGGGCATGTCCATGTCTCAGCGCAACATGACCGTTGGATCAAACTCAGACGATGCAGATCAGTCACTGTAGCACAAAGCGTGTGGGTGTGTTGGGTTGCATTCTCATCTTAATATAGTTGTTTCCTCTTCATGTATTTTTGTTAACCTACTAGTGTGGACTCATGCACCCTTCATGCACTCTATCAAACACGCAAATGTGGGTCGAGAAGGGAACTTCTTCTCCCATCCCATGCACCCTTCATACACCCTACCTAACACTATCCGTGCTTCATATGGTTCATGTTTTGTGGAGTACTATAGCACCATACTCTCCGTGCGCTGTAGACCTACTTCTGTTAACATTGATCTCACTGTTCATTCTCGACCGGACAGTCAAAAAAGCGGTACTATGTTACATATAGGAGTAGTTGACATGCGCACAACATCATTTGTTATCGTCATATCTTACTACACTAGCAACAAGATTGTGTAGTACTGACGTATGAACCACTGCACATGCCTAGTAGTAGGAGCACTATGTATGTTCAAGTGGCTGCCGTGTTTCGCACTCCTCTGTCGTAAGAGTGGAAACGCTTGTTGTAATCATTTTTTTTCAGAAAAACAATGGACACGCTCTACCGTGCGGATCCTCCTCCAGCCATGCACTAAAGTACTCACTTTTGCCGATGTGTGGGACAACCAGCACATGGGTCCACCAGCCATGCACTAAATTACTCCGTAGTAGAGTGACGGTAGACTACCCCGATCGAAGCGCCGCAGTAATGCCCAATGAGCCGTCAAATCACAAAACCCCCTCCTTTCCAGCAGTAAGTTGGACGGACGAAGCAACCATCATTTCACTCTTCTCTCGTTGCTTCCTCTCTTGAAGAAAACCCCCACTCGCTTTGCTTCTCCCTCATCTTGTTCCTCCTTTCAGTCTTCTCTCTTAGCTTACTCTCTTGGATGGACGCTCGAGCACCGGCCGACAAGATGTTTATGGCTCTGGACAAAACCGTCGAGGCTCATGGTACAAAGAAGCGCAAGCACCCCGCCGAGACTACTGCAGACAAGCTCAAAGCCATCGCCCTGTCCAAGCCCCCCTCTCCGGGATCCCTCATTAAGCAAGTCCAGGTAATGTCTCTTGTTGACGATCTTTTTCTCGATCTTGATCGTGTTTTTTCATCTACCACGCAGTACTAGTACTGGTAGTACAACTTTCTGGGTGATCTTGCATGTGATTTTAGTGTGCCAAATGATGGTTCTAAATTCCTCTTTTGACGAAAACATGCGAGTGGTTGACACTGATTTCTTATAGATTACTTCCAACTACTCCCTCTGTCCCAAATTTCTTGTCTTAGATCTGTCTAGATACGGATGTATCTAATACTAAAATGTGACTTGATACATCCGTATCTAGACAAATCTAAGACAAGAATTTTGGGACGGAGGGAGTACTTTATGAACATCAATGCTACCTTTGAAGAGGGTACATTTGCCTCAGTAACTTGTGTTATGGATATTGCAAGTAATCCCTCTGCTCGCATGCCTTTGAAGACATGTTCTAGTGTCTTTGTTCACTCATTTCTGTGTGTATATGGAGTATAATATCTAAAATCATCTTATATTTCTAAATAGAGGTAGTAATAAAATATGGTTTCTGTTTGAATTAGAACCAGGTCCGCGGTGGAGATGAAGTTCTCAAAGTCATGTCATGTGAACTAGAAGACCTGATGATGAGTTCTACTGCTGAACTATCCAGCTACTGTGTCCTTGTCGCCATGTGTCCTGAACTAGTGTTTTCCTGTAGCTTTGTTGTCAGGTGTGCTCTCAAGGCTGTACTTGACCAAAACAATTTCCTGGCTGTGCCTTCGATTACGAAGGGTGTGGTTCTTGTAAAGCTTCCCAACAAATCTGATGTGCCCTATCTTCATCATCATGTTTATGAGTGGAAAGACCACTCTGTTAGGTTCTCCAAGGTTGACAAGATGGTGATGGTGCATGTAGACATCTCTCATGAAGTCCATGGCCTAGTCAGTTATGCGGGGTTCATCCCGTAGGTCGGTGGCAAGAAATAGTCTGCAGAGTTTAGTTAGTGCAACTTTGCTTGTCTGTAGTAAGTACTATTGTTCAGTACTTGATTTGTGTTTGTGAACCCTGTATTGTTTATTAGTACTGCCGCTTTTGGTGTGTGGTCAGTCCTGAGAACGGTCTATGTTAATGCTTGTCCACTCAATTCAGTCTGTATATTTTGAAGTATCCAATCATATTTTTTGTGAGGACGGTTTATCAATTATGGTTACACTCCAATATATGTATGCATTGTAGGGTTTATCGCACCCACCAGGATTTCCAGTCCCATGGATGTTCGGTCCATACGCTTTGTCACGACCTTTGGAATGTCCTGCTTGTGGGAGTAGGCGGGGCCCCTGCATGCCACCCGTAGTTGGACGATGCAATCTTCTGTTTAGTACTTCAACATAGTGATTTCCTGGTAAGGATTGACTCGTGTCACATCAAGTAAATCTTATTGATTTACTGTCTAAATATTATTGATTTAATGTCATGTTTTCTTTCTTTTCCTGCAATTTTACGATGCAGGTTTTGCCATGTGACATTCATCACAGAATAAACCGTTTGGTTTGCTCTTCGATGGCTATTTTTGCAGGTTTCACTTCTTATGTCGTGTCAATAATGAAGGCACTGTCCATCACTTATATTACTAGAAAAAATTGGATCAGTCTGTTGTCTGAGTACAAGCTGGATCCCTATGATGAACTGCAGTTTGGTTTAACAAAAACACCACAATTAGTCCTTCTCGCTTTTAAAAGAAATGAAGAAAAAACTGGATCACGGTCACACATCCTAGTCAAGTTAGAAAGCTGATCATAGCAGACTAGACACGATCGCTGCTGTCTCGCACATCGGTACCACCTTCAGCAATGGATCGAGCACCGGCAGTTGCTCTAGCACTGACAGTGGCAGCAGCTCAGTCTGATCCAGCTGAGGATTGGGCACATACCACGTCAGCGGATCAGTCTGATCTACTAGAGGATCGGGCATCGACACCGACACCAGCTATACAAGGAGCACCATCTCCGGCAGCAGCGGCGGCTTCGACACCTGCACCAACACTTGCACTTGCATCCGATCCGGCCCGTGCAGTTGCACCGGCAACAGACTGGGCTGCAGTTCGCACTTTATATACCAAAGTCCTTACAAAAACCGACATGTCCACCTTCTTGGTAAGCATTGGCCGCCCAAGTGCTTCGTTCTTTTTTCTTTCCATGTTGTTTCACATGATTCACTGTGTTGATCTAACTGTTTGGGTATGTATTCTTGTTTGCAAACAGAGAATTCCTAGAGCAACGAGGGAGTCATACAACAATTTGGGCAACCACGGCCAAGTTTCTCTTACCATGCGCAGCCTTGGTGTGAATGAACCTGCTCAATATACCGTACGTACAAAGGATGGTCGCATGATGATTGATGCTAAAGGATGGTCAAGGTTCAAATCTAAATCATATCTTGTGATAGGGGATGATGTCAAAACCGAACTTTCTCGACAAGGAGAGCTGGTCCAAATCAACTTTGAAATTCTTCAGTAGTAGCATGCAACTGCCGAACTGATGTATCCTCTGAGAGATTTTGATGTAATAATCTGGCATGGTAAAACAAGTGTCCCGTGTGTATAAGTAGTACGACAGTATTATTTATCACATGGTATATCGTTGATAGAATTGCAACTTTGATTGCTGGTTAGGAACTGTCGCTCAATTTCATTCCAACAGATGCCGTGCTTTATTCAATTTTGTGTATTTGCCTTGCGACAGCATCTAAAACCAGCGCCGTACTGATCGCTTGCAATATGAAAAGTGCTGAGGTAGAACACATGGGCCCCCAAACATGTAGGGTCGGCCTGCGGTCCAAAGTCCAGAACCGTGAGCCTATCTGAGTATTATATTCTCAGCTGAACCCCCATAATGCCCGTGCATTGCAGAGGGAGTATATTTCTCGGCAAGGTGAGCTTGTCTGTGATATAAAAGATTTGTATATTTCTTTACAGAGGGAGTATCTCTTTGTCAAAATATATATTTATGTCTAACTAGTTACTCCTATCTTTCTACTTCCTTTCGATAATATGTGGGGCAACCGGGAACGGGGTCCACGTGCCATATGCACAAATTAGAGTGCAAAACTTCATGGTATACACACCTTGGTCATAGCGTCGCAGTAATGCCCAATGAGATGTCAAATCACAACCCCCCCTTCCAGCTTTAGCAGTAAGCTGGACGGACGAAGCGGCAATATTTCACTGGGCCTGAATCCCCTTCTCCCTCGTCTGCTTGTTCAGAGGAAACCCCCTCTCGGCGATTGCATAGGGTTTTCTCATGGAGAACCAGGTACTAATTCTACATCCATCCCCGATAAATCAAAGTCCCTTGGTCGCAGGTAATCCTAGGATGGCAGCCGCCACCATTGATGCATTTTTCTTCCTACTGAATCTAGTGTGTTTCATTTGCAGTGCCCAAAGTGCGAGTACCCTACAGGTTTCTGCGCCCTCGTCAAGACGCCACACTTGTTCCTTCTCATCCTAACACATCATTTTGAAACACGCATAGTATGTTCCCAGAATCCTCTTTTCTATCATGGAGGGTGGTTTTTTTTGAACATGTTGTGTTCTCATATTATTTTTCATGCAGTGTATTATTTGCTCCGCCAGAACACATGTACTCAAGATGCTTGGCCTTGCCATAACTGAATACACTAGTTTAATGGTCACAGTGAAGACAAGCCATGGATATAAGTTCCGAGTTGGGTTCATGAACCAAGAAGATCGCTGCTTTTTTTATGGCCGAACTTGGATAAGCTTTCTCAAGTGTTACGGACTGAAAGTTGGCGCACGAATGTTGATGGAAATAGCAGAACCTACTCTCATCTTCACTGCGATCTTCCACCCCGACATCGTTCCAATTGTTCATCCATGTTAGTTTTGTATCTGGTTCTTGCTTGTTGCCTCGATTACTTCTTAATCCACCTATTTTGTCTAACTAATCACAATTTAAATTTAGAAGTAGCAACGAATCTCTCACGAAGATGCTACTTCTAACTAATATTTTCTTATAATTGGTGGCACGTGTAGGTTTTTTCAGAGTTAAGCAGTCTACTCGTTTGTTACTCTGTAATAACTCGGCTGTTACTAATGGCACTGTAGTTGACTGGATCGACATCCACAAGTTCCTACACTTTATTGATCGTCTTGAGGTCCTTGTGGGGCGTTTCAATGGTGGAAGGCCACGTGGGATATGTGTGCCACTGCTGCACTTGTTGAACAGGTCCAACTGTGTCGAGAAACTTATGATGCGAGCTGTTTTCTGTTATATATGTTGTTCATAAACTATTGCTTATACATAGTTTTACAGTTGTGATCTTCTTGAAACAGAAACTGCCTAGTTCTATTGTTCCTATACAGATGCCTAACCATGGTCGGGTTAGACTTGTGCTTGGTCACAACATGATGTTTATGTTGACCTACTCAATTCCCCTTGGAGGTGAAAAGATACCTATTCAGGGGTGGTCTCAAATAATAAAGGCCCGTCCATCTTTGAGAATAGAACAGAAGATTATGTTCATGCTTTTCCATGGCTCTAAAGCGAATATCCTGTTTATTGACCACATTGCGAGATGAAGCCGCTTTCAGAAGGTCGTGGATGCGCGGGGTGGCGCCTGGGCCTTGTCCTGGAGCTTGCCGGCCTCACCCTTGGTTAACTGTAGGCAAAGTAGCACTGTTCGAGGCATGCTTTGTACGGTTGAACCTATATAAGTACTCATACTGCTTTTAGCTTTGGTTGTTAAGTGCCCCTGCCTGTTTCAGTTAAGGTTCTTAAGTACACCTGCTGCTTTTACAGTTTGTCATGTTTCTTCAGTCATGTCTTCCTCCAGCCGCCAAAACCAAACCAGCGCCGGCGGGGCCGCCTGCTTCTGCCTCCCATGGCTGGCTGCGCCTCAGCGCCCGCATTACCACCCCACCGTCTCCTAAATCATTAACACCGACGTCCTCCACGCGCTTTGTTGCACTCACCCTGGCGCCGCCCTCTCCCATTGTCAACATGGTCAACAAACAACAGGAATCGACAGAAGTACGTGGAGAGGATGACAGTAGGGGCCCACCATGTCAGCATATGGAAAAATAAAATGCTTCCCCCTAGTGTGTTCCTGACATCTGGGACCCACAACATTGTGAGAGTATATAGTCAATAGACAAGAGAACAACACAAGATTGGCTGACACCTGGGACGTGGCTTCTCAAGCAGTATTTTTTTTGTTATTGTTGAGACGGAGCAGGGTTTGAACTGGGCTGTGGCCCGTCTAGCCCAGGCTTATATTTTATGTTCACCATGTGACCAGCCCACCTATTTTTTCTTTGTGAAAATGAGCCCAGTTTATTTTTTCTGAAGAATACCCAATCTAGGCCTACTTATTTTTCTACGCCCTGATGGGCTGCAACTCTTTCAAGACGCCTGTAAATCTTGAAAGTAATATGAAATGGGTTGTAAATATAAAAACAAATGACAAATTGGCAATTACTTTATAATTTCTCATTTTTTTAACATTTTCAGATTCCTATTTCACTAGGCATTAACCTAATTTCAATATATCTTCAAAGTACTTTAAATCTGGCTGGACATTTTGGTATAAAAAATAGTTTGGAACCCACAGGAATATGCGAAATTGGCCCTGGCCAACCAAAAAAACGACTGCAATAAATTGCATAAGAAGTTGCCATGAGCTATATATAAATTATTAAAAAAAGAGGGAGTGGTCTGACTTGTGGGCCTATTTAGTTCACGCATATGCAAGATTTTTTTAGTTATTATATACGTCAACAAACGATTCTAGCAAACGTAACCGTTGGATGTCAATCCAACGACCGTCGTGTTTCTTCAATATCTGATTTTCTTGTTCCAGCCGCCAAAGCAGCGCTGGTGGGACCGCCTGCTCCCGCCTCCTGTGGCCGACTGTGCTGCCGCGCAGACCTCAGCGCCCCCTACTACTCCCACCACTGGCCAGGGCATCCCTCTGCTCACCCACACCCCCTGTTATTCTGCGGCGACGACAGCCTCACACCACAGCCGAACCGGTGAACCCTCGTACTCCTCTCCGCGCGGGCTTCCACTGTCGTGTCTTCCCCGGCTCCGCGTCGTCCCCTTCCTAGGCCTCAACATCATCCACCGCCGTGGTGCTCTCGGCGCGGCGTGGTCAATGTGGTCAACGACCGACTTCCATCGGAAGAGTACTATACGTGGAGAAGCCGACAGCTGGGTCCACGGGAGCCATAAGGAAGTGCCTCCTTATTACGCGGAAAATAATTATTCCTCCACCGGACAGTAGGGACCCACCGGATGAGCCACCGGTATTTGTAAAAAAAATGTTTCCCCGTGACTGCTGGGACCCACTGGATGGGCCACTAGTATTTTGCAAAAAAAAGTTTTCCCCTGACTGCTGGGACCCACCGTATTTCGCGAAAAAAAAACGTTCCCCCCGCTGTCAATTCGTACCCACCAGAAGTGCCTCCTTATTACGCACAAAAAATGAATACCCCCATTATAGGTGGGACCCACCTTGGTGGGAGGCTGACTTGTGGGCCTACTAAGTTGACTGGGACGGAGGCCTTTGTCAACTTTAGTCAATATATGAACGATTCTAGCTCCAGTGACCGTACGATGTCCATCCAACGGCCGTATTTCTTCTTCAACCTCTGGTCATCTTGCTCCAGCCGCCCAAAGCAGCGCAGGTCGTGCCGCATGCTCCTGCCGCCCGTGGATGGTTGTGATGCCGCGGAGGCCTCACCGCCCCTACTACTCCCACCGTTGGCCAGGCCATCCCTCTACTCGCCCACACCCCCTGTTATTCTGCGGCGACGGTAGCCTCACACCATAGCTGAACGAGTGAACCCTCATACTCCTCTATGCGTGGGCATCCATTGCCGCGTCTTCCCCGGCTCCGCGTTGTCACCTTCCTAGCCTCTCCGTCATCCACTGTCGGCGTTTTGGGAACGGGGGTCCCCAGACTTGCCTGCCTGCGGCCTGCAGCGTGGCTCAAGCGAAGGCCAAGTGGAGCCCAACTTCATCAGCTCAAGCTCAAGACCCTCGCGAGGGGCCAAGCCTCGTGGGGCAGACGATAGGAAGCTTCCTTAGGCGCAGCCTCGTGAGGCAGGCTCGTGAGGAGGCAGAGAGATCAAGGCAGGGTACCTCGTGAGGTGCCCGTGACGCAAGCCATGACGATCGAAGCCAGGCGGGCGCCAGGCGGGCGCCGGCCTGCGCAATGTCCTTGTTTCCCTTTTTGTGCAAAGGGAGCAAGCACAGGCCAAGGCCTCAGGCAAAGGCTACCATTTCGGTGCAACAAGACCAAGACCAGCGGAACGGCAGGAAGGAGGTCACTGTTGGGGATATAACTATTGAGTATAAACCGCCCAGGAGGGGCCGGTTTACACTCAACCGTATTGAAGCCCACGAAGACTCAGAAGATGGCGTTTTACTATGAAGCTTAGAGGCCCGGAGCCCAAAGGCGGATTAGGACCCATAGTGGTAAACCGCCATAGTCATGTAAACTTATATTGTAAGATAAGGAAGGGAGAGACCGAGCCGAACACTTATATGAGTCGGCCTCGGGACTCTGTAGATCGGCCAGGCGTCAACCCATGTATATAAGGGGACGACCCGACGGCGGTTCAGGGACAAGAAACACAACTCGATAGCCAGGCATAGCTTGTTTAGCTCCCTGGTTAGCGAGACCCCAATAATCCCATCACAACTAGACATAGGCTTTCACCTTCATTGAAGGGGCCGAACTAGTATAAAATCCCTCGTGCCCTTAGTCCGGTTTAACCCCTTTGAGCTAACCCGTCGCGATGGCTCCACGACTAAGTCCTTACACGAGGACATCTGACGTGATATTTCCATGACAGTTGGCGCCCACCATGGGGCTATCGCACGATGTTTTCAAGTTCTTGAAGGGCAGCTTTGAAGGACTCAAGGGATACGTGACGGGCCGGATGACCAAAAGTCGTCGCGGCAAGCTCTACATCGACGATGCAGGCTGGGGCCCCGAGGCCAGCTCAATCGAGTATGGGTACCGGGTCCCTTTGGCGGAATTCACGTCTTCATCGGCAAGATCGGCGAACCAGGCCCTGAGCCGGACATCTGCACCGTCCTCGTCAAGACGGCTCAGCGTGCAAGTCCCGCCCGGGTTCGGACTCCCGTGAAGCGTGCGTTCGTAGGATGTGTCCATGGGATCGGATCTGAACCGGTGTCTGAGGGTGACACGATCGCTTATTCCGACGGTGAATCATCTGGTGAAACCGAATCCTTGTACCAAGTTCAGGATGGCGTGTTTGAAGGATATTCCGATGGCACCAGTATTCCGGAGTTCCTTGAAATGCCGAACCACGTTGGAATCTTCATGGCTGGAACACAACCAACTTTCCCAAACTCTACTGCAGCGGCGTCTGGACCGGTAGCAGGGGCAGGAAGCTCCGTGCACCGGCCGGCTCAAGTTCTCTCTGGTTTGATGGATGCCTAGGCGGTCTTGCTAACCACTACAGTTACACCTGCAACGCAGGATCAACACAATGCGGACATTGCTAGCCTGAAGGATCAGATAACACAAGCCAAAGCGGACTTAGCAGCTGAGGAAACCAGGATGGCTGAGGAGCGGGCCGCTTTAGACGCCCAGGCGCAAAGAATTCAAGCTGAAAATTATCGGCTTTTGACGGATCAGAAAGCTTTAAATCAAGTGTCCAAGAGGAAACATCAATCTCGCTTGCCAGCGGATTACAATGCAATGAATCTATTTGGAACGCCAGGGGTAGGAACTAGTAACCCGCCACCAATAAACCGGAATACCGATCCAAGGACCGGGGCTCCGGATCATCCTCAAATGATGGGGCCGCCTCAGTGTATGGACAACTCGCTGCGGTACACCACACCGCCGCCGGGTCATTTTTCTACCCCATTGGATAATATGATAGCAGCGGCATCCCAGCTGGCTGCTATTCCAATCGAAGGTGAATCGCCGACAGCGGTTGAGACGTGGCGGGCCAGGGATCTTCTTCAGACAGCTTTGACACAACAGCAAGCTTATTCATACAGCCGAGACAGGGTTCACTCAACTCCACGACCGAGCAAAAGCTATAGCAGGCATATGGATGAACCGGAGGTGTCTAGCAGTGCGCGGCGTCGCATTGTCCCTCAAGGACCTAATCCGGCGTATGGTGATTTGAACGCTCAGTACATGGTGGATAATGGCAGGGCACGAAGGGAGGCCGCTTTAGCAGCACAACATACGGGTCGATATCAACCCGCCCTGGTTCAGCTAGCAGCGTCAGTAGACCAAGGTGTCGGAGTTGCTTTCAGCTCGTGGGGAGTGTCGTGCCTTATTCCGCCTCTCCATAACATGCGACTGCCTAAGGACTTCAAGGGTCCGTGTAAGGTGCCGAATTACACCACTGATCAGCCACCCGAGGCGTGGGTGGAAAGTTATGAGATGGCAATGGAAATGTTGGACGTTGATGAAGCAGCGTGTGCAAAATACTTCACGATGATGTTGGAGGGGACAACCCGGACTTGGTTGAAGAACTTACCACCTAACTCCATCGAGTAATGGGATTAGTTGAAGGCCCGGTTTATAGCCAATTTCAAGGACACATGTAAGCAGCCTATGTCTATAGTGGATCTTGACGCCTGTGTACAAGGGGAGAACGAATCAACAACTCATTGGGTGCGCCGGGTTTCAGAAGTCTTGCACTCATCGGACCGTATTAACGCCGGTTCGGCGATCATTACCTTGGAGCGTAATTGCCGGTTTAAGTCACTGAAGATGAAGTTGGGATGGCTCAAGCGTCACTGCAATGACATAGGTACCCTCATGGCCACCTTGGTCAAGTATGTCGATTCTGATAATACCAAAGATCCCGATTCTGATGAGGAGAAGCCGGAGAAGGGAAAGAAGAATGGTGGTGCAAAGGGACAACATCACAACCAAGGAGGTCATGGGAATAATGGTAAGCGTAAAGCAGATTCAGATTTTGTAGCTAATGCTAATGTGCAGCGCCGTAAGGGTAAACCGCCTCAGCGTGGCGGCACAATGAATCTGGAACGTTTGTTGAATCAACCCTATACAAAACATGGGACCAAGGAGGTTCCTGCGACACATCTCTGGAAAGATTGTAACATTATGAAGGAGTTCAAAAACTCTGATCTTTTCCGGTATGATCAGGGTCCATCTGGCGGTTCAGGCCCAGGTTTTCATGGCGGCGGCGGTTCACACTCTGGATTTCAGAATAACCAGGGCAACCAGAACAATCAAAGTGGTAATAACCAGCAGAGTAATCAAGGAAATCAGCAGCAGTCGGGTTATCAGAGTCACCCAAAGCAGTTAAATGGTGGGCAATATCACGTGTTCACCACTAGTTTGTGCAAGCGTGATCAGAAGCTTCACAAGAGGGCTGTTAATGCTGTTGAACCGGCGGGGCCATGTTACCTGCGGTGGTCTGAGCAACCTATTGTATGGAGCAGAGAGGATCATCCGCCCCGGGTTGACAATCTGGGTCACCTGGCGTTGGTGGTGGCACCTTAGGTGGGAGGTTATAAGTTCACCAGGGTACTCATGGATGGAGGGAGCAGTATCAACATTCTGTATTATGAAACCTTCCGTCGCATGGGGTTGACAGACAAGAGTCTTAAACCGTCCAACACTATTTTCCATGGTGTGGTAAAAGGTAAATCGGCATATCCTGTTGGCAAGATCGCTTTGGAAGTTGTGTTTGGTGATGAACACGATTCCCGGTCTGAGACATTAACCTTTGAGGTGGTGAGGATCCACAGCCCGTACCACGCACTGTTTGGGCGACCGACTTATGCAAAGTTCATGGCGAGGCCTTGTTATATTTACTTGCAGCTCAAGATGCCGGGTCATAAAGGGACCATTACGGTTCACGGAAGTCATAAAATCGCTTCGGATTGCGAGGAAGGTGATGCAACCTATGCTGAGTCGGTTTGTGCTACAGAGGAGTTAAAGTTTTATAAAGAAAATGTTGATCCGGCAGACATGACGCCTCTGAAGAAGCCCACCACTGAGCACGACCCAACCCTGCATTTCAAACCGGCTGATGAGACCAAACTTTTTGACTTTGTTCCTGGCGATTCATCCAAGCAGTTTAGCATCAGCACAAATCTGGATCCAAAATAGGAAATCGCGCTCATCGAGTTCATCCGTGAGAACCGGGACATTTTTGCATGGAAGCCTTCTGACATGCCAGGTGTACCGAGGGAACTCGCTGAGCACAGTCTCAATATTGATCCCAAGTTTAAACCGGTCAAGCAATTTCTTCGTCACTTTAAGAGGAAAGACGCAAGGCAATTGGTGAAGAGGTAGCCCAGTTGTTGGCTGCTGGGTTTATCGTTGAAGTATTTCACCCTGAGTGGTTGGCTAATCCGGTGCTTGTTCTTAAGAAAAACGGCACTTGGCGCATGTATGTGGATTACATCGATTTGAACAAGGCTTGTCCGGCCGATCCTTTTGCTCTCCCGCGTATTGATCAGACCATTGATGCGACAGTGGGATGTGAGTGTTTGAGTTTTTTTGATGCTTACTCAGGCTATCATCAGATCAAAATGGCAGTTAAGGACCAGGAGAAGACCGCCTTAATCACTCCCTTTGGAGCCTTTTGCTATGTTTCTATGCCCTTTGGGCTCAAGAGTGCCCAGGCAACTTATCAGCGTTGTGTGCAGAATTGTCTTCACACTCAGATTGGGCGCAATGTTCATGCCTATGTTGATGACATTGTGGTGAAGTCCAGGAAGAAGGAGACATTGATAGATGATCTCAAGGAGACCTTTGACAATCTGCGAGTTTACAAGATGATGCTCAATCCGGACAAGTGTGTCTTTGGTGTTCTGGCAGGCAAGCTTCTAGGCTTTCTGGTGTCTAACAGGGGTATTGAGGATAATCCGGAGAAGATCAAAGTGATTACATCTTTGGCTAAACCGGCGTGCATCAATGATGTTCAACGTCTAGCAGGTCAGATTGCAGCACTAAGCCGATTTATCAGCCGTTTGGGAGAGAAGGCGATCCCTTTATATCAGATGCTAAAGAAAACAGACACCTTTATCTGGACTGATGCGGCTAATGCGGCTTTTGAAGACTTGAAGCGGCAGTTGGCTGAACCGCCAGTCCTTGCTGCTCCAGTTGATAGGGAGCCTCTATTGTTGTACGTGGATGCTAATGCCCGTGCCGTCAGTGTGGCAATCATGGTGAAGTGCAAAGAGGCTGGTAATGAGTACCCAGCTCAACAGCCGGTTTACTATATCAGTGAGGTGCTTATTGAGTCAAAGTAGCGATATACGCATTGGCAGAAACTTGTATATGTGGTTTTTATGGCAAGCCGGAAGCTCAAGCAATATTTCCAAGGCCATCCCATTACAGTGGCCAGTTCAGCTCCATTGGGTGATATAATTTAGAACAGGGAGGCAACTAGCCGGGTTGCAAAATGGGCAATTGACCTTGGCCCACATGGTCTAAAGTATGTGCCTCGAACAACTATAAAATCTCAGGCACTTGTGGATTTTATCAACGATTGGACTGAGTTGCAGGCGCCGGAGGACAAACCGGATAATACATACTGGACTATTCACTTTGATGGGTCCAGGAAATTGGAGGGCTCGGGGGCTGGTGTTGTTCTTACTTCCCCTCGAGGTGATAAGATTCGTTATGTCCTCCTTTTAATGTTCCCCTATACTAAAAATGCAGCTGAGTACGAGGCTCTGCTTCATGGACTCCGCGTGTCCAAGGAGATGAACTTAAGCCGGGTGTGATGCTTTGGAGACTCTGATCTGGTGGCTCAGCAAGTTTCTGGTACTTGGGATTCTAAGGATCCACTCATGACGGCTTACAGACGTGAGGTGGATATTGTGGCGGGTCACTTCAAAGGGTATCAAGTTGAGCATATTGACCGGCGCAAAAACGAAGCAGCAAACGCATTGAGCCGGCTTGGATCTCAGCGTAAACCGGTACCTCCCAATACCTTTCTAGATATCTTGCATAACCCGTCTGTTAAGCTGCCTACAGAGGAGGATTTGGTTGTTCCTGATCCGGAGGCTCAATTAGTGGCCGCCTTGCACGTTGTGCCAGATTGGACAATTCCGTATCTGGCGTATATGAACCAGGGCGAGTTACCAAATGATGAAGTCCTGGCTCGGCAGATTGTTCGGCGGTCCAAATCCATGGTTATTCACAATGGCGAGTTACACTACTGTAGCGTTTCAAGCGTATTTCAGCGTTGTGTTTCCCCTGAAGAAGGCCAAGAAATCCTATGGAAAATTCATGAAGGGGATTGTGGTCATCATGCTGGTTCAAAGTCCTTGGTTGCAAAGGCTTTCCGTCATGGGTTCTACTGGTTGACAGCTCATGCTGATGCGGAGGATCTAGTAAAGCGGTGTGATGCTTGTCAAAAAATTTCACGCAGGGCTCATGTTCCGACTCAAGAATTACGGATGATTCCCATCACTTGGCCGTTTGCAACATGGGGGCTTGACATGGTGGGACCCGTTAAACGCTCCAAGGATAAGAAGACTCACCTACTGGTGGCGGTTGACAAATTTACCAAGTGGGTTGAAGCGGAGCCTGTCACCAAGTGTGATGCTGCTACGGCGGTTCAATTTCTCAAAAATATTATCTTCCTCTTTGGTTTTCCACACAACATCATCACGGATAATGACACAAACCTCTCTAAAGGTGAGATGGAAGATTTTTGTCAGAGAGAACACATCCGGCTTGACTTAGCATCTGTGCCGCACCCCCAGACCAATGGTCAAGCAGAGAGAGCTAATCAAGAAATCTTGAAGGGTATTAAACCCCGGCTTATGGTTCCTTTAAAGCGGACGCGGGTTATTGGGTGGAAAAATTACCTTCTGTGTTATGGAGCATCAACACCACTCCCAACAGATCGACGGGTTACACGCCTTTCTTCATGGTGTACGGGGCAGAGGCGGTCTTACCAAGTGATATTCGTCACGATTCACCCCGGGTTACTAATTATGTTGAAGCGGACAATGAGCAAGCACGCCAGGAGGCGTTGGACCTGTTGGATGAAAAACGAGATATGGCTTTAGCCCGTTCGGCGGTTTACCAGCAAGACTTGCGGCGTTATCATAGCCGTTGGGTTAGAACAAGAACCTTTCCAGAAGGCGATTTGGTGCTCCGGCTCATCCAGGATCAGACCGACATGCACAAGTTATCCCCACCTTGGGAAGGACCCTTTGTGGTCAGCAAAAATCTGCACAACGGATCATACTACCTCATCGACGTTCGAGACAACTCACATACTTCTGAGGAGGAGACCCGGCAGCCGTGGAACATAGCTCTCCTACGGCCTTACTATACTTGAGCCGTAGGCTTTTCTTATGTACATATTTCAACAATGTATATATTATGATCAATAAAATAAACTAGCATCCTTGCTATAAGCAGGGCCTCTGCTGTTTTTTCTCTCAAAATATCTTTGAGTTGCATGGGGGCTTCAGCTGTCAAAGCGGAGTACTACCTATTAAACCGGCTATTATGCCACAATACAGCTCGGGAGCTTCACACCCGAAGGGCCAAAGAGAGTCTGGATGCTATGCATAGCTCAAACATAGGCACCTAATGAGAACAACTCATCATGTTACTTGGGGGCTCCTTGTGTCAAATACTCAGGAGTTTGAATGGACCCTTGTAGCTGGGTATCGCCCCACGGCTTGGAAGCCTAGTATATTTACCCAAAACCCCGGGTTAACCTTCCTTCATCAAGTAAGCCACTCCTATCCAGGTCATCCTGGCACGACCCTCCGAACGTTTGACAGTTACTCTCATTGAGACATTGCACTTGTCAAAGTTAAAACGGTGATTAGTTAGTTGGAGGGCCATCTTAAAAGGCTTTGTCAAATGGTTTAACTGAGCGGCCTGGCAGCCCATGAAAAGCCTCGAATTTGGGCCTGGCAGCCCTTGAAAAGCCTCGACTACACGGTCTTGTTTGCACTTGTTTCTTTTTGCTGAATTTTGTGTTAAACCGGCATCTTCGATCTAGTATGGCTTTTCAAGTCATCATTTTAACCCGGTGTTTGTTAACCCGGCTTGGGTCTCAACTAAAAGTTGATGAACCTTATTAAACCGGAGTTTATTAACCCGGCATGGCTTTGACTACTTGTCGCCAGTTTTTGATCATTTGGTGTTCATCGTAGCCTGGCATGACTTCTTATACACCATCAGTACAAGGTGAAGTTGTACAAAAACTTCAAGATTTGGGTCTTCACCCTTATTACAGTCAAAAGTTGGTAAACCAACTAACGTGATATCACATCACAGGTATGAGTTATTTCATATTTCGTCAAGTTTGATTATCAATCAGGCTTTGTCTTGGGCATTATCACCCGTCCGACGGTAAACCGCCAGGACAATTCTTTTTATGCAGACATAGGGATGGCATCTTATGATATATGAGTCAACATTGAAATTTTAATGACGGATCACATAAAGTATTTCCCACTACACGATGGCAGCAGATCAAAGTATTTTTGCTACCCTATTACAAGGCACTTAAACAACCCAAAATATGGAATAGTTTTTGTGCAAAATCAACCGGATTGCCGGATCAAGCATCATCACCATGATGACGTGAGGTAGATGGATCATCTGGCGTCGGTTCAACCTCCTCATCCTCCTCCAATGGTCAGAAATTAGCGGTAGTCCAGTCAATCCGAGTTAAGGCCTGAAAGACAGCCTCTTCACTTATAAGATCAATCGGATCAACGTCAGGGGCGTAAGTATGCTTACGGATTGGCGGAATAAGATTTTACACTTCCGGAATGACAGCCTCAACCCATTTGTTGTAAGCATCATAGAAGGACCGGTGAACTGTCAGGTTTGCTTCTTCTGCCAGTTGACTCGCCAGAGGACACATCTCTCTTGTCACACGTTTGAGGGTATCATTGTCAAACACTGCCCCATTTTCCTATTCACTAGGAAATCCCTTGGCGATATCGACCGGATAAAGGTCAGCTATCAGTGCTAACAAAGCGCCAGCTCTGGGAGCGGACTGCTTCACCTCTTCAATCTCTGCTGGCGTTGTAGATAACTTGGTCAGAGTGTCCTTGATCAATGTTGTGGCTGCAATGTCATAAGAAGTTGCGCAGATAACCTGTTGGGCACCGGTGTACAACTGCTCAATCAGCGTATAGGCGGCCTTGAGCTTCTTCCGCATATCAGAGCCCAGCTGAGCAATGCGGCCACCTACAGCGGTTTACGGATTTCAAGTTAAACTGGCAACATTCTAAAGCGGAATGTTCATAAAGCATTGGCAAACAATACTTACCAAATATTGCAGAAGTCATGGCATTGATTTGGTGCTTTAATCTAGTAAGTTCTTCTGTCACCGGTTTAAGAGCTGCTTCAGCGTCCTTTGCCCGCTTCAGCAACACAGCTTTTTTAGTATCCCAGTTGGTCCGCTCAGAATTGAACCACTGCTTGAGCTGTTCCATGGTGGTTAAGGCAGTTTTCAATTCATCCCTGGCCTTGGTTGTTTCTGCTTGTTGGGTTTTCACATTTTCTTGAAGATCAGCAATCTGAGAGACTTGTTGATTTATTTCATTCTGCCACAGCAAGAAGAGCATATCAATGATTTCTTTCAAAGTCCCAAGCATATAATCAGTTATACACTTGACACTTGGGGGCTAATGAGGATTACTTTTTTCTACTTATTATTGAAGTCCCACGGATTAATACAAGTATTAATCATGGCACTTGGGGGCTAATGTGTGTTTGATCAGAAATGCACAAGGGAAATCAACAAAGTACAGTCTGAAATATGCAAAGTCCCGGTTTGACTTTCTCAAGAACAAACCGGCCCTTGGGGGCTACAATGCAATGAAGGTACAGAGTAAAGGATCCAACGGTTTACCTCATAGCGCTCCATCATTAAATTTACCAAACCGGCCTCATAGTCCCTGCTGGTGAAGAGACGGTTCAAGAAGCCGGAATGAAGGTCTTGGGCAGATAAATCAGCATAGTCTGACAAATCCGTTTTGCTCTTCCCCTTATTCATAAAGGCAAATTCATCCTTGGCGGTATGCTTGGATAAAACAACTGGATTGCTTGGGGCGGTATATGTCGTGCCAGTAACAACAACGTCATCATCCTTGGCGGGGCTTGACGGATTGACATTCTCCTTAGCAGGACTTGGCGCTTTGGCAGCAGGGCTCGGTGGCTTGGTACCATGGCTTGGCAGATCACCAGTTTGATTTGGATGGGTGGCATAAGTTGATGTATCGACCTGTATCTCCGGTTCAGCCTCTGGTGGATTAGCATCGGCAACTGGATTTTCTGGAGCAGAGTCATCTGTGGCAGTCTCAGGATTTTCGCCCTCGTCTTCATGGCTCTTCTCCGGATCAACTTCGTCAGCATGGCCGCTGGTCTTGGCCTTTTTACTCAGTTGGGCCTTGGCGCTACAACATTCAAATTTAGAACATAATAAACCAACGCATGTTACGGATAGAAACAGTGCAAAAATGTACTTACCCAGCAACGATCTTCAAGGGAGGCAGCTGAGTGGTTGATGAAACGCCAGACGAGTTGGATGATGCCTGATAATTCAGATCAGACGGATTGAGTGTGCATCGGAAGAAACCCTTCAAAGGATAAAGCTTTTCAGGAGAATAAGTCACCTCTGGACGACCTTTCCGGTTTGGTGTATCTGGTAAACAGGACGATGTGATTTGCTGACCGCTATGCCGGGTTGTACGATGTTCTGCAGCTTGCCGTGACTTCACAGAAAATTTTGGATCCAAATGAGAAGAGGGTGAGATAGTTTTACTTTCCGGATTGTGCGGCGAACTTTTTGAACCGGCACAAGATCAGAATCGGAAGAAAGAGTGATTACCTCAGCATTATCTGCATGGCTCACCTCAGCCTCCTCCTGGGAAACAATCATTGTCAATACAATGTACAAATAAGGAATCAAGTTAGTCAAGTTTTACCTCTGCATCTGATTCCTCATCTTCTGGCGGATCAGAAGACTCGGCAGTTTTCTTCTTGGAAACCTTCTTGGTAACTTTGGTCTTTGGACGAGCCTTGGCCGGTTTAGTACGTTTCCAGAAGGAGCTATTGGCCTGTAATAGTAAGGCAAAGCAATATCAAACACACAGTTAAAACGGAGGTGAATCAGTAAATAATAAGATAAATTTTACCGCTGGTGGAGGATTGGAGACGCAAAAAGGTGCTAGTCCGGTTTGACTACATGCAGATATTGTCTCATCAAGCATCTTCTTTGTAGATTCAGTAACTTCAAGCTTTGTCATTTCTACTTCATGATAGCGTTGAGGGTCTTTTACATTGCGAGTGTATTCATGCATCAATCCAGGACGGCGGCTTAAAGGCAAAGTACCCCACGATACCCAGCAGCGGACGAGGTCAATGCCAGTTAAACCATTGGCCATGAGGGCCCAGACCTTGGCGATTTGAGGAGCAAAAGCCCTTCGCTCTGTGGTGGATAAGCTTGATGGTAATGGATGGTTGTTGCTAAGCCGGTGTGGACGATAGCCCGGTAGAGGATTTTCTCCGTCAGGGGCAGTGTTCCGGCAGTAAAACCAAGTCTGGTTCCAATCCTTAGGATGGCTATGATGTTTTGCATGTGGGAAGTCAACTTATTTCCGTTTCTGAATTGAAATGCCACCAAGCTCTGTGTTGGGACCATCAGAGAACTCTGTGCGATGGTTCAAGTGGAAGAAATCCTGGAACAACTCCACAGATGGCTCTTCTTGGAGGTAAACTTCACAGAAGACCTGAAAGTTGCATATATTGGACACGGAATTCAGTCCAATGTCTTATGGATGGAGCTGGAAGCTTGCGAGGACATCCCGGAAATTTTTTGATCTGGGCGGGCTGAATCCCCGGTCTAAGTGTTGCATAAAAACAACCACCTATCCATCTTGAGGTTCAGGAGGGCATTCAGAATCCGGAACACGCCATTGCAGGATCCTTTTGGAAGCTAAAGCGCTAGTGGTGACATATCCATTGATTTGTGTCTCCGTAATCCGGGGTGGATCCCAATTGCAGGCAGCAAATTGTTTCGTCATCTCGGAAAGGAAAGCTGAAAGAAAAAATAATTGCCGGTTTACAAATTAAACGGTTTAAGTGTATTTTCCAGTGTTAAACCGGCGAATTGCTGATCAAGTTCGGTTGGCGGTTTAAGAGAGGGCTAATGGTATATGGCGGATAGATCATCAAAGGTTAAACCGCCCATAGGCAGAAGGGCTTGGGTTCAAAATCTGCTAACTGTTGACAGAAACAGGTTTTGCACAGTGATGGAATTAATTCGGATCTACCAAAGGTTCAGTAAGAAAATTTTCTACGATTTATAAAGGTGTTAAACAGAGCAGATAAGTTCATGCATTCTACCAAGAGAGTCCATACAAAGAGGAAGACCTACTAAGTACTAAATTGGATGCGGAGCAACTACCGCGCGAGATTTATGCTACGGTTGAGTCAAAAAAGCTACGGCAGAAGTGAATACGAAGAGACTAGGATGAGTACCTATGAACGCAGATGCAAACAGGAACCCTAAGAGAAAGATCTAGGGTTATGAGGGAGAAGGTTTACCGGATGCGCAGGACAACGGAGGAACGCCGAAGGTCTCTGGTACAACCAGGTTGATGCAGCGGCCTCCATTGATGCAGCGTTCGAAGGTCGAGGGCGGCAGCGGAGCTTCAGAGCTGGGGCGCCGCGAGGAAGAAGAAGAAGTGTGGAAGGGGAAGAAAGGAAAGGGCCCTCAGGTCTATTTATAAGGAAAATGGATAAGGACCGGCACGAAAATCAAGGAGTCAAAAAGCGGCGAGTGGCACAGCTGTCGCCTCGATTTCCGGGATGATATTAATAAGAGGAATCTTTTTATTCATTTTTTACAGAGATTACGTCATGATGATCCGTTGCTGTATCCAGAGGATGACGTCACGGCAGTTTAACAAAGTTTATGAAGAAGACGTCATGGCGGTTTACGGAAAACAAGGGAAGATGTTCATGGGACTTTCCTAAGTACTAAAGATTGACATGAATAAATTCAAATCACTCTGGGGCCTAATGTTGGGGATATAACTATTGAGTATAAACCGCCCAGGAGGGGCCGGTTTACACTCAACCGTATTGAAGCCCACGAAGACTCAGAAGATGGCGTTTTACTATGAAGCTTAGAGTCCCGGAGCCCAAAGGTGGATTAGGACCCATAGTGGTAAACCGCCATAGTCATGTAAACTTATCTTGTAAGATAAGGAAGGGAGAGACCGAGCCGAACACTTATATAAGTTGGCCTCAGGACTCTATAGACCGGCTGGGTGTCAACCCGTGTATATAAGGGGACGACCCGGCGGCGGTTAAGGGACAAGAAACACAACTCGATAGCCAGGCATAGCTTGTTTACCTCCCTGGTTAGCGAGACCCAATAATCCCATCACAACTAGACGTAGGCTTTCACCTTCATCAAAGGGGTCGAACTAGTATAAAATCCCTCGTGTCCTTAGTCCGGTTTAACCCCTTTGAGCTAACCCGTCGTGATGGATCCACGACTAAGTCCTTACACAAGGACATCTGATGTGATATTTCCACGACAGTCACCGTGGAGCCCAGGACGGCGTCATCGTCAGAGTCTTTGATAGGCGAGGACCGACTTTAGTCAGGATAAGTGTACTAGATGTTCCCCTTCAAAATGGCCAATTGTTGGCGCCCTTCCCGCTCAATATTTGGGAAGAGGCCCAGGGCCTCCTTCTATAAATAGGACTAGCCACCACAGTGGGAAGAGATCATCTAGAGATCCGATAGGCATCCAAGAGGCGACTGAACTCACCCAAGCAGTTCATCGCACCAGCTCAAGAACAGCCCCTCGCGAGGCTGTTCTCCCTTTGTATTGTTCATCATTAGCCCCTCAGGAAATCCACACACCACAAACTAGAGTAGGGTATTACCCCACAATGGTGGCCCGAAATAGTATAAACCTTGCATCTCTTGTGTTGTTCTTCGTGTAGTCTAGATCCTTTGCAAGGCGACGAGACGCGAGCTGGTAGGGGAAAGATCTTTGCGCGCACCCCAGAGTTCGAACCTCAAGGGTCTACCGGAACCCACAATCCAACATCCACCGCCCTGGTGCTCTCGGCGCGGCGTGGTCAACGTGGTCAAGGAACGACTTCCATCGGACGTGGACTATACGTGGAGAGGCTGACAGCTGGGTCCACGGCCGCAGCAAGGAAGTGCCTCCTTATTACGCGGAAATTAATGATTCCTCCACCTGACAACAGGGACCCACCGGATGGACCACCGTATTTTGCACAAAAAAAACGTTTCCCCCCTGACTGCTGGGACCCACCAACTACACCTTCGCACGCAAGGAAGTGTGTCCGGGCAAAAAAAAACGATTCGCCCCCCTGACTGCTGGGACCCACCAGCTACATCTTCGCACGCAAAGAACTGCCTGATAGTCAGGACCCACCTGGTCGAAGCGTACATAGCGTTGTCATTCTGGTCGCGAACGTGTACGTACATATATACTGGTGGATGTAGAGGCGCGCACGTGTCGTAGTAGAGGCGCGTACATGTCGTAGTAGAGGCGCGCACGTAGCATGTACACGTACGTACAACGACAAGTGTGCAAGAAAGAAAATACAGCCACGTATGTGTACATACGGGCGGGGTCTCGAACGCCTACTCGTGCATACGTACGGCCAGGGCTTGTGTACATGGCTGGGTCGGAACAGAGAAACAACGTCGTCGTCGTGTTCATGGGGAGCCAACTGGCTGGGTCGGAACGGAATGTGACGTCGTGTTCATCGGGAGGGCTTGGACGGAACATGCGATGGAAATGAGGCCTGGCGTACCGCAGAACAGAGGAAACGGCCTTGTGTTCGACCGGCCACGTTCGAAACGGGATCCTGTTCATCGGGAGGGGTCTGGCGTACCGCAAATCGGAGGAAATGGACCTCCTACGGTTGAAACGGGGGTCCTGTTGATCGGGAGGGGTGTGGCGTACTGCAAAACGGATGAAACGGACTTGTGTTGGAGTGCTATGGTCGAAACGGGGGTCCTGTTGATCAGGAGGGGTGTGGCGTACCGCAAATCGGACGAAACTGACTTGTGTTGGAGCGCTACGGTCGAAACAGGGGTCCTGTTCTTCGGGAGGGGTGTGGTGTACCACAAAACGGGACTCCACGGGATACTGTTCATCTCCACCGCCGACCTCCTCCAGCCTCCACGAGCTCCTGTTCATCCAGCCTCCACCGCGCGCTACTCCACTGGCTACTGTTCAACCACCCCTCCAAGGGCACCCCTCCACCGTCTACTGTTCATCTAGCCCTCCACGGGGTCGTCCTGTTCATCCAGCCCTCCACACCACGGGGTCCTGTTCATCCAGAGGCAACGCCACCGCTCACTATTCATCCACCCCCCCCGCAACGCTCACTGTTCATCAAGAGAGGCAGCATCGATAGGCTTCAGTTAGCAGCAGTAGCGAAGGAATCACTCGATCGGGTTCAGTTAACAGCCATCGATCAATCGCTCGGGTTAAGTAACGTGTAGCCTAAAGTGCAATCGCTCGGGTTCAGTTAGAGCCCAACGCCTCGCTCGGGTTCAGTTAGAGCCAATGCCTCGCACACACGCGCATATGTTTATGAGAGAAATGCGCATTGCTCGGCCCCTGACCGCCCACCGTAACCGGGAACTCCCCAAAATTTTCCTCACCCTCGCTTCTACCACGGTTTTTCCGTCATGGACGGCCCAAAGAATGTCATGCAGCTGCGTCTCTGGCCCGCCCAGGACAAAAAGCCCATTTATTGTCATGATTTTTTGTCATAGAAGTAGGAGCCCACCACATCTATGATGATACCGGGTTTTGTCACAATTACATGGACGGCCCAAAGAATGTCATGCAGCTGCGTCTCTGGCCCGCCCAGGACAAAAAGCCCATTTATTGTCATGATTTTTTGTCATAGAAGTAGGAGCCCACCACATCTATGATGATACCGGGTTTTGTCACAATTATCGTCATAGAAGTGTCATATGTATGACATAAAAAAGTTTCGTTCGGCCCAGAATGTCACGGATGTGTCTTTTTTTTGTAGTGATATTCTTAGAACAAATGGCATCCATCGAACATAGAGAAAGATAGGGGATTAATATTTTGCCTCCCAACTCATTTATCATAGAGATAATTGTCAACAATAATAAATCATGATCAAATATAGACTGGTCATACGTGCCTTGTTATTTCGCCACCACATGATGTTTGCCAACTAGAGAATAGTCGAGGTTGAAATGAGAATTTATACTATTGACTCTTTGCATAAAATTAAATACTGAAAATTAAAAGATAGGCCCTTCGTGGAGGGAAGCAGAGGCTGCCACGCGCTTTTTATTTGGATGCCCAAGATCTTAATGCAAAGGAACGTCACGTTATATTGCCCCTTATGACAGCAACATTTGTTATGTAGTCCGTCGCTTTTACTCCCTCCGTCCCAAAATTCTTGTCTTAGATTTGTCTAGATACGGATGTATCAATAGTATTAGATACATCTGTATCTAGACAAATCTAAGACAAGAATTTTGGGACGGAGGGAGTATTACTTTTCCATCACAAGTTCGTACAACGCTCAATTTTCCCTTACAATAAAAGATCAAACATATTTAGGAGCAATTTTTATTACTTTATGCATCAATGACAACTTACTTGAAGGATCTTATTCAATCCATAGGTAGGTATGGTGGACACTCATGGCAAAAAATGGGTTTAAGGGTTTTTGGATGCAAAAGTAGTATCTCTACTTAGTATGAATTTTTGGCTACCAAAAGATCCTAGGCAAACACCACATGTTGGAGGATCTGTGAAAATATAACTTCTATGCAAATATACACAACCATAACTCATTACGTTGTCTTCCTTGTCCAATTTCAACTAATTTGCTCAAGTTTGAGAAGAAATTAATGGGTATTCACAATCATAGAAGATTTCCAAGATAATATATTTTCATTTGAAAGTTCTCTTCCTTATACTAATCATTCATGAATTGCTTGTATGACCAATATTGTGATTGCCAAGCTTCAAAAGATTTCACTTTCTAAGCCCAATGTAAAGCTACTACTAGGAATGATATGAACATATAATTTCAACTTCATTATATTCAATTCATTCAACAATTTACTCATAGGATATAAGTGAAGCACAAGAGTAAATGACAAGCTACTCCAAAAAGATATAAGTGAAGATCATGCGAGTAGTTAAGTAAATAGGTAGCTGATTGTGGACTCTCTCTTATTTAAAAACTTTAGATATAAGTATTTTATTAAAACATCAAGAAAAACAAAATAAAATGGCATTCCAATAATAGAACAACTCATGTGAAGAAGCAAAAACTTAGCCTCAACCGATACCAGCCGATAATTGTTGAAGAAGAAAGGTGGGATGCTTACCGGGGCACCCCCAAGCTTAGATGCTTGAGATTTCTTGGAATTTTATCTTGGTATGCCTTAGGCATGCCCAAGCTTGAGCTCTTGTGTCTCCTTAATTCCTCTCATATCATGGTTTCCCTAAATCTCAAAAACTTTATCCACACAAAACTCAACAAGAACTCGTGAGATAGGTTAGTATGATAAAGAGCAAACCATTCACTTTGGTACTGTCAAAGAAAAGATTCATAATTGTTCTCACACAATACCTACTGTAGCATATCATTTCCACAATTTATATTGAGCAATATAAGCCATAGAAACTAGGAAACAAGCAAACTATGCATTGAAAACAGAATCTGTCAAAAACAGAACAGTCTCAAGTAATCTGTACTCCAACCATACTTCTGTAACTGCAAAAATTCATAAAAATTAGGACAACATATATAATTTGTATATATACCACCCATAAAAAATTCAGATCAAAATCATACTCTAGTGAATTTTAAAAATTCCTGGACTGAGTGCAAAAGGTTCTGTTTTTGCACAGATTCAAGTCAACTATCATCCACACTATCCCAAAGGCTTTACTTGGCACTTTATTGAAAGAAAATCAATAAAACATGATTGCCACAGTAGCATAATCATGTGAACACATAAAAACAGTAAGTAAAAGTGTTGGGTTGTCTCCCAACAAGTGCTTTTCTTTAATGCCTTTTAGTTGGGCATGATGAGTTCAATGATCCTCGCATAAAAGATAAGGATTGAAACATAACAAAAAGCATCATGAATCATAAGTTCCTCTCTTATAATAATTTTCAGTAGCATCTTGAATGGATTCATCCATATAACCATCACATAAAGCATTCTTTTCATGATCCAAAAGCATAGAAAATTTATCACTCTCCATATAAGCAATTTTATTCTCATTCACAATAGTGGGAATATCATACAAAAGTCGAATCCTAAAAATTGTTTCCATACTAAAAGATTAATGTTAAGTAAAAGGATATTCAAAATTATGACAATAATTATCACTACTTTTTATAACATAAGTATCATCACATTAATCATCATAAGTAGCAACTTTGTTCTCATCATAGATAGGAGGCATGCAATCATCATAGCAAATTTGATCATTCGAAGTAGGGGGACTAAAAAGATCATCTTCATTAAGCATATCATCCCCGAGCTTGGGAAAAACATTAATTGCAGCAAATAAATTATCAAACATGTCATGCTCATCAAACATAGCATCCCCAAGCTTGTAGTTTGGAATATCATAAGCATAATCACTCTCATCATTAATAGTATAAATAGCACCAATGGTATAACAATTGCTATCATCATAATTTCCCAAGTTGGTGCCAAAAAGATTTCCAAGATTATAATAAGTGTCATTGTCTTCCCAATCATAATCATCACAACAAGCAATAGGCGTAAAAAATCATCATCAATAGTGCTCTTGCACATCGTGCTCTAAGACATAGAAGCAATATCATCCTCAAGTGCATCATCTTCCACAATTATTTTTGATTCGTTTTCATGAGGCACAACAATAATAGGAGCAAAATTATTTGGGAGAGATAGCTTCTTACCTCTATTATTTCTTCTTTTCTTCTTCTTCACCACATCATGTGTGGGTTTAAATAATTTCTTCGAGCTTCTTATTGATGATATTGGTTGAATAGGGAGCTCCTCCTCGTCACCTATTTCTTCATGAGAGACAATAGGAGGGAAAGTGGAATATTTACCCTTTCATTAGTATTCCTTTTATATTATATTGGTTTTCCCATCTTTCTATAGTTGGCAATATAAGCATTCTCATTGCAATTTACCATGCAAAACATATAGATATTTTTTAGATTAGTTTCAATGTCACCCGTGAGAATGAATACTTCAAAGCAACCATTTTTATGTGTCAATTCTTCACTCCCCAAAAATAAACAATGTTCATTATAAAGTTCTAGGGTGATCAAGTTATTGCAATATTTGGACACGATTCGATCATGAAAAAGCATGCATTGGAAATTAAGGTGACCAACTTTATTGCAAAGTTCACAAGTAATAGGACAAAGAGAACATAATTTTGTAGCAAATTCATCTATCACTTTGAGCAAAAAGTTGGTTCTATCATGTTTATGCTTCTTACAAAATCTATCTTCCCTATAAGGCGCGTATTCACAAACTTTATGCACTCCACAAAAATTGACATGCTTATAAGAAACATTTTCACTATGACTAATGCAATAATCATTAGTATTTTGGATATTAAAATAAATCATACTAACAACATTGCAATCATGCTCATCATTTATGCCAAACATTTTATTTAATTCTTATTCTATCAATTGAGCACAATTTTCCTTTCCATCATTTACAAGAAAGACATGATAAAGACGAATAATATGATGCCACCTCAATTCCTTTTTTTTTGTAGTTTTATTTTTATAAACCGAACTAGTGATAAAACAAGAAACTCAAATATTCGATTGCAATATCTAAAGACATACCTTCAAGCACACACCTCCTCGGCAACGGAGCCAGAAAAGAGCTTGATGTCTATTACGCAACTTTATTCTTGTCGACTTGTGTTGGGACCCCAAGCGCAGAGTTTTGTACGACAGTAGCAATTTTCTCTCAAGGGGATGATCTAAGGTTTATCAATCCGTGAGAGGCGTAGGATGAAGATGGTATCTCTCAAACAACCCTGCAACCAAATACAAGAAAACTCTTGTGTCCCCAACACACCCAATACAATGGCAAATTGTATAGGTGCACTAGTTCGGCGAAGAGATGGTGATAAAAGTGTATATGGATAGTAGATATTGATTTT
Organism: Triticum dicoccoides; assembly: GCF_002162155.2. NCBI lineage: Eukaryota > Viridiplantae > Streptophyta > Magnoliopsida > Poales > Poaceae > Triticum > Triticum dicoccoides. Next base: position 483,806,933 of record NC_041383.1, on the reverse strand, counting down.
TGTAATAAGAACAATAAAACAGCAAGGTAGCAATTGATAAAACGGAGCACAAACGGTATTGCAATGCTTGAAAATGAGGCCTAGGGTACGTACTTTCACTAGTGCAATCTCTCAACAATGCTAATCTATTTGGATCATATAACCATCCCTCAATTGCGATGAAGAATCACTCCAAAGTTCTTATCTAGCGGAGAACATAAGAAGAAATTGTTTGTAGGGTATGAAACCACCTCAAAGCTATTCTTTTCGTTCGATCTATACAAGTGTTTGTACTAAAATAACACAAAGCTATTCTTTCCGTTCGATCTATCCAAGAGTTCATACTAAAATAAAACCATATGATACACATCAACCAACTCTAATGTCACCTAGATACTCCAATGTCACCGCGAGTATCCGTGAGTTGATTATGTGATATGCATCAAACAATTTCAGATTCATAATACTCAATCCAACACAAAGAACCTGCAAGAGTGCCCCAAGATTTCTACTAGAGAAACAAAGACGAGAACATGCATCAACCCCTATGCATAGATTACCCCAATACCATCTCAGGAATCCGCGAGTTGAATGCCAAAACACATATCAAGTGAATCGATATAACACCCCATTGTCACCATGAGCATTCATATGCAAGACATATATCAAGTGCTCTCAAATCCATAAAAGTATTCAATCCGATAAAACAAAATCTCAAAGGGAAAACTCAATTCATACAACAAGATAGAGAGGGGAAAACACCATATGATCCAACTATATTAACAAAGCCCTTGATACATCAAGATCGTGCCATCAAGAACAAGAGAGAGAGAGAGAGATTAAACACATAGCTACTGGTACAAACCCTCAGCCCCGAGGGTGAACTACTCCCTCCTCATCATGGTGGCCACCGGGATGATGAAGATGGCCACCCGTGATGATCTCCCCCTCCGGTGGAGTGCCGAAACGGGTCTAGATTTGTTTTTCGTGGCTACAGAGGCTTGCGGCCGTGGAACTTCTGATCTAGGGTTACCCCAAGGGTTTTTGGAATATTTGACGATTTATAGGGCAAAGAGGCGGTGCAGGAGGCCACCAAGGTGGGCAAAACCCACCAGGCCGTGCCTGGCCCCCCGAGGCGCACCCAGGTGGGTCGTGCCCCCTCGGGGCACCCCTCTGGTACTTCTCTAGCCCATCCTGGTTGTTTTGGTCCAAAAAAATTCTCCAAAAAATTTCGCTGCGTTTGGACTCCGTTTGATATTGATTTCCTACGATGTAAAAAACAAGCAAAAAATAGCAACTAGCGCATGGTCCTATGTCAATAGGTTAGTCCCAAAAAATGATATAAAGTTGCTATAAAATGATTGTAAAACATTCAAGAATGGTAATATAAGAGCATGAATACTTCATAAATTATAGATACATTGGAGACATATCAGGACGTCGCAGGACACAATGGCCCATGCACGAGAGATGGAGTTTCTTCGAACAGATCTGTGTGAAAAACTTGCTTTCGGCTACTGCCAAGGCCGACGATGGCGGTGTTGTCTGTGTCGTTCCCTTCTTGAAGGCATCGCCGTGGAGAAGTTCAATGCCACTCTCTGCTACCTCCAGGGGAAAACCTAGATCTGTAGATCGGATGACGGCGGCGCTCTGGTGTCGTTTCCCTCTTGGGGGCGTCATTCATGGAGGTACACACGGGCTCGAGGGAACAGAGGACGACTTCTTTAGTGGAGTGGTGCTTCATCTTACACATTGATGGCGGTGGATCTCGGCGGCGTGGCACTATGGAGACTCGGAGTCCGATGCACGGAGATGGACTCGCACAGGAGGAGGATACTGTCTGGCATCATGGTGGCGGCGATGGCAGAGAGGCCTGGCAAGGTCGGTGCATTGGTTTTTGCTCTGAAGATGGATTGGTGGAAGATGGCGGCGACGATACAAAGAGTGCGCCAGACCAGTTTGTGCCCCAAACCCAGTATTGTGGCTTGGTTGGGGCCTTTGTCTTAAGATGCTAGGCATTTGTGCGATGTCGGTTTGGTATTAGGCTCGGACTATCGGCACCCCTTCATCAAGTGGATAGGAGTACCGATAGTTGTTGCTAAGATGGTGGCTTCAGACTACCTAATGTACTACTTTGTAAGGTCTTGGTGAATAATCAATAAAATGGTTGCATGCATTGTCCAGCTCCAGAGGTCGTGGGTAATCCTCCTTTTCTAAAAAAATATTCTGAAATTTCAAACTCAAATATAGTATGTTCAACATTAAAAATTAAAACCATGTCATACTAAGTAATTAATCAGTACTATGATAGATCATCACACTACTCATCCTCACTTATATAGTAGACCATCACAGGGAAGGTGTCTTTGTACACGCACAGTACATGTTCAAGTTGTTGTTGTCCTAGTCAATGTCAATCACCCCTCCGCTGGAGGATCTTGTCTTATGGTCATATCCGGTAGACGGCTTCACCTCCTCCTCATCGACATCCAAGCCATCCATGTTGAACAACTCATCGACCTCGGCCTCTATCCTGTGATGATCCTCCGCATCCTCCTTAGGCGTCGCGTCCATTTTGACATAGAATGGAAGCTCCACCGCCACGAGTTTCGGGTTGGCCTCGACGAACTTCGCCATGTGCAAATAACCATTGACCTTAGCCCTGCAGTGTGACTTCTCCTCCTCATGGCACACAATTTATGCAGAGCATCCTACGGACATCACCATGTCAAGAGCCCGTTTGCAAAGTGACACGTGCGACGTCTAGTTCACATACATAAAGGGGGATCATCTTCTTTACACGTGCTCACTTGACCCCTTCAATGATGGTATACTACTTGACATCCCTCTCATGTGCATGCATAGGTATTGTCGGAGCTTCACGGACGACGAGGAGGAGTGCAAGCACCAAGGATCACCTACACCATCCACGAGAGAAGCGTGGAAGCAAAGAAGGAAGAAACCTCAGACATCTGTCGCGCGCCGGACGACCGGTCCCTTGCGAGCCACTGGACGTTCGACATCGTTCGGACATCCAGTACCTGACACATCCCAAACGGCCAGAAGAACCATAGACGAAGATGCTACAGCGGCCAGACGATCGATGACCACCGGATGTCCGACAAGTCCCAGCCTCCGGACGCCCGACGCCCATCGGAAGTCCGGTGCCACCTATCCAGAGCCAAAATATCGGAAGTCTGATGCCCTCCGGACGTCCGAACCCCCGCGAGCCACCGGACGACCGACGTCCCTTGGACATCCGGCACCTGCCAGTGCGTAGCCAGGCCTTTGGCATTGTATCTCTCTCCCACTTACCCCTTCATGGCTTAGACTATAAATATACTCCCTCCACCTCCTTTCTAGGGTTAGCAAAATGATAGCTCATTTGTATGTGAGCTTTGCTCCTACCTACCTCTATACTTGAGAGAGAGAGAGAGAGAGAGAGAGACTACTCCATTAGAAGCCAAGACCTCCATCTAGGAGAAGATCCCGAGGGATTCAATACCCCCATCGGGGAAGGATCTATCTAGGTCATCAAGACACCATCTACTTTAGATTTGGGATGAACTCTACCTTGTATCTTTCTCTTTGTTGTTCATGTACCCTTGTGGATCTTGTGTGTTTGATTATCTAGTGGATGTGTGATTGGACTTGTTCTTGAGTGTTCCTCTCGTGATTTCCCTCGTGTTTCCCCTCGTGTTCTTCGCAGGATCCACTCCATTTTGTGAAAGATCGGCCCCTAGCATTCCACCCTACTTGTTTCGCAAGTGAAACAAGTAGACTAATAGCAATGAGTGGCACACGGAAATGCACGCACGAATAGATAAATGGGGTCGTGTAACCAAGGAATGAGCACAAAATGAGGAATTCACAGAAAACGCTCGTGTTGCACAACTCAAGAGAGACGCTAGCATGATTGCTCAATAGGCAGATACGACACTTGTGCACAACCTATAAAATGCAAAATGTATCAACTTTATATCCCAAGTATGCTATGTATGTATGGTTCCCGGTGATGTACTCACGGTGATCCAATATGATCAATGATGTTCTATGATATGCAATGTGGCGATGCTATGGCTATTGCTTACAAGTTCTTTGTTTTTCTATTTGCCTAACTTATGCCACGAAGGAGGTGGAGGGGGTCTACTTATAGTCTAAGCCATGAAGGGGTAAGTGGGAGAGAGATACAAGGCCAAAGGCCTGGCTACGCACTGGCAGGCGCCAGACATCCAAGGGACATCGGTCGTCCGGTGGCTCGCGGGGGTCCGGACGTCCGGAGGGCATCAGACTTCCGATGTTTTGGCTTTGGACAGGTGGCACCAGACTTCGGTTGGGCATCTGTCGTCTGGAGGCTGGGACTTGTCGGACATCCGGTGGTCGTTGGTCGTCCGGCTGCTGTAGCGTCTTCGTCTGCGGTTCTTTTGGTCGTCTAGGATTTGTCAGGTACCGGATGTTCGTACGATGTTGGACGTCAGGTGGCTCACAAGGGACCAGTCGTCCGGCACGTGTCGGATGTCCGAGGTTTCTTCTGTCTTTGCTTCCATGCTTCTCTCGCAGATGGTGTAGGTGATCCTTGGCGCTTGCACTCCTCCTCGTCGTCCGTGAAGCTCCGACAATACCAATGCACGCGCACGAGAGGGGTGTCAAGTAGTATACCATCCTTGAAGGGGTCAAGTGAGCGCATGTAAAGGAGATGATCCACCTTTATGTATGTGAAGTAGACATCACACGTGTCACTTGCCAAGCGGGCTCTTGACATGGTGATGTCCGTAGGATGCTCCACATCATCCCCCCCCTGGGAAAGATACGACCTTGGATCGAAAACCAAATCACCATGGGAAAGAGATGGCTTCTCCATGGAGAAGTGGACGATCACCAAGTACTCATCATCTTCAAGCTCGGAATGGGCACTCTCCAATGTCGTACCGTCTTGTGATTCCTTCAAAAGCAGTAAGGACAAAAACACTTGGAAAAACAAATTTGGTTAGCATTAGTGTAAAACCAAGCATTCAGGAGGTGATTTACCCAACAAGTGTCATCATCAAGCATAGCATATGGCGTGACAAAGGATTGTGGCATGGCATGTAAGGACATCAATCGAGCACAAGCAAAGATATCACGGGAACAAGTATGCAATTGTGAGGTAGTGATGCAAATATGTGTGACAAGTGAACAAGCATCTACCTAAAGGTCATAGCAAACATTCACAAAGCGCTCATGAAAGGTCTATGGTAGGCGTAGGAATCCTTTACAACACCAAATAAAAGGAAGTGTCTAAACACATGGATCAAGTGCAAGACAATCCAAGCATAATGTGCATATGGTGCAGTGAAGATAGTGTGGCACTCAACACAATAGAAAGAACAATTGTTCATCATGTGTGAGGCAATCAAGTGAAGTATGCGACAAGCAATGGGACATGGCATATGTGAAGAAATGACATTGTTGCAACCAAACCTATAATAGGAGCAAGTAATCCACAAGTCGGGTGCAACACACAAGGCATATATGTCATGAAGCATGGAAAGGTGAAAATGACAAGTCAAAACAAGATCTCTAACATGTGCGCAATGAAGTAGTCCAAGAGGACCAATAAGTCTCATGGTGCAAGCAACACAAGTATGAGGATCTGCAATATCCATGCTCAAGAAAGATGTCACCTTGAAGGCGTGTCCTTGTGCATCCTTCACAAAGCCGAAGCACAAGCAAGTGCAATGTAGAAGCGAGTCCTGGTAGAATGTATGAGGCTCACTCTAAAGATCTCAAATGGTCAACTCACATGAAGTGGAAGTCGACACAAAGTCCAAGTATCCTACACATGCACACAACAAAACAGAATGTATGCGCATGGTAGATAAACACATCATCCATCATGATGGTTCTCATCGTTTGCACATAACCGTTAGAAGCACAAGCGCATGAAGAATATGATGCAACAATGGCGATATTCATGGCACTAGGTATATGGTGCAAAGAAGTAAGACAAGCATTCTTCACAAGAAATATGTCAAAATCTTCAAATATATTCAAGAATGCTATGGGGGCAATCTCATTAGCAAGACTAAAATCATTGTTGCACTCAATACATGGAAAATTATCTAGCATGAGAGAGGCAACATATGGAGACATATGACAACATGTAATAGAAAAAATGTGCAAATCATGGAAATGGTTGTCATCAACCACATGGAATGAGAAAGTATGAATCATGGGTGATGCACTACACAAACAAAGCATAGTAATCATGTCGTGCAAACAAGTGGAGCGAAGATGCAACACATTAGAGGAAACCATGACAATCATGTCATGTGAGCAAATAATAGGCATAGATAATGCACATGACAGATTGCAAGTACGAACACAAAGCAAGATCAAAGGATCATCATAGTTATGGGTCACAAATGAATCATGGCAATAACACTACAAAAAAAATATACATCCGTGACATTTTGGGCTGAACGAATTTTTTTCCTGTCATGCTTATGACACTTCTATGACGATAATTGTGAAAAACCCCGATATCATCATAGATGTGGTGGGCTCCTACTTCTATGACAAAAAATCATGACAGAAAATGGGCTTTTCGTCCTGGGCGGGCCGGAGACAAAGCTGCATGACATTCTTTGGGTCGTCCATGACGGAAAAAACCATCGTAGAAGCGAGGGCGAGGAAAATATCGGGGAGTTCCCGGTTACGGTGGGTGGTCGGGGGCCGAGCGATGAGCGTTTCTCTCGTACACGTATGCACGTGGGTGCGAGGCGTTGGGCTCTAACTGAACCCGAGTGAGGCATTTGCCTAATTGAACCCGAGTGATTGCACTGCAGACTACGCGTTACTGAACCCGAGCAATCAATCGATGGCTGTGAACTGAACCCAGTCGAGTGATTCCTTCGCTACTGTTGCTAACTGAAGCCAATCGATGCTGCCTCTGGATGAATAGTGAGCGTTATTGGAGGGGGGTTGGATGAATAGTTCCTGGTGGGGGTTGCATGAACAGGACCCCGTGGTATTTGCCGTTGGATGAATAGGACCCTGATCGATCGAGTCGATTGGGCGTGGATGAATAGGACCCCGTGGACGGAAGGTTGAACAGTAGCCGGTGGAGGTTGGTTGAACAGTAGCCGATGGAGGGCTGGATGAACAGTAGCCCGTGGAGGGTGGTTGAACAAGACCCTGTGGAGAGGGCTGGTTGAACAGTAGCTAATGGAGGAGCGGTGGAGGCTGGATGAACAGGAGCCCTTGGATGAACACTCGCAGGTGGAGGCTGGAGGAGGTCGATGGTGGATGAACAGTAGCCCGTGGAGGCTGGAGGAGGTCGACGGTGGAGATGAACAGTATCCTGTGGAGTCCCGTTTTGCGGTACGCCACACCCCTCTCGATGAACAGGACCTCCGTTTCGACCGTAGTGCTCCAACACAAGTCCGTTTCCTCCGTTTTGTGGTACGCCAGACCCCTCCCAATCAACAGGACCCCGTTTCGACCGTAGGAGGTCCAACAGAAGTCCGCTTCCTCTGTTTTGCGGTACACCAGACCCCTCCCGATGAATAGGATCCCGTTTCGACCGTGGCCAGTCGAAGACAAGGTCGTTTCCTCCGTTCTGCGGTACGCCAGGCCTCGTTTCCATCGGCTATTCCATCCAAGCCGGTTGGCTCCGGATGAACAACACGCATTTGGTTGCCTCCCGATGAACATGACGCATTCCGTTGGCTCCCCATGAACATGACGACGATGCAGTTTCTCCGTTTTGACTCAGCCATGTACACGAGCCCTGGCCGTACGTATGCACGAGTAGGCGTTCGAGACCCCGCCCGTATGTAAGTACATTGCCGTATTTTCTTTCTTGCACCCTGGCCACTGTACGTATGTGTACATGCTACATGTGCGCCTCTCTACGACACGTGCGCTCCTCTACATTAACCAATATGTACGTACACATTCACGACCAGAATGACAACGCTACGTATGCTTCGACCAGGTGGGTCCCGACTGTCAGGAACTTCCTTGCGTGCGAAGATGTAGCTGGTGGGTCCCAACAGTCAGGGGGCGAGTCATTTTCCCCCCGTAATATGGACGCACTTCCTTCCGTGCGAAGATGTAGCTGGTGGGTCCCAACAGTCAGGGGGGAAACATTTTTTTCATGAAATACGGTGGCCCATCCGGTGGGTCCCTGCTGTCAGGTGGAGGAATCGTTATTTTCTGCGTAATAAGGAGGCACTTCCTTGCTACGGCCGTGGACCCAGCTGTCAGCCTCTCCACGTAGAGTACTCTTCCAATGGAAGTCGTTCCTTGACCACGTTGACCACGCCACGCCGAGAGCACCAGGGCGGTGGATGACGGTGAGGCCTAGGAAGGGGATGACGCGGAGCCGGGAAAGATGCGGCAGTGGATGCCCACGCGGAGAGGAGTACAAGGGTTCACTGGTTCGGCTACAGTGTGAGGTTGCCGTTGCCGCAGGTCCTGGCTAGCGGTGGGAGTAGTAGGGGGCGGTGAGGCCTCAACGACAACACAACTAGCCATTGGAGGCAGGAGCAAGCGGTCTCGTCGGCGCTGGTTTGGGCGGCTGGTGCAAGAAGAGCAGCGATTGAAGAAGCAGCAGGACCGTTAGATTCAAATCCAACGGTCACTGCTCCTCGAATTGTTTGTTGACTAAGTTGACAAGCCCTGCGTACGCGTCAACTTAGTAGGCCCACAGGTCAGCCTCCCAACCAGTGCACCCTAATCATTATTTTCGCGTAATAAGGAGGCAGTTGATTGCGTGCGGCTAGGCCAGCAGAGGGAGTAGGGTGGGTCGGTGAAGCATGCGCGGCATCACAGCAGGCCACAAGAGGAGGGAGCAGGCAGTCCTGCCGGCGCTAGTTTAGGCGGCTGGAGTAGGAAGATTAGAGATTGAAGAAGCACGTCGGCCGTTGGATGGACATCCAACAGTCATTGCTGCTAGAATCGTTTGTTGACTGACAAAGCCTTGCGTAAACAAGTCAGCCTCAAAATCTGTGGCGTGTACAACCCATTTGTTGTTATTTTTATAATTTTTACTCATTTTCTAATTCATATGGAATTTATTGCAGCCCATTTTCTATTTTTAGAATTGTTGCCCATTTTTTGATCAGTACCAGGGTCAAAAAATTGAACTAAATATGTGCGAAATTTTGAAAATTCGCAAATTTTTGCTGGGGAACAAAATATTCTAATCCAAAAATTAGTAGCCACACTAAAACCAATTTAAAAATAAATTAGTACTATGTCATTTTAAATCCAATGAAATATAAAATATTAGTGAAGAACAAAAACAAAAAAAGAAACTAATTTCCCATTTGCTATAAATTTTTTGGAATTTTCAACCCCTTTGATATTACTTTTAACAAACACTGACCATACTCTTTGGCCAGGCCAGAATGCTTCCCTCCTCGTCTTGAAAGATTTGAAGCCCAGTAAGTCGGAGAAAACAAATAGGCCTAGCTTGGGTATTCTTCAAAAATAAATACTGGGCTACCTATTTTCCCGAAGAAAAAACTGCTGGGATGCTCATGTTGTTAGACGGGCCACAAAGACCACACAACCCAGTTTATAGCCTGCTCCTCCGAATTACTACTCAAAAAAAAGTTGTGCAATTCTGTCGTTAATTGACTATATGTTGAAAATGATGTGGGTCCTAGATGTCAGTAGGGTGGATTAGAGTAAAAAACGAGGGGTGCATTTGAGTAGTAAAAGAGGCGCTTGCTTGTGTTCGGGAGTGGACCTGGTGGGTCCGTACTATCATACTCACAACTATAGTCCTCTCCCGATTCACTATGTTGATAGGGTCGGATGGCGGCGCCACGGCGAGCGCACCAAGGCGGAGGATAAAGTGCTGTCGCCAATGTGTTGGGCTGGGTTGGACATTCTTATTGAAAAATAAAAATGGACTGGAACTATTTATGACGTTGACTACGATTTGCATGGGTCCGCTGGTTGCAGGAAGAAAATGTTGGGAGAAAGAAGACTGGTCACTATCTTTGCCTAAGAATAATATCGACGGAATGTAACATCACTATCATAGGAAATAATATCCTCCTACTAAATCGTGAATTTAAAGAACTGGTGCATGAGCATTTAGCTTTATTTATTTATTTACTTATTTATGTTTAGGGGACCATGAGCATGTACCTGGGTCGGATTCATGTGAGAGCCTCCCTTCCAGTTAATTATGGGCTCCTCTATTGGGCCTTCATTAGTGGGATGCATGTTATCAACAAGTGGAAAATGTGTTCCGTACCAAAAATAGTATGCGCTATGTATGTTACGGGGCACTAAAGGATCGGACCGTGCGACGACTTCCAAAAAATTGTGTTTGTCGTTCTAACAACACATTTATTCAACCAACAGACGAAATATACTACTGATTGTACATTGAAAACAGCAGTAGCAACCAGGGCTGGGGGTGCAATAGAAGCAGTAAGCAGGCTAGAAGAGTAAAGACACATCTCTCTCTTCCAAACCAAACATCAGCCATCATTACAAAAGGGCTACCAAAAAACAACAAGTGTATGCATCAAACTAAATAAAGACCCTACTACACCAAGTGTACGCATCTAACTAACTAGCTCAGTTAGACGTTACTATTTATTAAGCTGTGGAGATTGGCTGACGGCTTGAACCAGATGGGTGCCTGACGGGGGAAACTCCAGCCAGTAGGTCGAAGTCTGATACTTGCGACCCTCTCTCCTACTTTGGGTTGTAGAGCATGGCGACACATATCAGGGTATGGTGCATGCAGAGACGCATGGTACACTGTGTACATATAGTTTTTCCTGATGAACAAAACCGCGCTGCCATCATGATCCTTGCCGTTGGTTATCTCCTAGTTAATCGTATAATTCATTCCGAGAAACAGAGAGCGTGTACCAAGGCTACTTACCAGCTTCCAGTCAAAAATTCCTGAAGGCCCAGAGAAGCTGGGATCCTGCTCAAAGACCTTGCAGTGACTATGATTGTATTCCACGAAACAACACGTCCGGTACGTGTGAACGATCATCAATCATTCACCATCGTCTGATTGAGCCAGGAACCACCTGCAACTGCCATGCCACTTTTCTTTGAAAGGTTCTGGGATTAGGAAGGATAGGGACACTAGGCGGCCTACAACACCATATCAAGTTGGAGTCAAATAAAAAAGGCTCTTAATGTAGTCAATCTTAAGAACAACATGTTATGAGCATGAATATTTTTTCAGTAAATGCTGACGGTAATATAAGCAAGCCATCATGATATCATAGGAAAGTAACATACTGCTGTAACAGCCATTTGTAGCGATGAATGGAGTAGGCCAGCAATACGTCTAGCCATAGAGGGAGTCGACAACGTAAATGAAGCCCTTGTGTTCAATGGCATCACAGAACCATGGAGGATCTATGATCCTGCGATGGACGTGCAGATTTATCCACTTACCACAGTGTGACATGTCAGATATGCGAGACAGTGGTTGAAGAACGCAATTAGTCGGAAATCTTTATAATTCGCAGATCTTGTGGGCACCTGGTAGATTACAACCTTGAGCAAATCAAACTTGGTATCATGTTGGCTACTGTAAGATTCTCAGTATTCTGGGCCGCGGTGCCAAAGCAGTATAGTGTTAATCGAAGGAAGGGGGATCAATCGCCGGGTGTAGACCTCCACGAGCATCCAACTGCCGCGACCATCCACGAGCACCATCCAAGACGTGTCCATACCAACCCAGTACATACTGTTAATGTAGTTGAGGGTGACGGGGATCGGATCGCAGTCAATGGAGCTTATTCTCTCCACCCTACAATCGTTATGCTGCATGACACGCCGTTTCTATAGATCAGGCGGCATCAGCAAGCAAGGAGCTGGCTTAAAAAGGTCCGACCTGAGGGCTTTCAGTAAATGGTACAACCCCGACGAGCACGCGGCAAGCGGCATGGTACTGAGATTGTCCACACGCGAAACAATGAGCTTGATTCCCTCTGTGGGGAGCGAATTCCAGCCACTCTTTCGGCGGATGCTGCTCGGTTCTGCCATTGTTAGTTCTTGGGTTTCGGACGAGGGGGGAGGTGCCTTAGCGGGGATGGAAGATTGGAAGAGATTATGTCCAGACAAAGATGGAGAAGTGAATATGTGCTGCAGGAAGTGGACAGGTGATGATGACTACAGCATGCCGCTTGATTTACGCGAGACATACCAGCACCGTAGGGTCATATCGATGCCAGGCAACTTGCTTGAGTGATCACAGTACTGGTACTCCCTACAGTACCTACTACTATGCCCTAACTTGCTTGAGTAGAGTAGTAGTGGAGTAGGACACCGGAGGAGTAGTATATTCTAATCTAAAATAGTTACAAACTTCAATGCCCGAGCATGGGACGACTACAAACCGCCATCGGTGCTAACTCCAATCCCCAACAAACGTTCACTGGGAGACATGCAATTGAAAACGCCCGCAACACAGTTACAGTACGTGTGTAAGGGTGGCGGTTTTGTCAAATACTATGGCTTAAAAATAGGCCGCCGTCGGATGGAAATCTGACGGTTAAGTGGGATTCGCCAGGATTGAGCTCATGGTGAAGAATCGCCAGATATCATTACTAAAAAAGGTTAAAACACCCGGGGTTATAACTTGCACCGGTTGACCACTAACAATGATACTAACATACTTGTAAAATGGTCAAAGACCGTCTCTATGTGGTGTTTGGAATTATATGCAAAAAAATAGCAAGATGCCTATGCATTGCACGGAACATCAAGATGCATTTTTTTACAAAACACCTATTGTGGTTGACCCATGCAGGATTAATCCCATGTGTAAGAACTAATGATATCTCGAGACTTTTATCGGAAAATGGTATCTCGACCATTTCATCGAAAAAAAGATATCTCGAGAAACATGATAGATAAGGTGAGGAGGAGTGGGGCGTGGTGGTGACTGGTGGTCGGACTGGGCGGAGACATGGGGATGGACGGCGCAGGCATCGGCCACCATGCCAGATTGTTCCAAAGTCTTCTTTTTTTAATTGCTCGACAATGAGGTTGTGGGAGATAAGGATGAATGAGGCAAGGCCTTATCTATAAATGTGGAGAGAGGTGCGGGTATCTTTTGTAAAATTGTCATAGTTTTCTTTCTATCCGTCAGATATAGATCAAACAGTCTATATCATAAGATGGCAGGCACACCATCATCACCAACACGGTTTTTTCTCTACTCCTCCTCCTATAAAAGACTCAGTTGGTGATGATGATGTGTCTGCCATCCACCATTTCTGACCATTAGATCTGCATCTAACGGTTGTGATGTAAGTTGTGGACTTTTGCAACAATTCCCACTTCTCTACTCCATTTTACACAAAACCCCTTAGTATCTTGAAACCAACCACATTCCTCCCTTACTTCATCAAAACAGCCCAAAGAATATATTTGGAGTGAAACATAAGATATTTTTAGTGATATGTATATCAAAACTAAACTGTTTTCTTTCAAATTTGTGAATATGTATTATTCTACTTTGGATCCGTTGCAATGGACAGGCTCATTGTTATAAAGGTTTATCTCTTGCATCGTCCGCAACGAACACTTGGTGTACTGCTCCGGGCCGGATGCTCACAACGCGATGACCTGAGTTTGAATTCTGTTCTAAACTTTACCTTTTATATACTTTTTAATATATACTTGTTTCACTACTGTACTGGCAGTGGAACCCACATAGTACTTAGAATACAAGATTAAGGATGGATTTGTTTCTTTTTAACTTTCTATACGGATCTGTAGCCAGCCTGCAAGTCATGTACACTGTACTGGCAGTGGAACCTACAGAGTACTTAGAATACAAGATTAAGGATGGATTTGTTTCTTTTTAACTTTCTGTACGAATCTATAGCCAGTCTGCAAGTCATGTACATTGTACTGACAATGGAACCCATAGGGTACTTAGAATACAAGATTAACGATGCAATTAACTTTTTATAGAGGGAGAATCATACACGCAATTAACTCAAATGGATTGGACGTGACTCTATTATTCTTCAATGGCAACCAACAAATTTCCTCCCGCGGGCCGAAGTAGGTTTCTCGGTTTGCATGCGGGTTTAACGGAGGCGTTTGAGGGAGGCGAGGAGGCATGTTCAGCTGGGCGTGCAGCGAATGGCGCAGTACTATTCAATTTGTTATAAAAAACAAAGAAGAGTAGTAGAGATAGAGATAAGAGTAGAGATAGAGACTTAGGGAGGAGCACCATCTACTGCTTCATGTGCTACTCCTGCGCTCCGTTCGGCAGCCGCAACGTCCCCTACAACCACTCTCTCATGCGCTCCATTCGGTGGGCGCTATTGAAATTTGGGAAGCGCACTCTCGTGATTGCTGGCAGCGACGACTTCACCGACGATGACTTCTTCCCCGACCTCAACAACCTCTTCCTCAATGACATGGGCGACAACCTCAACGCCAACGGTGCTGCTCCCATTGCATCATATGTGTTTCTGTCCTTCCTATATGAAATCATGGTAGAATTCATGTTTCTAGTCTATGTCCTAGATTCTATCTGTTCATCTACTATGCTAGTCCACATGATTAGTTTAATCTCTGTTATAGCCGTCATGATTTATTGTGTGCTTATTCGGACTAAATCTCGTACTAGCTTGCTCATATATTCAACCGGCGCAACGTCCACTACAGCCACTCCCATTTCATGGACGGCCTGGTCGATGCCTCCAAGGAGCCCTTCGTCTATTGCTATGAGTGCCTGATGCCGTTTTGGGGCTCGCCAGCAGACATCGTGCATCACCTCATGCAGGCGTGCGGTGATCACTACTGGCCCTTGGCTGAGAACATCAAGTACGAGATGTGTTACCCGTTCACCGTGCCGGAGTCGTTGGAGGATCACCGCACCGCCTGCTAGTCTCAGAGGAGGACGGTAGCGTCTTCCTCTTGATCGTGAGCACCGACGAGGCCCGCGCAGGCCGCCGCCCTGTCTCTGTAGTGTGCATTAGGGGCGACGCCGTTGACTCTGACACTGACACGACGACGATGTACGGGTGCATGCTCACTGTTACTACCCCTCAGAGGTACGTGGGCAGCGACACTTGCTACATGAAGCTGACTAGACTGTGCTGAGCTGGGACCTTCCCACCGATGTGGACATGGAAGACGCATGGTATGACCCCCCCCAACGTGGTGCACGGGGACTCCAAGGAGGTTCACCTGGACATATGCATTACCAAGTTAAATGTTGATCATTAGTCTTCGCTCAATGTATTCCGCTGTCTAAGCATGTGGAGACTTCCATGCATGATCTTGCTCTATTGGAGTATCGCGCATGAATAAAAGTGTATCAATTTATGGTTTAGTATAGAATATTCCATGTATGGATTTTTACTACAGTATTGGTGAAAGACTTACGATGAACCATTTCTTACATCTCCTTTGCCCCCTTCCAAGTCATCCTGATTTAATCCCTCTGTCTAGGCGTATAAGGGCATGGTTAATACTTAATAGTATAACCAACTGTTGACTATAAGAAAGTGCCATGTCATGTGTAGCCAACATGTATAACAATATGTAGTCAAAAACTAATTCTTAAAGATCATTTCTTGCAAAGCACAATAATTGTTATTTCTTCACATCTTTGGATGTAGGTTGAACAGTTGAACGCTTTTGTTTGCAAAAGATACTTTTTTATCTATTTCACCCGGATGTTTGCGAGCTCTAGAGATGAAATAATATCCGAAGAAACCGATCGATTCCCATTACACATGAGATGACCCCCACATCCTTTGTCAAAATAAACAACTCCCCAATCAATGCATTTCACTCTTCCGTGCAACGCACAGACACCTTACTATAGATTAGTACAACCAAAAATTGAACTAACATTATATATAGTACGATAAATGCTGATGCATGTCACCTAAAATTATATCATTGAAAACTATGTTCAAATACGAATCCAATGATATAGTGTTTGTTGACATGCACTAACATTTTGTCGGTTAAATCTTTAGTCAGATTCTATGGGGGACTAATAAACCACGACCGATGTAGTACTAGTGTAGAGGGCAGCACTGCACAGGAGTCTGACCCCGCTCGTGGCGCGGCAGTAAAGCCGTCATATCACAAAACCCAACCACTCCAAGTAATAAGTGGTCTGGTAAAATAAACGGACAAGCAACCATCACATCCCTCCGTCTTTTTTGCATTTCATCTCTCTGCATTTACTTTCTCCAGTTCATCTCGCACACACGATCCCTAGCTACTACTCCTAGTATCCCTAGCTACTACTCCTAGGGCTAGTTCTTTTGGCGGCTTAAAAAATAAACCGTCTCTTCCCCAGCTTTTCCCATAAGACTAGTCATAGTGGAGAGTAACATTAAGGTGTCTCACTCATTTATTTGGGCTTCTAAACTACTACTAGTACCTCCGTCCTGGTTTATTCGTCACCATTGCAATTTGTGCTAAATTTTTACCAAAGATTTAACTGATAAGATGTTAGTGCATGTGACATGCACAAACATTTCATTAGTTAAATTTATGATCAAAATTTGACACAGATTACGATGGGGACCAATAAACCAGGACGGAGGTAGTAGTTATGGGTTTACTAATCTAGAAGCCTAAAAGAACTGGCCCCTGGTACTCCTACTAGTAGTAGTACTCAAGTTGGAATTCCAATTGCACGACACAACTTGTTAGGAAAAATATTCCATACAAGGGGTAGGAAGCGGTTTGGGAATTTGCATGCCTTTCCGACCAGTGAGATACTTCATACAAAGTACAATAGAGAAATAACCACAGAGAAGGAATCTAAAAGTAAACAATCAAACAAGCATTTTTACATTTGTTTTGCATTGAATCGGTTCACAAGCTTGACTAGTGTTGTTTTTCTACTTTTACAAAAACCGCATCGTAATGTTAAAACGTGCATTTGCACGTACATAAGTAATAGTAGTACTCCCTCCGTCTAGGTGTATAAGTCTTCCTTCCTTCTTGGTCACGGTGCACAACCAAAGATGACTTATTCACCTGGACGGAGGGAGTAGCACAGTCTGCAAGCATATATAGAGAGAGACATGTAGTGCGATAGTATATAGTAAAGTTTGTGATGTATGCACGTACTTACAAAATGCATACGGATACACAAGGTTTTCCAAACTTTCCCTTTTACATACTTAATTAAGGACGCTAATAATTCCCGAATGTTGGATTTATCATTTGCGTCCCAAAACTAATGAGATCGTCTTACGAAACTAAATTATACTCCTAATAAAAGCCACGACGTTCGTAGGAGCGCTTGCGGCGCGCCACGAGTGCCCTGGTGCACGGCTGTTTCCCAGCACACCGACACAACGCCTCTTCCTCAGCCTCGCAACTCGTGAGGTGCTGATTGGCGGCTTGCCGGCGGGCGAGCGCGATCTCACTAATGTGGTGATCCGGCGCCAATAGGTACTCCTCTTCGCTAGAAGCATGCACCCGGTCCACATACCGCCAAGCGTAGATGAGGCGCTTGGGCCCGACTGCACTCAGGGCTTTGGCACGGGCGTCCTCCGCCACCCTCATGGCCCTCGCACGATCCTTCCGCCAAAGATCCAATTGCCTGACTCTCTCGGACGCGACATAGGCCGGCTAGGCACCTTGCCCCGCGGCGTGCTTCTCTTCCTCGGCTTTCTTCTCTACCTCTATTTTGGCGTGCTCTGCCGGAGGCAAAGCCTCCCACAAGGCGACATCCATTTCTTTCCAAAGCTCCTCAGGACCGGGGGGCTCGGCGGGCGGCGCGGTGTTCTCCTCGTAGTGGGGAGCTGACATGTCCTCCGACGCGCGTGCTGGCGAGATTGGGAACACCGACGCGTCCACCTCGACGCGTCACGGTGAGGAGCGGAACGCCAACGCGTACTCCTCGACTAGTGGCGGCAAGGAACGGAACGGCGGTGCATGACCGCCCGCGCGATGCAACGAGGGGCGCCTAGGGCTTGGGAGAGATGATGCCATGGTGGTCGACATGAGAGGGAGGGGGAGGAGATAGCGATGAACGTGAGCGTTCTTCCGAATGCCATGGGAGGCGCAGTATTTATAGCAAGCAATGACACACCTACGTAAGATAGGACTGAGTTGCACTGACTTAACTGCAGGTCCAGTTGTGTCACTCACATGTGGGCCAGACCCCTGTTGGGCCCATATGTCAGTGACCCAATGCACCTGCAGTTAAGTAACTGAAGCAGTGTCTCGTAAGATATGTTGCGCGATTAACGTAACAGCTATGTGGGCATATTTATTGGAGTAAATTACGGGGGAGGGAAGGGGTGGAAATATCGCTAGTCACAACGAATTGGACGAGTGCGGGGGGAGGAGAGTCATGCATGCAGATTTTTTCCACACAGGGTGGAGTGGTGGGAACGCCGGAGGGAGAAGGAGAGTCAAGCAGGCATATTATTTTCACACATGGAGAGGAAAAGATTTGGAGACGAACGGGCTTCCTACAGGTATGGGGAATGGTGCATAATAAGTCATCTTGCATGCCGGGCTAGGTATAGTCTCAAGTCATTAAAAACATACACGCCCCACACATGTTCATATTTCAAGGTGCACTAAATTAGTGCATGCGATGATTAAGGTTGGCCATAATGGTGGTATCTTAGCTGGTATCATGCACACGGGAATAACAAACATGCTGATGTGGCAAAGAATTAAAGAAGAGAAGGAGGTTAGAGTAACTAGTGTTCATGCATGCATGCAATGCGACAATGCATTGGTAAACACATTTTTTGTGAAGAACGACAACATTAGTTGACTACTTTTGCAGACTACAAAAACTATTCCACCGCCTCTATCTTGGTAAGAGTAGGTGAAAATTTTGAATCGAGCCCTTTAAACTAGAAGGGAGGTAGTAGTACTCTAATAGCTAACCTTGTTGTGATGACTAGATAGGACATGGCATACACCTGGACGGAGGAACTAGTTTGCATTGTGCATTTAAGTTTTGTCTGAAGTCAATGTACCTCTAATTTGACCAAACTTATACAAAAATGTATCAACATTCACAATGTCAAATCAATATTTTTATACTCATTATAAAACGTAGTTCTTATACTCATTATAATTAGTATTGTAGATATTGATATTTTTAGTATAAATTTGGTCAAACACTTTGCAAACGGTTGACGGAAGTAAAAAGGACCAAAGGGAGTATCATGCATGCGGAGTAGGCAAAAATTGCTCATTTCTAGCCGGTCGAAGTCTCAAAGGGCGCGACCGTGCGAGGGAGGCGAAGGTCGTGGGAGGCGAGACGGTTGAAGGAATTAAGTGAAGGTACATCCACGTGTCGGCATGGCATGCGAACAGGCAGAAGCTATACCGACTACAAAAAAAGACACATCCGTGACATTTTGGGCTGAACGTAAATTTTTTTGTCATATATATGACACTTCTATGATGATAATTGTGACAAAACCCGGTATCATCATAGATGTGGTGGGTTCCTACTTCTATGACAAAAAATCATGACAGAAAATGGGCTTTTCGTCCTGGGCGGGCCGGAGACGCAGCTGCATGACATTCTTTGGACCGTCCATGATGAAAAAAATCATGGTAGAAGCGAGGGTGAGGTAAATTTCGGGGAGTTCCCGGTTACGGTGGGCGGTCGGGGGCCGAGCGATGCGTGTTTCTCTCATACATGTACGCGCGTGTGTGCGAGGCGTTGGCTCTAACTGAACCCGAGCAAGGCGTTGGGCTCTAACTGAACCCCAGCGATTGCACTACAGGCTACGCGTTACTGAACCCGAGCGATCGATCGATGGCTGTTAACTGAATCCGATCGAGCATTTCCTTCGCTACGGCTGCTAACTGAAGCCGGTC
>NC_041383.1:483786719-483787033 GCF_002162155.2 Triticum dicoccoides | reverse complement strand
GGACCCCGTGGTGTGGAGGGCTGGATGAACAGTAGACGGTGGAGGGGTGCCGGTGGAGGGGTGGATGAACAGGACCCTGTGGTGTGGAGGGCTGGATGAACAATAGACGGTGGAGGGGTGCCCGTGGAGGGGTGGTTGAACAGTAGCCGGTGGAGTAGCGCGTGGTGGAGGCTGGATGAACAGGAGCCCGTGGAGGCTGGAGGAGGTCGACGGTAGCCCGTGGAGGCTGGAGGAGGTCGACGGTGGAGATGAACAGTATCCCGTGGAGTCCCGTTTTGCGGTACGCCACACCCCTCCCGATGAACAGGACCCCC
>NC_041383.1:483750859-483786644 GCF_002162155.2 Triticum dicoccoides | reverse complement strand
GGATGAACAGTAGACGGTGGAGGGGTGCCCGTGGAGGGGTGGTTGAACAGTAGCCGGTGGAGTAGCGCATAGTGGAGGCTGTATGAACAGGAGCCCATGGAGGCTGGAGGAGGTCGATGGTAGCCCGTGGAGGCTGGAGGAGGTCGACGGTGGAGATGAACAGTATCCCGTGGAGTCCCGTTTTGCGGTACGCCACACCCCTCCCGATGAACAGGACCCCCGTTTCGTCCGTAGCGCTCCAACACAAGTCTGTTTCATCCGTTTTGCGGTACGCCACACCCCTCCCGGTCAACAGGACCCCCGTTTCGATCGTAGGAGGTCTGTTTCCTCCGTTTTGCGGTACACCACACCCCTCCCGATCAACAGGACCCCCATTTTGACCGTAGGAGATCCATTTCCTCCGTTTTGCGGTACGCTAGACCCCTCCCGATCAACAGGACCCCGTTCCAAATGTAGGAGGTCCGTTTCCTCCGTTTTGCGGTACTCCAGGCCTCGTTTCCATCGCCTGTTCCGTCCAAGCCCTCCCGATGAACACGACCATGCATTCCGTTCCAACCCAGCCAGTTGGCTCCCCATGAACACGACGACGATGTTGTTTCTCCGTTCCAACCCAGCCATGTACATGAGCCATGGCCATACGTATGCGCAAGTAGGCGTTCGAGACCCCGCCTATATGTACACATACCTGGCCATATTTTCTTTCTTGCACCCTGGCTGTTGTACGTACATGCACATGCTACGTGTGTGCCTCTACTACGACACGTGCGCGCCTCTACATCGACTAGTATATATGTACGTACACGTTCGCGACCAGAATGACAAGGCTACGTACGCTTCGACCAGGTGGGTCCCGACTGTCAGGCACTTCCTTGCGTGTGAAGATGTAGCTGGTGGATCCCAGCAGTTAGTGGGGTGAATCATTTTGTGTTTTTTTGCCCGGATGCACTTCCTTGCGTGCGAAGGTGTAGCTGCTGGGTCCCAGTAGTTAGGGGGTGAATGGTTTTTTTTTTGCCCAGACGCACTTCCTTGCATGCGAAGGTGTAGCTGGTGGGTCCCAGCAGTCGGGGGGCGAATCATTTTTTTTCGGACGCACTTCCTTGCGTGCGAAGATGTAGCTGGTGGGTCCCAGCAGTCAGGGGGGCGAATCATTTTTTTCGAACGCACTTCCTTCCGTGCAAAGATGTAGCTCGTGGGTCCCAGCAGTCAGGGGCGAATCATTTTTTTCACGAAATACGGTGGCCCATCCGGTGGGTCCCCGTTATTAGATGGAGGAATAGTTATTTTGCGCGTAATAAGGAGGCACTTCCTTGCGCCTGTCGTGGACCCAACTGTCAGCCTCTGCATGTATAGTCCATGTCCGATGGAAGTCGTTCCTTGACCACGTTGACCACGCCACACCGAGAGCACCACGGAGGTGGACGATGGCGAGGCCTAGGAAGGGGATGACGCGGAGCCGGGGAAGACATGGCAATGGATGCACACGCGGAGAGGAGTACGAGGGTTCACTGGTTCCATGGTTCGGCTGCACTGCCATCGCCGCAGAATAATAGGGGGTGTGGGTGAGTGGAGGGATGGCCTGGCCAGCGGTGGGAGTAGTAGGGGGCGGTAAGGCCTCCGCGGCAGCACAACCAGCCACGAGAGGCAGGAGCAGGCGGAACGACCAGCGCTGCTTTGGGCGGCTGGAGCAAGAAGACTAGAGGTTGAAGAAGCACGACGACCGTTGGATGGACATCATACAGTCACTACAGCTAGAATCCTTTATATTGACTAAGTTGACAAAGCCCTTGGTATCTCAACTCAGTAGGCCCACAGGTCAGCTTCCGGAACGGTGCGCCCCAGATGTCAGGGGGAGGAATCATTTTTTGGGCGGGTGAAGCTAGAATATCCGTGATTGAACAAGAAGCACGGCATCCGTTGGATGGACATCTAACGGCCAGTGCTGCTAGAACCGTGTTTTGACTATAAGTTGACAAAGCCTTGCATATGCGTCAACTCTGTTTTTTTAGGGGACGCGTCAACTTTGTAAGGCCAGAAGTGTGTGGCAGAGAACTTATAGCCCATTTGAGATTTGTAAGAATGTGTAGCCCATTTTTGAATTCTAATGGAATTTACTACAACCCATTTACAGTTTGTTAAAAGTACAGCCCATTTCAACCAACCGTTCAAAACAGAATTCAATAAAATTTCCCACATTTTGATGGGATCTGAAATATTTTTATCCCAAAATTTCTAATCAGATTAAATAAATTTCAATATAAATTTATATTACGTAAAAATCCAACGAAACATTGCGCTCGCAACAATTAATGAAATTAAAATTTTCAATATCCAAAAATAATATTTTATAAAGTAATCACGTGTTTGGTGCATTTTTTATAGTTACTGCCCAGTTTTTATAATTACATCCCATTTATTATTTTTTAAAGCCCATTTTCTTGTTAAGCCTAATGCATCCCTCCTAGGAAAGATTTGCAACCCAGCGGGGCGGAGAATAACAACTTGACCTTGCGTGGGTATTCCTAAAAAAAGTATAGCTGGGCTGGCCATTTTCAGCTTGAAAAAAAATATCTGGGTTGGATATCTGGCCTGGGCTAGACGGGCCACAACCCACCTAGTTAATACCTGAAGCGATGTTTTCGTTGTTGTTAAGAGGAGAAAAATTAATATCTGGGCTAAACATCAAAAAACTCTG
Organism: Triticum dicoccoides; assembly: GCF_002162155.2. Classification (NCBI taxonomy): domain Eukaryota; kingdom Viridiplantae; phylum Streptophyta; class Magnoliopsida; order Poales; family Poaceae; genus Triticum; species Triticum dicoccoides. The sequence goes on along the minus strand of NC_041383.1, from coordinate 483,783,952 downwards.
CAGTGCTCACACCTCAAAAACACAAATACTGCTCGAGCTGGTTGGTCCCAGCTGTCGACCGCTTCTTGTGCAATTCTCTTGTTTATTGACTACTCCCTCCTTTCTGATTTATAGTGCTCAATTCAAAAACCTCACCAATCAAGGTAGATGGCGAGTGGTGGAATACTTTTTGTAGTTTTGCAAAAGCACCTAATTAATGCTCTTGTTATCCTCAAAAAATTATGTTTATCAATGCATTAATTGCAATGCATGCATGCATAAAGTACATGCATTGGGCAATTTTCTCTTAATACTTGCATGCAATGATTTAATGCACCTTGGAATCTGAACATGTGATGGAAAACAACCAAATTGAGCCTTATAAAATGGAAAAACTAAAATTTTGAGATAAGCCCTATAAACCAGAAAGGAGGGAGTACATAGGTTGATAATGGTGTGGGACCGTGATGTCAGGAAACTAGGAGGAAGCAAAATAATTTTTTATATATATATATATGTGTAAAATAAGGAGGCACTTGCGTACGTGAGGCTATGGACCTGGTGGGTCCCATTGTCATCCTCTCCAAGTAAAGTCATCTCCTCGCCCGCGCGCTTTCCGCCCGAAATAGTCAGCGCCGCCCGCCCCACTTCCCGGTGCAGGCGATTGCTCCGCCTTCAAACGACACAAGTGTCGTCTGTCCGTCCATCTGCCACCCACATTAATGATATGCGGTTGCTGAGGCTGCTACTCCGGCGCCACACGTCCGTCCCTCCGCCCGCCCACCATTGCTATATAAACTGCTGCGCCGGCCATAGCCGCAGTCATCTGCATCCGTTCCCTTTCTCCTGTCCACACCACTACTGCCCACCATGGCTTCCTCGCGCTCCACCGCTCTTTGCGATGGGCGGACAACGGACCATAAGGAGATGGCAGCCATTGCTGCCGACCGGCTGGCCGGCAGGCAGCCGGAGGACGACGATGTCCCAATGGAGAACAGGGTAGTCGACGATCCGGCGCCAATCCCCTCCTCCGCGCCATCCTCGCCGGTGCATTTCACCATAACCATCGGCGTGGCCCGTCCCTGATATATGGACACGGTGAGGCAGATGCGTGAGGAGCAGTTCTGGGAGGCGCAGGCCGATGCTGCCTACAACCACCATCTCCTTCAAGAGCACCTGCAGGCGGAGGAGCAGATCGCCGTGGAGTGGGCGGAGCAGGAGGCGCTGCTTGACTCGTACCGCTCCGCCCGCAAGGGCCGCCTCGAGAGCTGGCGGTACCGCATGCGGGTGGCGGAGGCTGCGGCCGCCTACAAAGAGGCTAGCAAAGAGGGCGATGAAGCGGGCGAGGCACTGTTTGGCGAGACCGAGGACGAGGCAGAGGACAATGCCGGCTCCGACGAGTCCCCGCTCTGCTGGCGTCGACGAGGCCCTGCTCTGCCAAGGCCCCGCGGTGCCAACAACGAGGCAGAGGACACCGCCGGCTCCACCGAGGCCCTACCCCGCCAACAACGAGGCAGAGGACATCGCCGGCTCAGCCGAGGCCCCACCCTGCCGGCAATGTGTGGGTGGATTTCCACCGCTCCGCTGAGGCGCCGCCCGCCGGCAACAAGACAGAGGACATCGCCGGCTCCGCCGAGGCCCCGCCTTGCTGCCAACGAGGCTGCCTCACACAGAAAACGAGGAAGAGTAGAACACGGTAGGTTGCCGCTGCTCGGGTCCAAGTAAGGCCACCGCTGCTACCCTCCGGTTGAAGCCAAGCTAGGCGGGTTGACCATTGACGGCCGGTTAGCTTCTTGGTGGCGACATGGAGTCGGAGAGATGCGCTGGAGAAGAACACTGCTTCTACTTAACTGCTGGTGCAGTTGGCTGACTGACACGTGGGCCCAACAGGCCACATGTTAGTTACGCAACTGCACCTGCAGTTAAGTCACTGAAGCTTCTGTTCGGCTCAGCGGGACACGGGTGGGTAGCTTTGGTTAATTAATTATACCTCCAGCGCACCCCTTTTTAGTTGAAGAATGTATGAAATGTAATGAAATCCGGCAAGTTTATATGAATTCCGGCCATGTATGAATGAATTTATTTCGATTAGTTCGAATTCCTGTATCAGTGGCATTGGATGAACATGCAAAAGAATACGTACTAGCATTATTCCCAGGGTGATAACCTCGTTTGTAGCAGTTTCACATGTACTCCCTCCGGTCCTTTCTAGTTTGCATACAAGTTTTGTCTGCAGTCAAAGTATCTCTACTTTGACCAATCTTATACAAAAAAGTATGCACTTTCACAATGTGTGAAGTAAAAAGGAACAGAAGGAGTACAAAGAGTTTGAGCAGCTTTTTAGTGTTTCTGTACATTGCAATCAAACACACAGGCCTGGCAATTCATAGAGAACATTCAAAACAATCGATGATTATCCATCTTAGTGACTCACATGTCAGATGCAATATTTACTTCACAACTAAAGAATAAAGAAAAAAATGATCGACGCTGCTGATAGCAAAGGGTGTCCCGTTCGAAAATACCAAACGCATGTCTTGCTAAAATCAATGAGCAAAATTTGACAAGGTTGTCCCATTCCAAAATATAAAATGCCTATGATTGTGGAATGGGCAGGGTTTACCATCATTTCGGACATTGACATGGCACCTCGTGCTAAATAAACCAGTTGTTCTTTTTGTGCAGTTCCACCAAAATCAACCAAATTCACGTGTAGCTTGTATGATTTCGCCCTTATATGTTGCAATGCCTTGAACTTATCGGCACCTCCTTTCTTGTGGTGGAAATGAATGATTCGATGTATTCATGAACATTTTGTGCAGTTCCCATTGAAATCAAGCTGAGCACCCCTGTTTGCACAAATACAAAAAAGTGATTAGTATAAAGCAAACTGTACTATGAATTGACAGTTTCAACAGGCATATACATGGTCCATATAGAGCACACTTTTAGAAAAATGGAACTCACCAGAAAGAATCCCAGAACAACATTGTACTCGCGCATCACAGCAAAAAAATGGAGATTTGTCAGTCCTTCTGAGCTGAAGTTAGTTTGATCTTGTGGGGAGTAATGTAACCATCCTTCAACTGCTCCATCTGATGAGAAGATAGATAGGGCTTCTTCATCCTGGAATAATCGGAACTAGTCACTTCACGTACTCCATATTCTTATTCAGAGGAAGATGATCATGTTGTGCAAAGACAAGAGGACTACTAAATGCTAGCATCCTTGTTTGCTCGAAAAAAGGAAAGGAAATATTTAAAACAACACAGATAAAGCACTTCTCAAGTACAATACCACTTTTTCATGACAGTATCTAAACAGTAGCACAACACCAATAGAGATGACAAAGCTCAATCATATGGATGAAATCAGTGGGCGAGTACCAACCTTTGTCAGGAGGCTTATTGTGTAGAGCATACAGATGAAGCACTTCTCCGGAACCATCTAATGCTATATACGGTGGTGGCCATGCTTACTATATACTCCTCGATTAGTTTAATGTTTCCAACATCTTCTTGTGCAGTTCCACAAAAATATATGGTATCTTCAAAGAAGATCCCTGTTCACACAAGTAGAGATAATTACGTATTACATTAATAGTGGCATCAAATCGGTGGCAAAACAATTGCTCGTCCCAGCCATAGCAATAAATTAAGATGCAAAACTATATCATTACTTGTGTCATCACAGTTCCAGTGCTTCATTACAGCACCGGGAGTTGATTTTTGTTTTTCTTCCGCTTGTTCTTCCCCTTCATCACTTGGTTCAATAACAGACAAGATTTTCCTTCAATGTAAGATTTGGCATGTCAATTAGGAAGCACAAGTATAGTACTAAACTTAATTTTCTGATGAAAGTGGCAAAATACAGGCCAACAGTTGTGAAATATCCTTATCTTACCTCAATGGGATATCATGGTGCACATACAGATTGGAAGTCTTGTCTCCATTTGTGCAGTTCACTAAAATCAAGCAACATTATCGTACAAGTAGCACAACATATGAAAGCACACTGCATAATCATGTGAAAGAAGGCTAGTACTGACCTCTCATGATGCGGAATTTAAACAACTCACAAGAAGAAGATCTGACCCAAATTCGCCTTAACGGATAGGAAGTAAGATCTCCTCTTGTGCAGTTCCACTAAGATCAAGCAATCAAGCAATGTTATCGGTGTGACATTTTGGTTGAACTGCACAAAACACTCTTAAAACAAAAGTGTTTTGCGTAGTGCAACAAAAGGTCACAATGGCAACGAGGTGAAGTAGATAACCCTGTTTACACAGAGGTGCAAAGGAAACAATTAGTGGTCAATAACGGTGGATGACACAGAAACCAACAAAAAGAAGCATCTACCTTATCTAAATGGGAAAGAAAGCAAGACAGTAGCATTTCTCAAATGGTGGCATTGATTAATATTAACATAGAGATTATATTAACAATAAAATTTGTTAAACATGTAATTTGCTTTTAACTGTTGCATTGCATCAATTTTCCAGCGGCATAAGGGTGTTTGTTTACAGGGACATTTTGGTAGGGACTAAAAAGATTTTGTCTCAGTCCCATCTAAACCAAACAGGAGGGACTTTTAGGGACTAAAAGTGGGCATTTGGGACTAAAGAAAGAAGACCCCGAGGGAGTCTTTTTGGGACTTTTTCCAAAAGTTGCCCCTGCCACGCATCACACCTTGTATCTATTAGTTCATTACTAGGGGTAACATGGTCTTTTAGCATGTCATTTAATAACCTCTAGTCCATGTTTAGTCCCTGGAACCAAGCAGGTAGGGACTAGGGAGTTTTTAACCAAATAGGGCCTTAGATTAACAACAGCTAATGAGTTGCACGAGACAGTGGACGTACCAGCACCATGTGCATCTACCGATGTACTGTGGTCATGCACAGTCTATTGCAACAAAGAAAAACAACCAAGGAGCATATTTGTGTTGGTCCCAGTTTTGTTATCTTTAGACACCTTTCCCTATGTGAGCGCAGCAAATCTAGTCCTGCTCAAACTCTACAGCCTTGTCCCTTCCTTTCCTTTTTGAACTAGTACTTTCGCCCCTTCCTTTCCTCTTTGAACCACGTCCTAGATTTATGCGATACAACTTTCCCCACTACTTTCCCCCATTCCTTTCCTCTTTGAACCACGTCCTAGATTCATGCTATAAAACTTTCCCCCTTCATTTCCTCTTTGAACCACGTCCTAGATTCATGATATATACAACTTTTCCCACTACTTTCCCCCACTCCTTTCCTCTTTGAACCACGTCCTAGATTCATGGTATACAAGCAGCTAGAGCAATGCATGTGGAGTAAGTAAATTATACCTTAAGGTTCTTGGGGCGTGGTTCGGTGGGCGACGGGATGGCGGTGAAGAAGAAGGGGTCGGAGGCCTCCCACGCCGCCGCTGCGTGGAAAGTGAACAGTTGCACCGGTAGTGGATTCCCTCCCTCGCCGACAGTGACAGCGTTAAGCCTCCTTCTGTTCCCGGTGGATGGATCCTGCCGGCTCTTTGAGCAGCAGTGAGGGGAGAGAGAGGCCAACGAAGTCTTGTTTAGATCTGGAGAGGGTGAGAGAGTGTGAAGAGAGCAACTACAAGCGTTGAGGCTCCAACGTGTATATATATACTGGAGAGAGAGTGTGAAGCGTGCAAACCCTAGAAAACAAGTGCCAAGGCTGCAGCTTATACGTGATGAGGTGATTATATGGTCACTATGAGCTCGTATAGCTCTGTATCCATCCATTTTGACCAGTCAAAGAATCCTCCTGGCACAAATTATGCTCAAGTGTAGTTATCGAACCCGAGACCTCATGTTTGATGAGAGAAAAGGCTAATCAGCTACACAACCCTCCCGTTATGTTCAACGATAGGAAAATAACCTTTTATACATTCATGTATTTGTGTGACAAGCATGCCGTGTTTTTTGTGTGTGTGTGTGGGAGTCATTGGGATTTCAATCATAATCGTGTCATGTGGCTTTGGTGGTAAGACTATCCATAGTGGTGCAGAAATAATGTAGCCTTAGTCACCTTACCTCTCTCCACATAGTACATTGGGTCCCACCAGTCAGAGGGTGAAACAAACAAATTAATAAAAAAAATTGAAAGCGCCAGCGGTGTATCTTACCTCACACATCTCGCTACTACTCGGGAACACTGTCCAATTGATCCCTCTGTTCGCTCACGTACTATTTTAAGTGAATCCTTATTATAACATGCACACAAATTTTGGGCACTTGTATTCGACTTAAGTCAGTGTGCCACCGTATCTCGTATACTTACTACTCCCTCCGTCTAGGTGTAATAAGTCACGTTAGAAGGTGCAATAGGACCAAGGTGCGTGCGTGTGCGTGTGTGTGTTTAACAGCATGTGTGTGTTAGAGAGAGCGACAGATCGACCTACTCCTATAGAGATATGGTGTGTAGTGTACGATTTTAGCCGTGAGAGTCGGTGCATCCTCTCATTTCCGGGCATGTCCGGTAGGGACATGCGGATAGCTGCAATGCCCGCTCCTGACCAGCCTGGCCCACCCAAAGCCCCTCCATCACCCGCGCGCGCTTCCTACCCGAAATGGTCAGCGCCGCTCCAAACAATCGGTGCCGCATTCATGCCCGGGCAGAGCGGACGCGACCTCTCACTGGTGCAAGAGTGATGGTTGCTTCGTCCGTCCAACTTACTGCTCGGTCTATGTGATTTGATGGCTCATTGGTCTTTATTACTGAGGTGGTAGGACTGCTAGATGTCCCATGCTTTCGGCAAAAGGAGGTACTACTACTACTACTAGATTACAATTTTCTCCATTCTTACAGCGGAGGAGTGCAAGAGCAGTGAAAACACGCAGGCTCTGTGATTACATGGCCCACCTCACACTATCACCGTGTGACACCTAACTCTTTACATAGTACTCCCTCCGTTCCTAAATATTACTAGACGAGTCCCCGCGCGTTGCCGCGGAATAGCCGCATATCTCTCTGCGCAAAATTATCGATTTCATAGAACTAAAAAAACTCTATAACCGCATGACAAATGTGGTAGCCAAACTAAATAAACTCCCATCACTATTTAGATCATCCCACGTAAGGAAAAAAGATCAGCCAACTCCTACTGCATAATGGGATTATATTTTTTTTACATGTTAATGGGACTTAAAAGCTCACTTACATGCATGCTACCCGTGCATGCTTGCATGCAGACATGTTGATGTGATTTAAAACCTACTCACATGCATGTGCCACGGTATTTCTGCATGCTTGCATGTGGCTTAGTGCGGAGCCTCTCAACGTCTAGATCAGACGTCTATTATGGACTAATTTACTTTATCTAACGGCTACATCAATTTTTATGATGTGGCTCAAGGAGAGGATAGAGAATTCCTAGTAGTGGGGGCTAGCTATTACTAGTAGATAAGTCTTTGTAGAGATTCCACTAGGTGAACTACATACAGAACAAAATGAATGAATCTACACTTAAAATGCATCTATATACATCCGCATGTGGTTCATGGTGAAATCTCTACAAAGACTTATATTTAGGAACGGAGGAAGTACTAGTATAGTATGTACTGTAATTTATCAGCGAGATAAATTTGTACAATGCTATGAAGCTTCCAGCTTCTGTTACATGTATCTTGCGTCCAAGGTTACTCGTTGCAACATTTCATCAAATAGAAAGGAGACTAACATGCATGCTATTGCATCTCAATGATTGACAGATCATAGCAAATATGTACTCCCTTCGTTCCAAAATAAGTTTCTCAACTTTGTGCAAACTTTAGTACAAAGTTGTACTACTACTAAAGTTGACACTTATTTTGGAACAGAGCCAGCTAAAGAAAAAAACGATCTATGCAGTCCCTAGCCCTTGAACCGTGAACCCTGACCAGGCTGCAATTTGCTGGCAACGTTCGAGCTTCCTAATAAATGAAGTTTGCAACCTTTTGACCATCGGATCATTTTGTGCAGTTTCACCAAAATCGAGATGAGCATCCCTATGGCAAAGAAATTGAAGAAGCGTGATTAGAATAAGATTACTGGGACTAGTTGATGAGACATAAACTCATCACAAATACAGTACGTAAAAGCCAGCAGAGGTATGTGCGGGGCAAAGAAGTAGAGAAATATCCACAGGGATTGATGTGGGTAGCTGGAGAAGTGGTGCAAGCTGGCTATAAAGGGAGTTGTACCTGAGGGACGTAGCTCAACCTTGAGGAGGGCGGCGGGAGGCGGCAACTTCCCATGTCGCGGTAGTGAGCAAGGGACGAAGGCAACCTCACCGGCTTTGTGAGAGAGAACGGTGGGGACCCCTGATCGGGATGTGCCGACAGTGGGTTTTCGCCGTCAGCGACGGCCACCGCATCTACACTAAACATCCATTCCTTCCCCAAGCGGACGTTATCCGCCAGGATGTTAGAGATGTGGCCACAGACGTTTTGTGCGAGAGAGTGTGAAGAGAGCAACCCCAGCAAGCAACCGTTTAGGCTGGCCCGTCCTGACTATGTATATAGTGGAGCAATTTCCTTTTCTCTCCATACGAACTTATCATATTGCATACGTGCCACTGAAGAAAAAAAACTTTACTTATAAATGACGCGGCACCTACTACTTATTCTCCTATAACCTTGCGCTTGGCATCTCCAAAATATTAACCTTGCGATTGGCTCTTCCCCTCTTCGGGAAGTCGAGCAATAATGGTAGTGCACTATATATCGTTCTGGCTATATGAGACTGAATGAATTGCTGCACGTCCACCACGTGGGCGGGGGTCGACGGGCGAGGGAGAATGCTACATACGGAGCAAAATGAGTGAATCTACACTCTAAAATACGTCTATATACATCAGTGTTTGGAGTGTGTACTAGTAGTTCATATTGAAATATACTAAAGGACATATATATTCCAAACAATATTATGATATAATCTCTATAACCAAGGTAGTAGGGACGAGGAGTAAACGGAGGGAGTAGTAAATTTTTCTCCTCGTCCTACGAGCCACCGCGCGCATGGGCGAGGGAGCGGGCGTAAGGTGGAGCAAGCTTCACCTCATCCTGCGAGCCACTGCGCCCATGGACGGGGGAGACGGCGTACTAAGCAAGCTTCTCCTCATTCTGCGAGTTGACGGGACACATCAAAAGTACTCCAGTGTATAGAGCCTTGCCTCTAAGGTAGGCCCCACATGGTTTGCCTCTTTTTAACATAACATGTCAAGTCGCAATTTGTTTGTTCACCCATGGTAGACGATCCTCCCTCCACCAAGTGGACAACCAGTACACATGCCAAATTACCACGTGGGCTGCCTTTTTTTGTAAAGAAATGAGCTCCACCGTGTACCCGCACGGGTGTGGTTAGGAAAGAGACGGGAGTACGTGCGCCGTGCTTGCACCTCTTCTCTTCGTGCACGTCCCCCACCTACGTGGGTGTGTGTGAGAGATACAAACCGCGTTCGTGAGTGTTTTTTGTTTTGGGGTGGGGGTGGGGGTGGGGTGGGGGTTGATTTCGTGAATTATTTGTGGGAATATGTGTCGATGACATCTCAAACAAAATTTTGCATGCAATGTGTGTGAAATGGAGGCCTATCCTTATCATACATAGAGGGTCGGGCAATCCACGAGAAGAGAGGGAGGGCTCATAGCTATCGATAGAGTCGAAGAGAGGATCAAGTGGGTGGGTGCGAGATCGATGAAGAGAGCCATCGAAATTGTGTGTGTGTGCAAGTCAAAGATATAGGGAGACTGGCCTACCGGAAGGTTAGAGGGCACATGTCAAGTTTGTGTGTGGCAGGGAGACATGACTAGAGCGCTCGATGTACCAGTGTGTGGGGGGGGAGGGGGGTGGGGGGAGGGGTAGGCAGAGGCCTAACTATAGAGGTAGAACGACTTGTATATGTGTTGAGAAGGAGAGACCCAGCTATGTCTTGAGGGAGATCGGTCGACATCCATATGATGGGACAGAGAGAGAGAGGAGAGAGAGAGGGAGGGAGAGGGGTAGAGTGCTGGATGGGTGATGGAGTTGCTTCTCGAAGATGGTGGGAGAGGCGTACTAAACAAACTGAAGGTGGAACTGCAATGTTATCAATAAGAGTGGGGATGTGTTTCTGTGTGTGCGTGTGTGTGATAGATCTGTCGGGACGCATCCATGGATGATGAAGGGGAAACATGTGTTTGGTAAGTAAACCTAACTAGATTGGTAGATCAATTGTTGTTTGTTGGAGGAAGGGAAAGACACAACTAATGAGGTAGATCGATCGACGTGTGGGTAAAAACAAGTTATAAGGACCTAGCTAGCTATATGTATAGCGAGAGATCGGTCGGTGTACGTCCATTTGTTAGAGGCAAATAAGGCCCAGCGAGACGGATAGACAGAGAGAATGGAGCTAGGAGGTGGTGCGAGAGGCCCAACTACTAGCTAGATAGGGGGAGGAGTGTGCGGTTGTGAGATCGATGAAAAGAGGGGCGAGAGTTTACACGTGTGTCTGACCGTATGAGAGACACGAGGCAAGGACACATAAAGGAGGAGATTGAAGGTGTGTGTGTGTGTATGTTGTAGGCAGGCATCGCTGGAGAGGTTTATCGATTGGTGTGTGTCGGAAAGGAGTTGTGGAGACTCTGGGAGAACGACCTAAAGAAAAAAATGAATGTGCCTAGTGGATAGAATGCCGAGGGAGGGGGAGGGCGAGGAGGGTGTGTGCATGCACGAGAGAAAGTTAGTGGTAGCTACAAAGGTTAGAGGATTGTGTGGGTGTAAGAGACTAACAAAGATCATAATTTGATATGAAAGCGGATTCATATATTTGAATAGGAGATCATAGTGTTTTAAACATTGCATGCATGAATATAGCGGTGATACACGTTTTGTGCACATGTTATACCATAATGTGATAATGCATGGCATTTGCAACTCACAGCTAAATGCCGAACAATCTAAACCATACTATACATCAAACAATCTAACATTTTATTTGAATTTGTGATAATGTGTGGCATTTTTAGCTTACAACTAAATATCGAACAATCTAAACAATATTATATATCGAACATTCTCTCATTTTATTTGAATTTCTGGTAATGTGTGGTGTTTGCAACTCACATCTAAATACTTGTAGGCGTAGGGGGCGGGGAACCATACATAATGTGATAAACACATTATATATATGAGAAATGGTTTAGATTATGAAGATCTAGCTAGAGCTAGAAATGTAATGTGATTTGAAATCAAAATAAAGTGGATTCAAAAAATCTAGTTCGAGTTCATATAGTACACATAGTTCATATGTAACTCGAGACTAATCATGTGGTGTGTTGTGAAGATAATACAAAACGATGGTTTAACTTGACAATAATGATGATTGTAGATCTTATTAAAACAGAGAAACGGATTCAAATGCTTTGACTTCACAACCATCATTACTGTAGATCTTATTCAAATAGAGAAATGAATTCAAATTTAGTTCATATTGAAGCGGTAGTATATACGTTTGGAATGCACTAAAACGTTCATTTTAGTAGTAGGTTGCATGCATTATACACATAGCGAAATATTTTAATTGAACATAACATGAATTCAAAGTTTTGAATGACATTTGTAGTGCGCATTGATTTGGTACAGTACATGTTAGGCTTGTCCGGAAATTTCAACCCGCGCCTTGTTAGCCCGAAATATTTAAGATATATCTTTGTCTCGTTGTGCTCCGACAACTCCCTCCATCTCAACCCGCGCCTTGCTATTCCGAAATAACAACGCGCGTGAAAACTCCCACCTCCTGTGAAATCCCTGATGAAGTCATGTGCCTAGGGTAGGGTCATGAACCTGACCAAGGTACCCTCCCCAAGGACATCTTTTAGAAGAAGTCGTCTTCCAGTCGACCAAGAGGAACTCCACTCGACGGACTAGAAGACACTCGACAAACCTGAAGACACTCGACCATGAAGACTCACTCGACCACCAGGAGTTCAAGATCTACTCTGTATCCAAACGGTCTGTAATTAAGTAGTCTTAATTACCATGATGACACTTTATGTAGGGCGTTACCAGTAATGCCAGACCTTAATGTACTTTAATCCTCCGCTACGTGGGCTGGCTGGGGTCCTGGCGTCCTCTATATAAGCCACCCCCTCCACTGGTAGAAGGGTTCGCACCCCTGTAACTCTCACACACATAATCCAGTCGACCGCCTCCGGGCTCCAAGACGTAGGGCTGTTACTTCCTCCGAGAAGGGCCTGAACTCGTAAAACACTTGTGTGCACAACTGCTCCATAGCTAGGATCTTGCCTCTGCATACCTACCCACTATTCTACTGTCAGACTTAGAACCACGACAGTTGGTGCCCACTGTGGGGCAGGTGTCTTAGTGAGTTGTTGGAGAAGTTGCAATCTTTTTCAATTCCCATCATCATGGTTTCAGGTGGAGTTTTGGTTGAGGGCCACGAGATCCGTCTCGGCGCGCTCACATTCGTCGCCGATGACTCTGCCTGGCTGCAGGAGGCTCCGCTCGACGTGGATGCGCTCCCAGTCCGCGGAGCTACGCACTTTCGAGCATGCGTCCGTGGCGTCCTTCTGCGGCAACCGTCGACTCAGTATCGGCCGGTTTTCGTGTCATCCTCCCTCCTAGCTTCCCGCCGGCGTAAGCGCTCCGGTCGGTCGAGGCTTTAGCGGTGGGTGAGGCACGCAGTGGCTCGCCAGTCGAACACTGCCCAAGTCGCGGCAATCGAGCCCGACGAATCTCTCTACGGCCTGTTCGACCTGTCGACTGGCTCCGCAGAGACTGCATCCGAATGCGACAGCAGTGATCCGGCGGCGGAGTTGCTGATGGTCAATGGGCCGCACGTTCCCCTCGGCTTTCCTGGCGCTGAGGGAGGCAACGGCGGAGGCGATCCGTCACACGACCATGAGGAGTACCGCCCCGAGCCCCTCGACTCGCAGCAGAGGGAAGAGCTTCGCCGCCGGAACATGGATGCGCTTCATACTCCGATCGTTGGAGAAACCCCCGAGGCTCGCGCCTTAGAGGACGCGCGCTTGGCCAACCTGGCTGAGCGCACTCGACTGGAGAACCTTCAGCAGGCACTCGACGAGCGCGCGCGGCAACGGATTCCAGACTCCAGTCGACGCCAACTCTTTAAACCTCCAACTCAGGTATACCGCACTCCAATCCAGAATTTGGCAGCTGCAACTGTCACGGCCGGTTTTCCAATAAAAATATTTATTGATAAACCAGTCTTTTGAGTCCAGTATGAGAGAAATCCTCCTCACTGGTAGACAATTTCTTGATACAATAAGCCAGTAGCATAAAATATATTACAGGGTCGAACTACGGTTGCTCAACCAAATTATTACAAGCACGCCAATAATTATACATAATGGCGCACACGACACAGGGGTGTGGAGGCATACTACTGACTCATGGATAGGTTGGTGGTGGAAAAGCACAGCGGGAAGGGAAATACAAGACTCTAAGAATATCATTTCATCGAACATCGAGGTGAGGCTCGATAAATTTATTTGGTAGCGGAAGCGGATATAAAACAGTGACCAAATCCAGGGTCGCACGAGACTGACTGGGACTCCTCTAAGTGTCGGACTCGCTATCGAACTCTTCATCCATGAGATCGCCTTCGTCAGCATCTGGCCAAATCAACAAGCCAGTGAGTACTTTGAAAGTACTCGCAAGACAGTTCGGACATAAGATATAACAAATGCATGCATGGATGCAACATGATTAATTCCTTAATGCACAATAAATAAAAATTTGCATAACAGGGTAAGTAAAAAGGGAAACGGCGGTAGTCCGCCTGAAATTCCACAGAACAAAAATAAGGACCGATCGGGTGTCTGAAGCGACGCCTCGAAAGGTGAACAAATAAAAATAAGGAAAATATGCCAAAGTCGGGCATCTTAGCGACACCACATAAAGGGCTTTAAAAGAAATGCCACGGTCGGACGTCTGAGCGACATCGCAGAAAGGGCTTTAAAAGAAATGCCACAGTCGGACGTCTGAGCGACATCGCAGAAAGGGCTTTAAAAGAAATGCCACAGTCGGATGTCTGAGCGACATCGCAGAAAGGGCTTTAAAAGAAATGCCACAGTCGGACGTCTGAGCGACATCGCAGAAAGGGCTTTAAAAGAAATGCCACAGTCGGACGTCTCAGCGACATCGCAGAAAGGGCTTTAAAAGAAATGCCACAGTCGGACGTCTGAGAGACATCGCAGAAAGGGCTCTAAATTCACCAGTAAACAATACTCATAATAAACATTCAATCCATGAGAATAAACGGGTTAGTCCATCCACAGGGACAATCATTCAATCGGACTTAGCACTCATGCGATTCACCGGAGTCTCTGCCATCAAAGCTGACAATTGATTAGGATAAGATGGAACGAAACTTGACATGGAAGAGATGATTTGGAGGAATATATGACTCTGCAGAGTTTGTACAAAATTTTTCCCACAGTCAACGGATTTCCGTAGTCACGAAGGACTAGTTCCGTTTATGGTATTTCGGAAGAAAACACAGCTAACCGGTACACACCCATCCTACCTCTCGATGCTAGGAATCACCCTAGTCATCGTCCAAGAAAAACTTTTGAGACGGGGAGATCACAATCTCGAATAGCATGGGATCAAATTTATATACGCGCGCTCTAAGGGGTGCCCCCCTCTCGGTCCCAACCGGAAACACCCATGCCCCCTGACCGGATGACTGGCTTTAATCCAGGGCCATGGAACCATCATCACGGCCTCTCCTCTTTGGTGTGTACCATGAAAGTGGTTTGCAACTTACTAAACCATATTCCTTGCGGAAAACATGTGGTAGTACAAGGAAGGAAATGATAGGTACTGGACCGATATGGTTTGACACTGAAGTCACATAGTCTGGCGTAAGACTGGCATGCTACAACACTGCCATCGTACCCTTCCTCATGCCAACACATGGCCATTCATATACACATTCATCCACGTATGGATCATTGAACTCACTCACCTTATTATCACATAAAATAACGTTCATCGGTATGCTTACCAACATGCCATAAAACTAACTAAATGCAAAACATGCCGAGACACTCATCATATCAAAAGTTCAAACATGCTTGCCTGGTTCAGAGTAGTCGGAGCCTAGCTCGGTGAAGTTCGCGGCTCCGTCACCTCCTTCGGTATCTACGGTTTAAAGAAAATATATGCGCTAACGTAAATACCAAGGAGTGCACAGAAGGTAAACCAAATATTTTTCAAATAAATCTGATAAAAAACTAGACAAAATTTTAAAGAGAACAGAAAAAGAATCAATCAAAAATACTTTTCTGATTAAAAGTTATAAGGGTTTTTGTCCAGGGACTTATCTGTAATGAAACAGAAGATTTCCAGGGGCTAGTTTATAAAAACAGAAAACGCTTCGGTAGCAACTACGCCAGCCCGAAGAGAAAACGCATTCTGCCCGAAGGCGCTTCCAGAAAACGATTCGAAAGAGAGAGCAGAGAGGCTGACGGTGGGGTCCCACCCGTCAGGTTCAAATGTTCAAACGGGGCGGCAGAGTTCGCCGGCGCCCGAGAGCCGCGGTGGTCGCCGGCGGCGATCCACGGCGAGGCAGAGAGATCGGAGAGTACCTCCGTGCTCAGGGCACCCTTCCGCATCAGTTGATGGTGGTGGAGTCGGTCGGCGAGCACCACGTCGACGGCGAGCTTTGCTCCGGCGGACGGCGGCTCGGGTGGTCGAGGGGCTCGTCGGAGAGGGCTGCAAAGGTTAAATTGAAGAGGGGGTCATGCTCCTGGCAGCTAGAGAGGGTAACGAACGGGGTTTGAGCGCCGGAGATGGCCTCACCAGAACGAATCGGGCTGGAGGCCGAGGCGGGGCGAGGCGGCCGGAGCTGGGGGAGGAGACCTCCTCGAGGTCCCCCTAGTGGCCTGGCAGGGTGTTGGTGAGTAGTGGGGGTGCTGCGTGCACGAGAGTGAGCTCGGGACCCCTTTATATAGGCGGTCCGAGGCGGTTGCCGTGAACGAGGATCACCAGCGAGCGATTACGGTGGCGCAGTGCTCGGTCGGGGTGGTTAGGGGGTCGAGCGTCATCACGGAGGTTCAATGGGTCCGTTTTGGTGTTAAACTGGCCGGGGTTTGGGTGTTAAGGGCGAGCTCGACGGAACGGTGATGGCGCGGGCCCGTCGGCGGCGGAGAGCGCGTTCCGTGCTTGCCGGCCACGGTGGCTGTGCTACGGTCGTGCGCTGGCGTGCATGAGGCCACGCGGAGAGCCAGGGTGCGATGGGCGGCGCGGAACGGCATTCTACCGTGGTGTGCCTCCTGTCGGCCGCCACGGGAGGTCCCGACGCCGCAGAAGACACCGGCGAGGGCGAGCCAGCGTGCTACCGACGCCAGGAAGGCTCCACGCACGCGTGTGAAGCTTCGGACAAGAGGAAGAGGCGGCGAGGAACGTGCCAAGGGCACTGTGGCCGCGTGACTGAAACTGACGGACTGAAGATGACACTGAAACTGAATTTTCTAAACTTTGAATAGTAACAGTGCCCACAAGGTGTTCGACCGAATGAAATTGGCCTCTGGTGATTTTTCCTTGAGCTGATTTTTGGTGGAGTGGCTTCTCCTTGCTCAAGTAGGCTGCATGATTTTTTGTGGAATTTTTGGAGCAGTGTGGATATGAATTTCACCAAATTTGGCAAATCTGGTGCAAACTTGCAGAGACTGTATTTTGAAAAATTTGAACAGAGGAGGAGTGGATCAAGATGGTTCTGGGTTGTGGGTTCAAAGGACAATCCAGGAGAATTGGTTTGAGTTCAAAACTCAAATGAAAAAGTGTACTTGCTTTGAAAATCCCTCAGGCTCCAAATAATTTTCAGAATTGAATTGGGGGGAAAAATAATTAGAATAGAATCCAAAACCAGTTTGGATTAGTTGGGACAGAGAATTTAGGTTGATCACAAGGGGGAGGGGAGGTTTTGGAGGGGTTTTATCTCATGGGCAAAAATACAAAGCCAAGGGTGGCTTCAAAGATAAGAAAAACCCAAATTTTCATAGAGCTTCACTTAAAAAAAATAAAACAAATTAAAAGCTCCCAAAAGAAAAAAAATTAAATTTTTAGAGGGAACTAACAGAGAAGAAGTTTGCAAAAGATCAACCACCAAAGTTTGAAAGAAATAAAATCCCTGCCAAGGCAGAAGGAGGTTTTTAAGAAGAAGGTTTTTCTGAAAAAGAAAAAAAAGAAAAAAAATCTCTCCTAAAAACCACAAAGTTTTTGATAAAAACCAAATAAAATTTTTGGAGTGTCACAACACCTACCCCCTTAGGAAAAATCTCGTCCCCGAGATTTCAGCTGATCCTTAAATAAGTGTGGATGCTCTGTCCGAAGAAAATCCTCGCTTTCAAAAGTTGCTTCACTGTCGGTGTGATTGCTCCACTGGACTTTGAAAAACTTGATGGTTTTCTGTCGGGTCCTCCTTTCAGACTCCTCTAATATTCTTATGGGACGTTCTCGATAAGTGAGGTCTGGCTGTACGTCAATGTTCTCATGAGCTACTTGTTTCTCTGGGTTGCTTACGCACTTCCTTAATTGAGAGACGTGGAACACGTCGTGAATGTCGGACAAGTCTTCGGGTAAGTCTAGCTGGTAGGCTACAGTGCCTCTTCGTGCCACTATGCAAAATGGTCCAATGAATCTTGGTGCTAATTTTCCTTTTATCTTAAACCGTAGCAATCCTCTCATCGGGGATACTCTCAAGTATACGAATTCACCGGGTTCGAAGCTGACCCTACGATGTTTCTGATCATAATAACTTTTCTGTCGACTTTGAGCGGTCTTAAGTCGGTCCCTGATTAGCTTGACTTTTTCCTCGGCTTCTCTGAGCATATCTGGTCCGAAGATGCGGCTGTCTCCGGTCTCTGACCAATTTAACGGGGTACGACATCTCCTTCCGTATAGGGCTTCGAAAGGAGCCATTTGCAGGCTGGCCTGGTAACTGTTGTTGTATGCGAACTCGGCATATGGCAGGCTGTCCTCCCAACTGGTTCCATAGGTGAGGACACATGCTCTCAGCATGTCTTCTAAAACTTGGTTTACGCGTTCTGTTTGTCCATCAGTCTGTGGATGGTATGCGGTACTGAAGGCTAGTTGGGTTCCCAGAGCCTGTTGTAATTGCTCCCAAAATCTTGAGACGAACTGAGTGCCTCTGTCGGAAATTATAGTCTTCGGGACACCGTGCAGACAGACTATGCGGGAAAGATAAATCCTGGCAAGCCTCTGAGTGGTGTAGGTTGTCTTCACTGGAATAAAGTGTGCTACTTTGGTCAACCTGTCAGTGATGACCCATATGGAATCATTCCCGTGTCGTGACCGAGGTAATCCGACAATAAAATCCATCCCTATTTCATCCCATTTCCACTCAGGTATTTTGTTAGGTTGCAGTAGTCCGGCTGGTCTCTGATGTTCAGCTTTTATGCGTTGACATGAGTCGCAACATGCAATGAAAGCGGCTATGTCCCTCTTCATACCGTGCCACCAAAATCTTTCCTGAATATCCTTATACATTTTGGTTCCTCCAGGGTGGATCGAATATGGAGTGGTGTGTGCTTCAGTTAAAACTTGCTGTTTAAGGTCTTCTATGTTTGGCACGCATAGCCTTTCTCCGTACCATAATATTCCTTCATTGTCTATGACGAATTCCGAGGCCTTGCCCATACTCAACTTCCTTTTAATTCCTTCAATGCTGGGGTGACCGGACTGAGCCTCTTTAATTTTCTCCACAAGGTGTGGTTGTATTTCCAAGTTTGATATGGTGCCTTCTGCTACCATTATCAAGTTGAGCTTGACAAATTCTTGATGGAATTCGGGCCTCAAGCTGTGCAGATAGTTCCTGTCGGAGCTGGGGTTCCGACTCAGGGCATCGGCCACTCTGTTTGCTTTCCCTGGATGGTAATGGATACCAACATCGTAATCCTTTACCAATTCTAACCAGCGGCGTTGCTGTAAATTTAGTTCTGGCTGCGTAAAAATGTATTTGAGGCTTTTGTGATCCGTATATATCTCACATCGATTCCCAAGTAGGAAATGCCTCCGTTCCTTGAGTGCATGAATAACTGCTGCCATTTCTAAATCATGAGTGGGATAATTTTCCTCGTGTTTGCGAAGTTGCCTTGAAGCGTAGGCGACAACCTTGCCTTCTTGCATCAACACGCATCCGAGACCCTTTCTGGATGCGTCACAAAATACTTCAAAATTCTTGTGTATATTGGGTACAATTAATACCGGTGCTGTTGTTAATTTCCGCTTTAGCTCTTGGAAACTTTTCTCGCAGGCTTCTGTCCATTCAAACTTCTTATCCTTCTTGAGTAACTGTGTCATAGGCTTGGATATGGTGGAAAATCCTTCAATAAATCTGCGGTAATATCCTGCCATTCCCAAGAAACTTCGTATGTCTGTTACGTTGGCTGGTGACTTCCAGTCAAGTACGGCCTTGACTTTCTCTGGGTCCACTGCTATACCGTCTTGAGTCAGCACGTGGCCTAGAAAACCTACTTGTCTTAGCCAAAATTCGCACTTGCTGAACTTGGCATACAATTGGTGTTTCCTTAGCTCTCCTAGTACAATCCTGAGATGTTCTGCGTGCTCTTCTGGTGTTTTGGAGTATACCAGAATATCATCGATGAATACTACGACGAATTTGTCCATAAACTTCATAAATACTTTGTTCATGAGGTGAACAAAATATGCCGGGGCATTAGTTAATCCAAATGGCATCACTGTGAACTCGTACAGTCCATATCTGGAGGTGAAGGCTGTTTTGGGGATATCTTCCGTTCGTACCTTCAATTCATGGTATCCTGACCTTAAGTCAATTTTTGAGAATACCTTGGCCTGAGCAAGTTGATCAAACAAATCGTTTATCCTTGGCATCGGGTATTTGTTTTTGACTGTGACCATGTTAAGTGCTCGATAGTCGATACACAATCTCAGCGTTCCATCCTTCTTCTTGGCAAATAAAATTGGTGATCCCCAAGGTGAGGAGCTGGCCCGAATGTATCCTTTATCCAGTAATTCCTTTATTTGCTTCTTCAATTCGATCAACTCGGATGGTGCCATTCTGTATGGTTTCTTGTATATGGGGGTGGTTCCTGGTGCTAGCTCAATGCGGAATTCTATTTCTCGATCTGGTAGCATGCCTGGCAGCTCTTCAGGGAATACATCTGGAAATTCACACACTACTGGAACCTTGTTTAGCTCAGAAACGTCCACCTTATTTAATCTCGGTTGCCGGGGTCTTTTTCCTTCCTTGGCTGATACTCTTATTGTCTTCCCTTGGTGGTGTGTGAGAATCACGGTCCTGTTGAAACAGTCGATAAAACCTTTATTGGTGGTTAGCCAATCCATCCCTAAGATGACATCCAGTCCTTTATTTTCCAATACAATAAGATTTGCGTAAAACTCCAATCCTTCAAACTCAATGACCACATTCTGACAGTAATTCTGAGAAACTTGCTGAATCCCGGGGGACTTGATTATTATGGATTTCTCCAAAGGAAGCATCGAAAAATTATTTTGCAAAGCAAAACTTTTCGAGATGAAAGAGTGAGAAGCTCCAGAATCAAACAAAACCATTGCAGGTATTGTGTTGACAGGAAATGTACCGAGTACGATATCCGAAGCATTTTGTGCCTCCTCTTTGGTTACGTGGTTCAGATGACCCTTCCTGTGGTTATTGTTGGGATTGAAATTGTTTTGTTTGGGCGCTGAATTATTGCCGCCGTTGTTCGGCTTTGGGGTTGAGTTCCTTGGTTTGGGGCACTGTTTGGCATAATGCCCTTCTTCTCCACAAGCGTAACAAGTAACGCCGGGGCGATAGGTGAATTCCTTGTCCCTTGCATGAAAATTCTTGATTGGGCGTGAGACATTGGATGAGAATTTGGGTGTCCCACCCTTTTTAAAATCTATCTTGCTTCGGTGATTGCGAGTGTGATTAGTCTGGTCCCTTTTTCGCTTGCGGATATCTTCCAGACTGCGTCTCTCATTTTCCAGAGTAATGGCCTTGTCCACCAACGTTTTAAAATCAGGAAAAGTGTGCACGACCAGTTGGCATTTAAGTGCGGGTGCCAGACCGTCAAGGAATTTCTCCATCTTCTTGATTTCAGTCATACGCTCCTCATTGGCGTAGCGGGATAATAGGGTAAATTGACTGTTGTAATCTGACACTGTCATGTTCCTTTGTTTGAGGTCATCAAATTCTCTCTTCTTGATTTTCATAATACTCTTAGGAATATGTGCACCACGGAAACCTTCCTTGAAATCATCCCAGGTTATGTCATTTTCGTTGGGATGCATGTGCAGAAAATTCTCCCACCACGATGCGGCTGCTCCTGTGAGATAGTGTGGAGCATATAGTACTTTCTCGAGATCTGAACACTTTGCAATAATTAATTTCCTCTCCATATCTCGAAGCCAGTCCTCGGCTTCAAGAGGCTTGTCAGTGTGAGAAAATGTTTGAGGACGTGTCTTCTGTAGCTCAGATAACTTGGAATGTTGCTGATACTGTCCATGATGATTCCCCATGTTGATGACTTGGTTCATCATCTCGCGATGTTGTTGCTGACTCTGTTCATAAAGGCGGCACATTTGTGAAAGTGCAGATTCACTGCCTTGTTGGCTTGACTGTCCCTGAGTGAACTCATTGTTGGGTTGAGTATCATGAATTTCCTCTGGTGGAGTTGGCATGGAACGTGTCCAAGGACGAGACATTTTTCACTCTGGGAAAAGTATTTTTGTAAAACTCTTAAGAAAAGCGGAAAGAGTCGCAAAAATAAAACCATAAATGCATAAAGCTGGCAGATATTATTAAATACCCAAGCTTACTTAAGAAAAACAAATCGACTTGCGCACAGAGAAGGACTGCTCATTACATATCTTACACGCGGGCGGTAATTATACAGTACATCACTCAGGATATGCGTACATAATCCTGACATGTTATTAAGGCTAGTGCACTTCTCCAGATCCTACATGATGCGCAAACAGGCTACTTCTCACAGCCTATGCACATATCTTACAAAGTGGTGCAATACACGGCAGCTAAGCGTACTTAGGCAGAGATGTTGACGATCTCCCTTGCCCTGCCGAGGGCAAGGCGTAGCGAGGTTGGGGACTCGACTTCCTCCTCGCTAATGGGCTCCATACGTGTAGTGTTGCGCAGAGCGGGCGGAGCGGTTGCCAGGGGCGGAGCAACACGTACAGGAGTGGGCGTGAAGGTTGGTGTAGTGCGCGCTGGAGTGGGCGCAATAACTTGGTTGAATTCTTCGGTAGAAGGCAGACGACGAGCAGGCGTAAAAGATGCTGATGACAAGACAAAAGTCAGTGGCGGTGCGATTGGTAGGAGCTCCCTCCTGTTGGCAGCACAGCCATGAAGTGAGTCCATGCGGGTAGCTACGAAGTCGTCCACCAGGTTGTCGAAGGCTGCCTCCAGGGCCCGGAGATACTCAATGAGCATCTCAAAAGCCTCGTCTCGTTCTCCTCTGGGCAGGAGTATGCGTAGTGACAGGTGTAAGGCACATGGCACGGAAGATAACGGTAACGACGAGTCTTCATCACGGGGAGGACATCCCTGAGACGAGCTATCGCCTCGCAGGCTGCCATCTGCATAGCATGCCTCTCCGTAGGCATGGCTCTTCCCACGAACCGGAAGCGGCGTAACTCACCACGCCCTCCCTTGAACTGCACCGCGGCCTGGTGCATGGTCAGACTGTCGTTGACTCGGTGCTGGCAGAGTGTGAAGACTGGGCGCACGGATGGCCCCATCGCGACCTGAACGATGAAAGAAAGAAGCTTGACGAACCCATCGGGCACGTTGGCGAAGGTCTGAGACTCGCAGCTATTGTCGGCCATCTACAAAAGTAGGCAAAAATTCTGCATGGTCAGATCATAAATTTATGCTGACTGACAGAAAATGACTACCATTGCAAAAATATAAATTAGCTCTATCAGGCTAATAACCAATTAGCGATCCCACCTAGTGGCTTCCTACAGTCAGCCTGGCTCTGGTACCAAGCTTGTCACGGCCGGTTTTCCAATAAAAATATTTATTGATAAACCAGTCTTTTGAGTCCAGTATGAGAGAAATCCTCCTCACTGGTAGACAATTTCTTGATACAATAAACTAGTAGCATAAAATATATTACAGGGTCGAACTACGGTTGCTCAACCAAATTATTACAAGCACGCCAATAATTATACATAATGGCGGACACGACACAGGGGTGTGGAGGCATACTACTGACTCATGGATAGGTTGGTGGTGGAAAAGCACAGCGGGAAGGGAAATACAAGACTCTAAGAATATCATTTCATCGAACATCGAGGTGAGGCTCGATAAATTTATTTGGTAGCGAAAGCGGATATAAAACAGTGACCAAATCCAGGGTCGCACGAGACTGACTGGGACTCCTCTAAGTGTCGGACTCGCTATCGAACTCTTCATCCATGAGATCGCCTTCGTCAGCATCTGGCCAAATCAACAAGCCAGTGAGTACTTTGAAAGTACTCGCAAGACAGTTCAGACGTAAGATATAACAAATGCATGCATGGATGCAACATGATTAATTCCTTAATGCACAATAAATAAAAATTTGCATAACGGGGTAACTAAAAAGGGAAACGGCGGTAGTCCGCCTGAAATTCCACAAAACAAAAATAAGGACCGATCGGGTGTCTGAAGCGACGCCTCGAAAGGTGAACAAATAAAAATAAGGAAAATATGCCACAGTCGGGCATCTTAGCGACACCACATAAAGGGCTTTAAAAGAAATGCCACGGTCGGACGTCTGAGCGACATCGCAGAAAGGGCTTTAAAAGAAATGCCACAGTCGGACGTCTGAGCGACATCGCAGAAAGGGCTTTAAAAGAAATGCCACAGTCGGAAGTCTGAGCGACATCGCAGAAAGGGCTTTAAAAGAAATGCCACAGTCGTACGTCTGAGCGACATCGCAGAAAGGGCTTTAAAAGAAATGCCACAGTTGGACGTCTGAGCGACATCGCAGAAAGGGCTTTAAAAGAAATGCCACAGTCGAACGTCTGAGCGACATCGCAGAAAGGGCTTTAAATTCACCAGTAAACAATACTCATAATAAACATTCAATCCATGAGAATAAACGGGTTAGTCCATCCACAGGGACAATCATTCAATCAGACTTAGCACTCATGCGATTCACCGGAGTCTCTGCCATCAAAGCTGACAATTGATTAGGATAAGATGGAACGAAACTTGACATGGAAGAGATGATTTGGAGGAATATATGACTCTGCAGAGTTTGTACCAAATTTTTCCCACAGTCAACGGATTTCCGTAGTCACGAAGGACTAGTTCCGTTTATGGTATTTCGGAAGAAAACACAGCTAACCGGTACACACCCATCCTACCTCTCGATGCTAGGAATCACCCTAGTCATCGTCCAAGAAAAACTTTTGAGACGGGGAGATCACAATCTCGAATACCATGGGATCAAATTTATATACGCACGCTCTAAGGGGTGCCCCCCTCTCGGTACCAACCGGAAACACCCATGCCCCCTGACCGGATGACTGGCTTTAATCCAGGGCCATGGAACCATCATCACGGCCTCTCCTCTTTGGTGTGTACCATGAAAGTGGTTTGCAACTTACTAAACCATATTCCTTGTGGAAAACATGTGGTAGTACAAGGAAGGAAATGATAGGTACTGGACCGATATGGTTTGACACTAAAGTCACATAGTCTGGCGTAAGACTGGCATGCTACAACACTGCCATCGTACCCTTCCTCATGCCAACACATGGCCATTCATATACACATTCATCCACGTATGGATCATTGAACTCACTCACCTTATTATCACATAAAATAACGTTCATCGGTATGCTTACCAACATGCCATGAAACTAACTAAATGCAAAACATGCCGAGACACTCATCATATCAAAAGTTCAAACATGCTTGCCTGGTTCAGAGTAGTCGGAGCCTAGCTCGGTGAAGTTCGCGGCTCCGTCACCTCCTTCGGTATCTACGGTTTAAAGAAAATATATGCACTAACGTAAATACCAAGGAGTGCACAGAAGGTAAACCAAATATTTTTCAAATAAATCTGATAAAAAACTAGACAAAATTTTAAAGAGAACAGAAAAAGAATCAATCAAAAATACTTTTCTGATTAAAAGTTATAAGGGTTTTTGTCCAGGGACTTATCTGTAATGAAACAGAAGATTTCCAGGGGCTAGTTTATAAAAACAGAAAACGCTTCGGTAGCAACTACGCCAGCCCGAAGAGAAAATGCATTCTGCCCGAAGGCACTTCCAGAAAACGATTCGAAAGAGAGAGCAGAGAGGCTGACGGTGGGGTCCCACCCGTCAGGTTCAAATGTTCAAACGGGGCGGCAGAGTTCGCCGGCGCCCGAGAGCCGCGGTGGTCGCCGGCGGCGATCCACAGCGAGGCAGAGAGATCGGAGAGTACCTACATGCTCAGGGCACCCTTCCGCGTCAGTTGATGGTGGTGGAGTCGGTCGGCGAGCACCACGTCGACGGCGAGCTTTGCTCCGGCGGACGGCGGCTCGGGTGGTCGAGGGGCTCGTCGGAGAGGGCTGCAAAGGTTAAATTGAAGAGGGGGTCATGCTCCTGGCAGCTAGAGAGGGTAACGAACGGGGTTTGAGCGCTGGAGATGGCCTCACCAGAACGAATCGGGCTGGAGGCCGAGGCGGGGCGAGGTGGCTGGAGCTGGGGGAGGAGACCTCCTCGAGGTCCCCCTAGTGGCCTGGCGGGGTGTTGGTGAGTAGTGGGGGTGCTGCGTGCACGAGAGTGAGCTCGGGACCCCTTTATATAGGCGGTCCGAGGCGGTTGCCGTGAACGAGGATCACCGGCGAGCGATTACGGTGGCGCAGTGCTCGGTCGGGGTGGTTAGGGGGTCGAGCGTCATCACGGAGGTTCAATGGGTCCGTTTTGGTGTTCAACTGGCCGGGGTTTGGGTGTTAAGGGCGAGCTCGACGGAACGGTGATGGCGCGGGCCCGTCGGCGGCGGAGAGCGCGTTCCGTGCTTGCCGGCCACGGTGGCTGTGCTACGGTCGTGCGCTGGCGTGCATGAGGCCACGCGGAGAGCCAGGGTGCGATGGGCGGCGCGAAACGGTGTTCTACCGTGGTGTGCCTCCTGTCGGCCGCCACGGGAGGTCCCGACGCCGCAGAAGACGCCGGCGAGGGCGAGCCAGCGCGCTACCGATGCCAGGAAGGCTCCACGCATGCGTGTGAAGCTTCGGACAAGAGGAAGAGGCGGCGAGGAACGTGCCAAGGGCACTGTGGCCGCGTGACTGAAACTGACGGACTGAAGATGACACTGAAACTGAATTTTCTGAACTTTGAATAGTAACAGTGCCCACAAGGTGTTGGACCGAATGAAATTGGCCTCTGGTGAGTTTTCCTTGAGCTGATTTTTGGTGGAGTGGCTTCTCCTTGCTCAAGTAGGCTGCATGATTTTTGGTGGAATTTTTGGAGCAGTGTGGATATGAATTTCACCAAATTTGGCAAATCTGGTCCAAACTTGCAGAGAATGTATTTTGAAAAATTTGAACAGAGGTGGAGTGGATCAAGATGGTTCTGGGTTGTGGGTTCAAAGGACAATCCAGGAGAATTGGTTTGAGTTCAAAACTCAAATGAAAAAGTGTACTTGCTTTGAAAATCCCTCAGGCTCCAAATAATTTTCAGAATTGAATTGGGGGGAAAAATAATTAGAATAAAATCCAAAACCAGTTTGGATTAGTTGGGACAGAGAATTTAGGTTGATCACAAGGGGGAGGGGAGGTTTTGGAGGGGTTTTATCTCATGGGCAAAAATACAAAGCCAAGGGTGGCTTCAAAGATAAGAAAAACCCAAATTTTCATAGAGCTTCACTTAAAAAAAATAAAACAAATTAAAAGCTCCCAAAAGAAAAAAAATTAAATTTTTAGAGGGAACTAACAGAGAAGAAGTTTGCAAAAGATCAACCACCAAAGTTTGAAAGAAATAAAATCCCTGCCAAGGCAAAAGGAGGTTTTTAAGAAGAAGGTTTTTCTGAAAAATAAAAAAAATAAAAAAAAATCTCTCCTCAAAACCACAAAGTTTTTGATAAAAACCAAATAAAAATTTTGGAGTGTCACAGCAACCCGTATAGCGGAGTCGATTCAGCCTTCCCAATCAGTGGCTGGCAGAGGCTTGATGCAGATCATAGATTTGCTCCGGGCAGCGGGAGATCAGAATTCGGCCGTGTCGCAGTCGCGGAACAGGATTCATAGCAGATCCGTGGCGGCGAATACGGTCTAGTCGGCTCATAGCCCCAGATCACCCCCGAGGCGTGAAGGGCATGGCGACCGGCACGATCAGTACATGAACTATGAGCAGTATGATCACCAATTCGATCGCAACAATCGACGTCGAGTGCCCACTCCTCCCCCGAGGGGTGGATCATATATGCCTCGACAGCAGGATGACAGACGCCAGCACAGTGGCGGGCGAAGAATTCCGGTCGACCCGAGGGAACCAGGCTTTGATGCAAGATCCATCATCGTTCAAGGTCTGGTCGACCGGAACAGAGCCCACAGAGAGGGTAATGACAGAGATGTACCCACCAGCAGCCGAGTGCACGTCTCCGGACCAGAGTGTTTCAGCAGAGCCATCAGAGCCGCGGTGATTCCTCCCAACTTCAGGTTGGCGACTGGAGTCAGCAAGTTCAACGGTGAGTCCAAGCCTGATACTTGGCTTGAGGACTACCGAGTGGCTGTTCAGATCGGCGGCAGAAATGATGAGGTGGCCATGAAGCATCTGCCTCTCATGTTGGAAGGGTCAGCCAGGGCATGGCTGAATCAGTTGACACCCAGCAGCATCTACACATGGGAGGACCTCTCCCGAGTGTTTGTCAGGACGTTCGAAGGAACGTGCAAGCAGCCGGCGGGACTGACAGAGCTGCAATCTTGCGTATAGAAGTCGAATGAGACTGAGGGATTACATCCAGAGATGGATCACACTGCATCACACAGTAGAAAATGTATCTGATCACCAGGCAGTTTGCGCCTTCAAGGAGGGCGTAAAGTACAGAGCGCTAAGCCTGAAATTCGGTTGAACCGGAGACATGTCTCTGAGCCGAATGATGGAAATAGCCACCAAATATGCCAATGGTGAGGAAGAGGATCGGCTCCGGAGCGGCAAGCACAAGTCAGTCGCCCAGGACACGAAGGAGGAAATTCCAGTCGGAAGCAAAAGCGTAAAGCTGAGCCAGCCGCACCTGGAGAAGCCTTGGCCCTGAACCAAGGAAAGTTCAAAGGGAAACCCAAGGGGCCTTGGAACCCCAAGAAAGTAAAAGATAAAGAAGGAAATGACGTGATGGATTTACCATGTCACATCCACACCAAGAAAGACGAAGAGGGTAATTTCATCTACCCGAAGCATACCACTCGACAGTGTCGACTCCAGATACAGTAGTTCCAAGGGAAGCAGCCCAAGGACAAAGAAAAAGAGTCGAACAATATTGAGGACAAGGAGGATAGTGACGAGGAATATCCGCAGGTCAATTCCACCTTGATGATTTTTGCCGATGTTGAGAGCAAAAACTGACTGAAAGTTATAAACCGAGAGGTGAATATGGCTGCTCCGTCAACACCCAATTACCTGAAGTGGTCTCAGACTGCCATTACATTCGACCAATCTGACCACCCCACGCACATAGCCACCCCTGGGAGGCAAGCGCTGGTGGTCGACCCCGTCGTTGAAGGCACTCGACTGACCAAAGTGTTGATGGATGGCGGCAGCAGTTTGAATATACTGTATGCTGAGACGCTGAAAGGGATGGGCATTCCGATGTCCAGACTGAGCACAAGCAACATGAGTTTTTATGGAGTCATCCCTGGCAAGAAGGCCGCATCACTCGTCCAGATTGCTCTTGATGCAGTTTTTGGTGATTCAAAGAATTTCCGCAAAGAGAAGCTGACATTTGAGGTTGTGGATTTCCAGAGTGCCTATCATGCAATTTTGGGCAGGCCAGCTTATGCACGTTTTATGGATCGACCATGTTATGTGTACCTCAAACTAAAGATGCCTGGCCCTAAAGGCATGATCACTGTCACTGGTAACCGCAAGAAGGCAGAAGAGTGCTTCCAGAAAGAAGATCGCCGATGCTCAGATGGTGGCAGAAGAGTGGCAGGAACACCAAAGGAATGCATACCCGAGTGATTTGTTGCGAGCCAAAAAGCCTGCTACGGAATCAGCGTTTCAGTCGTCTAGTGAGACAAAACCCGTTCTCATCCACCCGACCGACCCTAACGCTGCTCCGACTCATATCTCCACAACACTCGACCCCAAATAGGAAGAAGCGCTCATCCAGTTCCTCCGTGAGAACTGGGACATCTTTGCATGGAAACCTTCTGACATGCCGGGTGTACACAGGGGACTGGCTGAGCATCATCTACGCGTCGATTCAAAGGCAAAACCTGTGAAGGAACATCTGTGACGGTCCGCCATACAGAAAAGGAAGACCATTGGCGAGGAAGTGGCTCGGCTCCTAGTAGCAGAGTTTATCCGAGAGATTTACCACTCCGAGTGGCTCGCCAATGTCGTCATGGTCTCCAAAAAGGACAATTCGCTTCGCATGTGCATCGATTTTAAGCATATCAATCGGGCCTGCCCGAAAGATCATTTTCCTCTTCCCCGCATCGACCAAATAGTCGACTCGACTGCGGGATGTGAGCGACTTTCTTTCTTGGATGCTTATTCCGGGTACCATCAGATGCGTCTGTTTGGACCCGATGAGATCAAAACAGCTTTCATCACCCCATTTGGGTGCTTTTGTTATGTCACCATGCCATTCGGCCTCAAGAATGCCGGAGACACGTTCATGAGGATGATTTCAGAAGTGTTTGCTCACTCAAATCAGTCGGAATGTGGAAGCGTACATGGACGACATTGTGGTCAAGTCACGGAAAGGTTCCGACCTGCTGACTGACCTCGCTGAAACATTTGCCAACCTTAGGAGGTACGATATCAAGATTAACCCATCCAAGTGCACATTCGGAGTTCCTGGTGGAAAATTACTCGGTTTTCTCATTTCTGAACGGGGAATCGATGCAAACCCAGAGAAAGTAGGCACAATACTCCGAATGAAATGACCCGTGCGTGTGCACGATGTTCAGAAGTTTACTGGTTGCTTGGCCGCTTTAGGTCAATTCATCTCTCGTCTCGGTGAGAAGGCATTGCCTCTTTACCGACTGATGAAGAAGTCAGACAAGTTCGAGTGGACTCCTGAAGCTGACGCAACGTTTGCAGAGTTAAAAACCCTGCTTTCCACCCAGCCGGTGCTTGCTGCTCCAATCAGCAAAGAGCCTTTGCTGCTTTACATTGCAGCCATAGGACAAGTCATCAGTACTGTACTTACGGTCGAGCGGGAAGAAGAAGGGAAAGCCTTCAAAGTTCAGCGCCCAGTATATTACATTTCCGAAGTCCTGACCCCATCCAAGCAACGATATCCTCATTATCAGAAGCTTGTATATGGGATTTATATGACCACGAAGAAAGTTGCTCACTACTTCTCTGACCATATCATCACAGTCGTCACCGACGCCCCCTTATCAGAGATTCTGCACAATAGAGACGCAACCGGTCGAGTGGCAAAATGGGCGATTGAACTTCTTCCCCTAGATATCAGATTTGAGGCAAAGAAAGCTATCAAGTCCCAAGCAATAGCAGATTTCCTCGCCGAGTGGACGGAACAGCAGTTACCGACCCAAGTTCACTCGAAGCACTGGACTATGTTCTTCGATGGCTCCAAAATGCTGAATGGTTCCGGTGCTAGAGTGGTCTTGGTTTCCCCCTGAGGAGATAAGCTCAGATATGTACTCTAGATTCACTTTGATTCCTCCAACAATGAAGCGGAATACGAAGCACTCTTGTACGGGTTGCGTATGGCCATTTCACTCGGCGTCCGTCGCCTCATGGTCTACGGTGACTCGGACTTAGTGGTCAACCAAGTGATGCAGGAGTGGGACGTCAGAAGCCCAGCCATGACTGGTTATGCAATGCAGTCAGAAAGCTGGAGAAGAAATTTGAGGGATTAGACCTCCATCACGTTCCCCGACTGAAAAATCAAGCAGCCAATGACCTGGCGAAGATGGGTTCAAAGAGAGAAGCCATTCCGAGTGGCGTGTTTTTGGAGCATGTTCACACACCGTCGGTTCAAGAAGATCCTTTCACTAAGGAAGCCCCACAGCCAAAAAGCGCCACAGATCTGACTGAAGTCGAGGTCCCAGCTGTGGTCGACTTAATCATGGAAGTTCTGGTCATCACTCCCGACTGGACAGTGCCCTATATCGCCTATATTCTGAGGAAAGAGCTCCACGAGAATGAGGAAGAGGCTCGAGAGATCGTCCACCGATCCAAAGCCTTCACCGTCATGAGGGGACAGTTGTACGGAGAAAGTGCGACTGGAGTCAGCCAGAAATGCATAACACCAGAAGAAGGTCGAATGATTCTCAACGACATCCACTCGGGGACCTGTGGCCATCATGCGTCCTCTCGGACCATCGTGGCTAAAGCATACCGAGCGGGTTTCTACTGGCCCAGAGCAAATGAGATGGCAAAAGAGATAGTCGACAAGTGTGAAGGATGTCAATTCTTCTCCAATATGTCGCACAAACCCGCCTCAGCCTTGAAGACCATTCCACTCGTCTGGCCTTTCGCTGTATGGGGGTTGGATATGGTTGGACCACTGAGAATAGGCAGAAACGGCTACACCCATGTATTGGTAGCAGTCGACAAGTTCACCCAGTGGATTGAGGCTAAACCCATCAAGAATCAGGATGCCGGCACCGCCGTCAGCTTCATCAGGGAGTTGGTATTCAGATATGGAGTTCCCCACAGTATCATCGCAGACAAATGGGTCAAACTTCGACTCCGAAGAATTCAGAGCCTTCTGCGCATCTCAGGGTACACAAGTCGACTATGCTTCAGTCGCCCACCCTCAGTCGAATGGACAAGCAGAACGAGCAAATGGCTTAATTCTCAAAGGGTTGAAACCCCGACTGATGCGCGACCTCAAGCACGCAACTGGTGCATGGGTAGACGAACTTCCGTCGGTGGTTTGGGGATTAAGGACAACGCCAAACCGGTCGACTGGGAGGACTCCATTCTTCTTGGTCTACGGAGTTGAAGCAGTCTTGCCGAGCGACCTTCTTCACAACGCACCCTGAGTCGAACTCTACACCGAAGCTGAAGCAGAGCAAGCCCGACAGGACGCGGTCAACCTTCTAGAAGAAGAAAGAGAAATGGCCTTGATCCGATCGACCATTTACCAACAGGACTTGCGTCGCTTCCATGCTAGAAATGTGAAGAGTCGAGCTTTCCAGGAAGGAGATTTAGATCTCCAAGTGGATCAGCAGAAACCACACAAGCTTGCTCCTACTTGGGAAGGTCCCTTCATCGTCACCTAGGTTCTCCATAATGGGGCATACCGCCTTTACAATGTCGAGCACCAGATTGACGAGCCCCGAGCATGGAACGCGGACCTGCTCCGCCCTTTTTATACTTAAGTTTTTCACTCGGATGAGTTGTAATAAAAGTACTCCTGTAGTGTATTTATCAAAGACAAGAGTTTCATAAATTTCTCAGTAATTGTTATTGCTTTTGTTCTCATAAATCTGCCCCCCAGTGGGTGGCTTAGTTGCGAACCCGTTTCGCCTAAGCTTGTAAAAAATCCTACCGAGTGGTAAGCCAGCCTTCCACTCAGAGGCTTAGCTGCGAATCCATTTCGCCTAAGTTAAAACAAAATCCTACCGAGTGGTGAGCTAGCCTTCGACTCGGAGGCTTAGCTGCAGTCCAAGTACTCGGCTAAGTAAACAAAATCCTACCAAGTGGTAAGCCAACCTTCCACTCGGAGGCTTAGCTGCGAATCCATTTCGCCTAAGTTAAAACAAAATCCTACCGAGTGGTGAGCCAGCCTTCCACTCGGAGGCTTAGCTGCAGTCCAAGTACTCGCCTAAGTAAACAAAATCCTACCGAGTGGTAAGCCAGCCTTCCCCTCGGAGGCTTAGCTGTGAATCTGTTTCGCCTAAGTTAAAACAAAATCCTACCGAGTGGTGAGCCAGCCTTCCACTCGGAGGCTTAGCTGC
>NC_041383.1:483744219-483750333 GCF_002162155.2 Triticum dicoccoides | reverse complement strand
CGGGGGCTTAGCTGCAGCCCAGTGCTCGCCTAAGTTTCTAAAATCCTACCGAGTAGAGAGCAAACCTCCCACTCGGGGGCTTAGCTGCAGCCCAGTGCTCGCCTAAGTTTCTAAAATACCTACCAAGTGGAGAGCAAACCTCCCACTCGGGGGCTTAGCTGCAGCCCAGCGCTCGCCTAAGTTTCTAAAAACCTACCGAGTGGAGAGCGAACCTCCCACTCGGGGGCTTAGCTGCAGCCCAGTGCTCGCCTAAGTTTCTAAAATCCTTCCGAGTGGAGAACAAGTTTCTCACTCGGTGGCTTGGTAGCAACCCAGCGCTCGCCCAAACATGACGAGCACAGGTCAACTGCAATTTGTGCTTGACTCCCAGCTGCAAAAGAGCATTACAGATACTAGTATATATTCCAACCCAAAGAAGATGGTTGTCCGAAAGAAGCAAACGTATTTCAACGGCAAATCAAGTTCGGATAACGTCCTACGGACCCAGAAGTGCTCAGGCATCAAGCATGTTAAAGTTTGTCGGTTACAAAAATCACTCGGCATTCCGAGGCAAATTCAAATCATCGAGCATAGAAGTTTTTTACCCCTCCTGCGGAGGGCTGGAAGGTGCAACAAACTCGTCCAGGTCGATCCCATCTGCGATCCGAGTGGCAGCCGCGATGAAGGTCTCCATGAAAGAACGGAAGTCATGCTTCCTAGTGTTTGCCACCTTGAGAGACACCAGCTTGTCTTCTCTCGCTTCCTTGCAGTGGACGCGGACCAAGGACAGAGCGACGTCAGCACCGCACTTGGCAGAAGACTTCTTCTATTCTTGCACTCGACTTGGAACTTCGTTCAGTCGAGTCATCAGCGACTCATGGTCGTTCTGAAGCGTTTCTTCTGGCCAGAGCGATGTGTCGATGCGCGATGTTGCGGCCTTCAGTCTTGCAGGGTAATCGACCACTGCAGCAATGCAAGACTCGAGGCGGAGCACGTTCATAGCGGTTTCATCCTTCACCGGGGAATTGATGGGATCCAAGCTAGTCTCCACTCGACTAGTCTCCTCTTCAATGTTTGGGCAGAATTCTGCGGACACGATTCAAGGATAAGCTAATGCCCTCATAGCAAGTCAGTAATTACCAATCGGAGATACGGGGTTACCTTCGAGCATGAGGAATAGCTTCTTGGCGAGTCCTCCCAGATAGACCTCCAATTCATTCTTCTTTCCTGCCAGTTCGCCAGCTTTATCACTCAGGACCATATTGGCATTCTTCAGTCGAGTGACTTCTTGGTTGGCCACGTCGAGAGCAGCTTTCAGATTAGTGTTTTCCTCTTCAAGTTTGTTGACAGAAGCCAACTTCTCTTCTGCAAGTTTTGCCTTGTCCGAAGCCGCTTTCTGCGCCTCGGCGAGGTCAAGGTCCTTCTTCTTCAGAGCATCCCTCAGTTTTTCTGCAAAAATCACAATAAAGACTCGAAGACAGGCAAGAAGCAAGGACAGTCATCAAGATTCTCACCAAACATACCTTTTGCCTCCTCCTTCGACTTTGTAAAGTTCTCTTGGACAAGCTTCTGGTCAAGTTCAAGCTGGATATGCTTGTTCTCCAATTCGGTATAATGAGAAACAAGGTCACAAGATTTCTGCGAAAGTTCAGTCAACAGACATCAACGACAGATCACTTCCGAGTGACTAAAAGAAAAATCGTAGTATTTCTAAGACTACAGTTGAATCTAAACATTCAACTGTAGTCTCGGGGACTACACCCAGTGGGTGCACTCAGCGTGCCCCCACTAGTTCTATCAGCTAGACTCGGAGTCGATCAGTCGACCGGAAGCAGTTAACTGTCGGCAGTAAAAAAATCAGACCATAGCCGACTACCAGCAATCGGCCACGGTCTCGGGGACTACACCCAGTGGGTGCACTCAGTGTGCCCCCACCAGTTCTATTATTCCACTCGACCAAGCACGAGTGAAACAAGTAAAGTGAGAAATCTCAAGACACAAAGGCTACAGTCGACTGCCAGCAGTCCACCGTAGAATTGACCCACCCAGTGGGTGCATGACAAACATCAAGATTTCCAGTCGGTGTTTAACTAACCTGGACATTACTCTAGAGAGCTGAACTCGCGTCATAAGCTGCTTGGTTGGCAGTTCGGATCGCCTTCACCTGCTCCATCATAATCCCGGCCTGGCGTATGGCTTCCTTGGCAGCGCTTGCTTGGTCCTCCGGGACATGGTAGGTGGAGAAGAGAGAAGGCGGGTCAGCACTCAACGAGGAAGGGCGGGCAACCGTCAACGGCTCCGCAAAGGACATGGTAGCCCGAGCAATATTGCTCCCCTCTGGAATCAGTGGTCCAGGTGCTGACACAACCTGAGCAGCCTTGCCAGCAGACGCCTTCCTGCTCCTCCTCTGCCTCAGTGGCGCTTCATCGTTATCGTCAGGGAGATCGATGACAATGCTAGGTGGAGCTGCAGAAGAAGTTCAAAGTCAAAAATAAAGATTCAATCGACCGAAAGCGAAACCGCGCAGATCATACCAGGATGAGAAGTAACAGCATCTTCCATTTCTTGGTCCTCATGCCTGGCTAAAGTTTCAGAAGTAGCAGCGCTGCGATTTCAAAAATCAGTCTGTCAGCGATTGAGTCGACCAAGAATGTATCCATGATAAAAGTAAAAACATGAGTTATGTTGTTACCCAGAAACAGTCGGAATCTCCATCCTCATCTTGGGTAGGGCCTTCACCGGTTTTGTTGGGGCCGCTCGTGGTTGCTTCGACGCCTTCTCAGTTGGCGCCGGTGAAGCTGTCCGAGGGCGTTTCGTCGACTGCCCAGCAGGCACGACTCCCTTGCCATGTTCGGCCGCGGGGTCGTGGGTGAGCTTGGACCTCCTTTCGGAATGAGGAGGCACAACTTCCTCCTCCTCTTCCTCCTCCTCTTCCTCCTCATCGGAGGCTACATCTTCATCACCCTCATCACCATCCGATTCCCACTCCTCTTGACTTTCACCTCCACTTCCTTCCTCCTCTGCCTGCGCCTGCGCCCCGTTGGGCATCGACTACAACTCGGTGGTCTCCTAAAAGACAACAAGTAAGACAAAAGTCAACCGACTGGTCCGTGATGAAAACAGAACAGACGGAACAAGAATACAATCGGAGAAAAGTGATCGTACCTTGTCTACCTCATAAGATTGGTCGAGTGGCGGGATCCTCCTGGCTCCACGAGGGTTGTCCTTGTTCCCTGTGATGGCAGTCATCCACATCTCCAGCGTGGCATCGTCGACCTCTTCAAGGTGGACCCGAGAGCTGTCTTCAGTACCAGAATACAACCACATCGGGTGGCCCCAGTACTGGAGTAGTTGGATGCGCCGCCGAAGGAAAACCTCCAGAACGTCCATGCCAGTCACACCGTCACGAATCAACTGGACTACTCGCTCCATCAACATTTTAACCCGAGCCTTCTCGTCCGGAACTACTTTTAGAGAGGATGGCTTGTTCACTCGACTCATAGAGAAGGGAGGGAGCCCAGTCGACTGCCCTGGCGTCGACTGGTCTTGGCAGTAGAACCAAGTTGACTGCCACCCTCTGACCGACTCGGGAAGGGTCATAGCTAGGAAAGCGCTCTTACTCCTCATCTGGACCCCGAGAACCCCACACATCTGGATTACCCGAGTTCTCTCGTCATTGGGGCTGGCCTTTTTCACCGTCTGAGAACGGCAAGTGAATATGTGTTTGAAGAGGCCCCAGTGCGGCCGACAACCTAAGAAGTTTTCACACAAAGATACAAAGGCGGCGAGATAGGCAATGGAATTGGGGGTAAAGTGGTGAAGCTGAGCCCCAAAGAAATTTAGAAACCCTCGAAAGAAAAGATGCGGTGGCAGAGAGAACCCTCGATCTACATGATTCGCCAAGAGGACACACTCACCCTCCTGAGGCTGTGGCTGCCACTCCATCCCCGGGAGCCTCGCCGCCCCGTGCGCAATCAGGCCTTCGTTGGCCAGGTCGTCGAGATCCTTTTGGGTGATGGTCGAGCGGATCCAATCATCCTGGATCCAACCTTGCGGCAAACGAGACCGCGACGAGGATCCCCCTCGACTGGTCGCTCTCCCCTTCGCCTTCGCCGTCGCCGTCGCCTTCTTCGCCCCCTCCAAAGCCGCCGTCTTCTCTTTTACCATTGTCACCGATGAGGCTGGTACGGAGCAGCGGCGTCGGGCAGTTGGTGGGTGCAGCAGATGAATATGGAGGTGAGGGAGGAGAAAATGAGGAGGCACTGTTCAAAAAACCTCCGCCAGTTTCCTTATATGGAGTCACTTCCGAGTGGCCGACAGGTAGGCCCAGGCGATCCTATCAAATCCCGAAAACAGTCGCGCAAGCGATACGTGGTGAAAAAGGCGGTGCGGGAATTGAGGCGTCCCTGCCTTATCCCATCCGAGTACCGCGGTCTTCTCCGCTTCGCGCGCTTCCCAAAATTCGGATCCCACTAAATCCGCTAACCACAAGGCAACTTGTCAGACGGAAGATCTCCTGCGATCCGTCGCTCGGAAATCTCCAAGTTCATAAAGTTCACTCGACAGATATAAAGAATGGATCAAGGCGACTGAACGAAAGTTGACACCCTCACTTGAAAGTCATTGATCCAGAGCAAAACACCTTTACAGCACTAGAAAGCAGGTCGGAAAGATTGCCAACTCCTCCCTCACTCAAACCTCGATCCATTCGGGGGCAACTGATGAAGTCATGTACCTAGGGTAGGGTCATGAACCTGACCAAGCTACCCTCCCCAAGGACATCTTTTAGAATAAGCCGTCTTCCAGTCGACCAAGAGGAACTCCACTCGACGGACTAGAAGACACTCGACGAACCTGAAGACACTCGACCATGAAGACTCACTCGACCACCAGGAGTTCAAGATCTACTCTATATCCAAACGGTCTGTAATTAAGTAGTCTTAATTACCATGATGACACTTTATGTAGGGCGTTACCAGTAACGCCAGACCTTAATGTACTTTACCCCTCCGCTACGTGGGCTGGCTGGGGTCCTGGAATCCTCTATATAAGCCACCCCCCTCCACTGGTAGAAGGGTTCGCACCCCTGTAACTCTCACACACATAATCCAGTCGACCGCCTTCGGGCTCCGAGACGTAGGGCTGTTACTTCCTTCGAGAAGGGTCTGAACTCATAAAACACTTGTGTGCACAACTGCTCCATAGCTAGGATCTTGCCTCTCCATACCTACCCCCTATTCTACTGTCAGACTTAGAACCACGACAATCCCGACACGTGAAATGCCGATGGTACCCCTGAACCGAAAGAACCGCCTCAAATCGGTGGGGGTACTTTTGTAACTTACCCCACATTTTGGACAAGCGCGTCTCTAAGACATGGTGCCCCACTACCATCCCATCCGCCCACCCATTCATACACCGAGGCCACGAAAACCCACGACGAAACCCCACACCCTGCTCCGTCCGCCACCTAGCCGGAGCCTATTCCCCGATGACATCGTCCACAGCAACACCTCGACGTCCCTCATCCACCATACCGGATGAGGATCCGTCGTCGATCTCATTGTCCTGCCGGTTCAGCCACCCCGTCCTCCACCTCCAAGGAGCTGCCCCGACGTTCCCCTCGTCTTTTGCACCACCTCCATTCCCACACCGCCGTCTTCACCTGCACCACCGGAAGAGCATCATCATCACTGTTTCCTCGGATGAAGCTGCGGCCTAATCGGCGCCACCAAAGAGGTTGTACACTAATCGCCACATTTTCTTCTTGATTCGATCTCACGATGTTGCCGGCGCTCGGTCCCGAGCCGACACGGCACGGCTCCATCCACGGCGGCGGCGGCGGCCACTTCCTCCACGGCGTTGCTCCCTCGGCGGCGACATCCACATCAGTAGGAGTTGCTGGTTCTTTAGCTCTCGCTCACGCTACTGCTCTGCTCTTGCTCTCGGTCCCCTGCCTGGTCTGCTCTTGCTATTGCTCTTGCTCGCACTGCTTCTCTCGCTCTTGCTCTTGCTTGCGATGCTGCTTTGATTTAGCTACACTTCAGTCGATTGAATCGACTTTTGGGTCAGTCGATTTTCAGGGGGTGGGGGGGCTCGCCGGGGTGAAGGAAGAACCAGCCGCAGCGGGGAGGG
>NC_041383.1:483741634-483743846 GCF_002162155.2 Triticum dicoccoides | reverse complement strand
TGGCCGGTGGTGGCTGGCGGCTCAGGGGGGTGGAGGTTGAAGATGAACCGCAGGCCCTTGATTTCGTATCCAACGGCTGCAAAATTGACTGACTAGAGATGAAAAAGTCAGTCGAGCGACGTGTAGCCTCACCTTGCTAGTGCGTTCAGTTTCGACAGCAAAATTCAGTTTTGATAGCAAAATTTAGTTTTGACAGTTAAGTTTAGTTTCAACAGTTAAATTCAGTTTCGACAGTTAATTTCAAAGATGAGCGGCTGATGTATTTTACATCTAGCACTTTGTGGTTATGTATTTTACGTCATGTATTGGAGATGCTATTAGAATTCCACTCAGGTTAACGTTGTTAGTTGTCTCTCTTGTCCTGCTTCACCCTCGGCGTCGTACAACTCACCGGAGCTGCTCCAACGACGAAACCCTCCATCATAGCAGAGTAGTACCTCGGGCTCCATCTCTAGACGCCTAAGATCTTCTTCCCCTCCTCCGACAACAAAGTCAGCCAGAGCATCCTCACCGGCCAACCCAACCACGCTGAGATCGACATGGATTCGCCAAAGAGGTTGTACACTTGTTGCATCTCTTTTTTACTCTACATGTTATATATATTGTCCACTGAGCACACGGATTTGTTCCTTTAGTGTCTCATTGAAAGAAAAAACATAGGAATTTTAATTTTCACTTGTCCTCCTTTTCAAGTCCCTATTCATGAAGCACAAGACTAAGAGATAGTAGCATAATAGCATTATAACCGTACATTTTCTTGTGGTTTGACTTAATCTCACCATGCTTCTTTGCATCCTGTGATCTTCCAATTGTTGTGAATCAAACACCCAAATTGGCAGAAATGATGTGTCTTTAAATTCTCTGTTTTGCACGTGCATTCCTATCCTATTCCTGTCTATTTCCTATCCCTACATTGTTGGAATACTCCAATTCAAACGAGCCCTTACAAAATTACTTCTCTTACAGATAGTTGCCAAAGAAAACCTTGCGTGGTTTGTCCCGCTCCTGATGCGCCGTTGTCCACCCCAGCTCAGCTGCTCCAATGACAGAAGGGTCCAGCGCAGCAGGGATCCGGCCTCCACACTGTCTTTCGCCACCGCAGATCTTCTTCCCTGCCGCTGGCAGCCATGAAAACTGCATTACCATCATCAACCGAGAAGATGACCTCGACGACTACATGGGTCCGCAAGAGAGGTCGCACTCTTTCGTGTCTGCTTACATTAGGCATTGCTTAATATTACATGCTACTTTATCGTCCTGTTCACCGATTAGACTCTGAGTCAGCTCCAAACTAATGGTCAAACTTGAGTTTTTAAATGATTGTGGGGTACATATCGGGGCCGCTATCAATAGTATCTATCTACTATCTGGTTAATCTCCGGTGTCTACTATGAGTTTCACGTTGGGTGGGAAACAAACAGTAAAGAAGCCATTATCTGTATTTTTTAACTGAAGCCATTATCTACCCGCTATTATTGGTTTTGGGTCTATCCACAGGTTGCTACCATCACTCTGGATTTCTGCATGCACTCCTTACATAATCTCACTATGTTTTATTCCTATGCATGACAGTTATTGTAAACAATGGAACTGAACATGTAGAGCAAAAGAGACGAGCCTTGCATGGCAATAAAATTTCATTCAGACGCCGCTCCATGGTAGGCGCAAAGGTAGCCCCCCTCCACGCATTTCGGATTGTAATCGAGAGGAAGATATCTGTTTTGAGTGGGATTCAGAAGGAGAAGGCAAATCCTATTTACCCCTTGAGGTCTTGGCATGCTGATGTTGGGTATATCATGCATATGGTGTCTTGCATTGCTTACTTTATACATCAAATATGTCATCTGCTTAGTTTAGACATCCTTTGTGCGAATGCCATCTGTTTAGTTTACTCATCGTTTATGTGAATTATGCAACGCCATCTTGTTTAGCCAGGCATCATATATGTGAATTTTGCAATGCCATCCTACTTAGCTAGTCATCTTATATGTAAATTATATCAGGCCATCCTTTTTTGTTACATACTACATTTGTCAACAATGTTAGTACATTCAACTGCTCTTCGTGTGCATCAGCCATTTGACACGGTGATGGCAAATTCTAGAGTGAAAACAAGGTGTTCAGAGCAGACTATGCTATCTGACGAAGCGCATATCTCGCTGGTTACGGATAGCTCCTCAGAGGAGGATTCAGAGACAGATGACCAGTCCTA
>NC_041383.1:483679424-483741381 GCF_002162155.2 Triticum dicoccoides | reverse complement strand
GTTGCTCATATCGTGTGTATGGTGTCTCGCATTGCTATGTCATTTGATTAGTTTAGACATGCTTTGTGTGAATGCCACGTGTTTAGTGTCTAATTACCATATATGTGAATTATGCATTGCCATCTTGTTGCAAGACATTATATATGTGAATTATGCAATTCTATCTTGTTGCAAAGGCATTATATATGTGAATTATGCAATGCCATGCTGTTTAGCCAATCATCATGTATGTGAATTATATCATGCTATCATTTTTTGTATTACGTGTTCCATTTGTCGACAACGTTTGTATATTCAACTACTCTTCCTGTGCATCAGCCATTTGAAGCGGTGATGGAAGTATCTGGAGTGAAAACAAGGTATTCAGAGCAGACGATGCTACCTGCTGAAGCAGACATCTTGCTGGTTATAGAGAGCTCCTCAGAGGAGGATTCAGAGGCTGATGACCAGTCCTATTTCCCCCCTGAGGTCTATGCTCAAACTTGGCAGGGTTATATTACCCATGTCATGCATGTTGTCTTGCATTGCTTAGTTTTTACATCATATATGGATTGCCATCTGCTTACTTGCTTACTATATAAATCATATATTTGAATTATATCATGCCATCATGTTTACATAGTACATACACATCATCTATCTGAATCATGGCATGGCAACCCATTTAATAAAGACATCATATAGTTATATCATCTCATCATGTTTAGTGTTTACAGTCATCATATTTTGAATTATGGCATTCTATCCATGAATGTATGTGAATTATGGCATGCCAACCTATTTAATAAACACATTATATAGTTATGTCAAGTCATCCTGTTTACATAGTCTCATATTTTGAACTATGTCTTTCCATCTTTTTTAGTTAGCCATTATAATGTGAAATTGTGTCATGCTATCCTGTTTAGTTAGCCATCATATATGTGAAATTGTGTCATGCTATCCTGTTTGGTTAGACAACATAAATATGAATTATTCCATGCCCTCTTTTATTCCCCACTATCCATTGCACCTGTCTATCATACAATGTCTATACTTTCAATTACTTTTCTTATTTATCAGCCGTTTGAATTGGAGAGCATGATGGCAGTATCTAAGGGAGTAACAACACGGTCTTCAGAAAAGATAGTGCTCCCAGTTGATGCAGATAGAACCACGGTTGTACTTGCCCAAGGACCAGATCCACCACACATAACCCAGACTCTCGCAGATTGTACCCCTACCCAGTTGGACAGAGAACCAGCTACACCCCTTCTAACCCCAACCCCGGCAGATAGTAACCCAGTTCCAGTTGACACAGCACCGTCTCCACCACAGAGCACCCAAACACGAGCAGTTAGTAAGGGAACTGCAGTGCCCAAAGCACGAGGACCACCACTCCGAATCCCAACTCAACGCTTAAAGGAGAAGAAGATTTGTTCTCAGGTCAGGTTCTGTAGCTATGGTTCATACTCCTTTGCTCTTGCATTACTGTATTTACTCATACCAACTATTTTCAAATTTGAAGGATGGAATTGAAACTCCAACGGCGCAACAGGTATGTTTTAAACCTGTTTCTTTAACTGGTTTGCTGTTGCAACCTGCTCTATGTTGATTTCAGTTTGAATTGAATAAACAGTTATGTTCTCATGTCATGCACATTATAAGTGTTGTTATTGCTCTATAGTTACCCACACTTATATTCTGTCTATTCTGCTTTATCTTGAACAAATATTATTTGAACTGTCTCTCTATCTTGATTTAGCAACAAAAACTAGAACGATATAGACCATAAAGTGACCATGGTACATAGATATATGTTTGTTTCATGCTGTTATCCTGTCCACTTTACTACTGAACTCATTTACCAAAATGAGTTTCATATACAACATGGTAGACGTGTGATGTGTCTGCTTGTTTCTCTTTTAGAATGCGGACAAAATATTGGAGAACAGTACCGCGTTATCCAATGGTAAAGGAAGTAATGCAGGTAAGGTTCAAGATAGTGAGATATCCCTGTTGGTCTCCAAGAAAGCTGATAAAAACTATCTTGACGACAGTGAGGGAACCCAAAAGTCCTATCTTGATGTAGTGTTCGAGTTACTGGCCACTACTGCTGGCACAAGCTCTTCGAACTCGCTGCCTGAGTCAGTTCATCTTCTTGAGTCTCAACTTCAAGTTGAAAGACATCGATCAGATGTGTTGCGACACGAAGCTGAAGGACTAAGGAAGTCCTTGCAGAATTCAAATGCATATTTTCTGGTGCAACAGCAAGCGCTGGAGGATTTAAGCGCCAAAAAAGAGAAAGTTAATAAGCTTGCTAAGCATCTTGCCAGCATTATGGGTACCCAGAATATTGTTTCTTGAGATCTTCTGAAGTGGTTTCAGTTCTGGATTTGTTTTGCTGTGCCGTTTATTTGCGTTGGTCGCCAACTTTGACAACCAATGTATATGATATGCTGCTTTGTTCCCTATATTTGCACTGGTGGCAAACTTTGATGCCTAGTGGATGCAATATGTGTAATACCCGTGATAGCCTAGCGTTAGTTGCTTGCTTATTTATTTCCTTGTTGTCTTGTTTATTTGTTTTCTTCTAGTCATTGCAGTTCGTTTTCCGCGGTTTGCTAGTGGCTGCAATAACCTATTTTTTATAACTAGGCCACAA
Source organism: Triticum dicoccoides (assembly GCF_002162155.2). NCBI lineage: Eukaryota > Viridiplantae > Streptophyta > Magnoliopsida > Poales > Poaceae > Triticum > Triticum dicoccoides. The sequence continues at coordinate 483,738,737 of NC_041383.1, read as the reverse complement.
TAAACATGGGATAATATTTACTGTAGTGACACTGGGGCTCCTACTGGCCGTACAAACGGTGGGCCTTCTACGAGCCGTAGAAACAATGGGCCTTATACGGGCCATATGATCGATTGGCCAAACATGGGCCAAACAGACCGCATTATGGCCGTAAATGGGCTAGAGTTGGAATCATCCATTCATGGGCCGACCATAACGGGCCATCATTAATAGGCTGTATTTGATGACGCTATGAAAATGGCCCAACGTATTAACGAACGACAAACGGGCCGACTGTAACCACGGGCTGAATTTGGCCCACAAGCAGAAAATGACAGTAACGGACCGTAAGTAAACAAATGCTGGAAATGAGCCCAAGAATAAATGGGCTCTGAGAAGGCCGAAAGATAACATGGGTTGTAAACGGCCCAACGGAATAACGGGCCATTAATGGGTATAAAGTTATACACTATTCATTACGGGCCAGTTTCACCATGGGTCGTTAATGGGTGTAAAGTGATACACTGTTCATTACGGGCCAGTTTCACCAGGGACCTTAATAGGCCAAGAGTTACATAGTGCCTCATATGGGCCGAAAGACTTCATGGGCTATACATGGGCCAGAAGTGAAAATGGGATGGAATCATATTGGATGGCCCAGATGATGCTACTGGGCCTAATTCAGATAGGGCGTAACGGGCCTTGGGTTAGCGAGCAGTAAATGGGCTATATGCGAACATGCCGTTAACAGGCTTTCCATGGGCCGGCCTACCATCTTTTGACCAAGTCAAACAGGCCGGCCTTTTCACAGGAATGGGCCTATGTTGGGCCGTGCCACGTGTCGACATATCATAGGTGCCTTCAGTCCAATGAGTGGATGTCAGCATTCTGGGAACGGGGGTACCCAGACTTGCCTGCCTGCGGCCTACGGTGTGGCTCAAGGAGTGGCCTAGCATGGCCCATCTTCATCAACACAATCTCAATACCCTCGCGAGGGGCCAAGCCTCATGGGGCAGACGACAGGAAGCTTCCTCAGGCACAGCCTCGTCAGGTTGGCTCGTGAGGAGGGGAGAGATCGAGACGGGGTACCTCACGAGGTACCCGTGACGCAAGCCATGACGACCGAAGCCAGGCGGGCACCGGCCTGCATAGAATCCTTGTTTCCTCTTTGGTGCAAAGGGGGCAAGCGTAGGCAAGAGTATCAAGCAAAGGCAACCATTTCCATGCAACAAGACCAAGACCAGCAGAACGGCAGGATGGAGGTCATCGTGGAGCCCAAGCCAGCGTCATCATCAGAGTCTTTGGCAGGCGAGGACCGACTTTAGTCAGGATAAGTGTACTAGATGTTCCCCTTCAAAATGGCCAATTGTTGGCGCCCTTCCCGCTCAATATTTGGGAAGAGGACCAAGGCCTCGCTCTATAAATAGGGCTAGCCACCACAGTAGAAAGGGATCCGGATTCAATCCTTCCCAAGAGGCATCACTTCCAAAAGAACTCCTCCCCTCGCGAGGCAGTTCTTCCTTTGTATTGTTCATCATCAGCCCCTGAGGCAATCCACCACACCACAAACTAGAGTAGGGTATTACACCACAATGGTGGCCCGAACTAGTATAAACCCCATGTCCCTTGTGTTGTTCTTCGTGTAGTTTAGATCCTTGCGAGGCAACGAGACGTGAGTAGGTAGGAGGTGTGATCTCCGTGCGCACCCCAGAGTTCGAACCTTAAGGGTCTGCCGGAACCCAAAATCCGACATTTTGCGCGCCAGGTAGGGGTGCGCCGGAGCTTTCCCTTCCGCCGACCCACTCTCCGCCAACACCGCGTTTCGCCCTCATGATGGGCAACGCACCGCCCGCTCCGGTTGCCAGCGCTAGCACGGGGGCCAGGGGGCTCCGAGCCTTGGCCCCCGCCTTGCGGCAGGTGCAGTGGCCGAACAAGTTCAAGCCGGAGATGCCACTGTGCTACAACTGCACGGCCGATCCGCTGGCTTTCCTGCTGGCGTATGAGGAGGGCGTCCTCAAGGCCGGGGGCGACGACAGGGTCATGGCTAACTGGTTACCCATGGCCCTCACCGGCGTCCTGCGCATGTGGCTGCTCCACCCGCCAATGGCTTCTTTGGCCTCTTGGGGGGAGCTGCGCGGCCCTTTCCTCGCCCAGTACGCTGCACTGGCGCCCCCAGCCATCGCGGCTCTCCTAGGTGGCTCGCAGGCGCCACCTTCAGGCCGCCACATCAAATCATTCGTCCACCAGATCGGCGCTGCTTCCGCGCAGCATGGGCTCCTCCGGGTTGGGCGGCGCCTAAGGCCGATCTGGCCTTCAGCTCGGATGATCACCCCTCCTGCTCGGGCACGCTCCCAATGCTGTGCACCCCCACCATCTGCCAGGTGGCCGTCACCAGGACCCTCATCGACGGCGGTGCTGGCCTCAGCGTGCTCTCGGTGGAAGCCTTCAGCCTCCTCCATGTACCGCTGGAGCGGCTTCAGCCCAGGAGGCCCTTCTTGGGCGTCGGAGGCGGTTCCACCGGCTCCCTGGGATAGATCCGCCTCCCGGTGACCTTCGGCACCTACGACAACTTCCGCACGGAGCTAATCGACTTCGACATCGGCCCCATCGGCCTCCCATACAATGCCATCCTCGGCTACCCGACACTAGCCCGATTCATGGCCGCAACTCACCCAGCGTACAACCTCATGAAGATGCCCGGGAGTAGCGGCGTCCTTACTGTGTCCGGAAACACCGGGGATGCATTGCAAGCGCTCAAGCTTGCCTTCGAGACTGCGGCGGTGGCGCAGCCCGCTGGCTCAGCCGCCCCCGGGCCCAAAAGGGTTGCGCCAGCCAAGAAGAAGCAGTTGTTCAGCCAAGACAAGGCGGAAACCAAGCAGGTACCGGTCGACGAGTGTGAGCCCACCGGGGCTACCTTCACGATTGGCACCAACCTCGAACCTGAGCAAGAGAAGGCCCTGGTCAGTTTCCTACGCGCGAACAGGAAGGTGTTTGTGTGGGAGCCTAATCAGCTAGCGGGAGTCCCGAGGGATGTAATTCAGCACCATCTCAACGTGTGTCCCAACGTGCACCCTGTGAAGCAGAAGGCACGGCGGCAGTCCACGGAGAAGCACGCCTTCATCATCCAAGAGACCCGCAAGTTAGAAGCAGGAGGGGTCATTCGCGAGGTTCGCTACCCAGATTGGCTGGCCAACCCTGTCGTCGTGCCAAAGAAGGGGGGAAAGCAACGCATGTGTGTCGACTTCACCAACCTCAACAAAGCCTGCCCGCAGGATCCATTCCCACTTCCACACATCGACCAGATCGTTGACTCCACCGCCAAGTGTGACCTACTATGCTTCCTGGATGCCTTCTTAGGCTATCATCAGATCAAAATGTCGGTGGAGGACATGGAGAAGACAGCCTTCCTAACCCCGTGTGGAGTATACTGCTACACCTGCATGCCGTTCGGGTTGCGCAATGCAGGCGCAACCTTCCAGCGGTTGATGCACATCACTCTGGGGCGACAGCTTGGGAGGAACGCTAAAACTTACATGGATGACATTGTGGTGAAGTCTCGGGAGGCGAAGACCCTGATACAGGATCTGGAAGAAACCTTCGCGAGCCTCAGCAAAGTGGACATGCGGCTCAACCCGGAGAAGTGTGTGTTTGGAGTCCCCTCGGCCAAGCTCCTAGGCTTCCTCGTATCACATAGAGGCATTGAGGCTAACCCAGAGAAGGTCAAGGCAGTCGAGGACATGAGCCCGCCAAAGACCCTCAGGGAAATGCAAAAGCTCACCGGGCGCGTAACCGCTTTAGGGCGTTTCATCTCCAAGCTGGGAGAGTAGGCGCTGCCTTTCTTCAAGCTGATGAAGAGGAAAGGCCCCTTTGAATGGACTGAAGAGGATGACAAATCATTCCAAGACCTTAAGAGGTACCTTACCAGCCCCCCGGTGATGTTGGCCCCTCGCCCTCGGGAGCCCCTGGTGCTCTACCTTGCAGCCACCCCTTATTCCGCCAGCGCAGCCCTGGTAGCAGTCCGAAAGGAGCGTCAGGCCTCGGCTATCGTCGCACTCTCGGCCGAGGCAGAACAGTGCCCGGAAGGCCTCGCAGAGGCCACGACCGCAGCAGAGAAAGATCAGCCCCGCCCAGAGAGCGCACTAGGAGGAGAAGAGGCTCCTTCAGGCGACCAAGGACTGAGGGCCGCGCCACCCCAGGAGGCGCCCCGGCCTCCGGAGGACGCGGGCCGCGTCGGCACCCTCAATCTCGTCGAGCATCCGGTGTACTTCGTCAGTACGGTGCTGCGGGACGCAAGGGCACGGTACCCAATGCCTCAGAAGCTCCTCCTCGCACTGTTGGTAGCCTCGCACAAGTTGCGGCGCTACTTTCAGCGCCATCCCATCAAGGTCGTCTCAGCCTATCCCCTGGAAAGGGTGCTCAGGAGCCCCAATTCAGCGGGGAGGGTTGCCAAATGGAACATCGAACTGCAAGCATTCCAGCTAGAATTCAGCACTACCAGGGTCATTAAGGAGGCTGCGCTCGCGGATTTCATGGCAGAACAGACAGAGGCGCCAGGGCTCAAACTGGGTGAGGACCGGTCACTCTCCCCGGGGAGTGAAGCGCCGGATGGTTGAGTGATGTACTTCGACGGAGCATTAGCGCGGCAGGGCGCAGGGGCTGGTGCAGTGCTCATATCCCCCACTCAGGACAAGCTTTACTATGCCGTGCAGCTCTGTTTCCAGCATGGGGAGAAGGTCTCCAACAACATAGCAGAATATGCGGGCCTGATAGCGGGCTTGAGGGTAGCCATCGCCTTGGGAGTAAAACGAATCACCATCAAGGGTGACTCGCAACTCCTCGTCAACTTCTCCAACAAAGTGTACGAGCCAAAGGATGAGCACATGGAAGCGTACCTCGCTGAGGTTCGCAAGATGGAGAAACAATTTTGGGGGCTGGAGTTGCAGCATGTGCCTCGCAGTACCAATTAGGAGGCTGACGACATCGCCAAGAGAGCATCCAGGCAGCTACCTCAGGAGCCTGGCGTCTTCGAGGAGCGGCTCTTCAAACCCTCGGCGAGGCCGACGTTATCAAGCACGGCGCAACCTAGGGAGGAACTCCCTCAGCCACCTGCCTCAGGAGCCCCGGCCTGCGGCCCGGGCTCGGTGGCACGCCTGCTTCTGGTGTTGCAGCCTTTGGAAGAATGCTGGATGGCAGAATTCAAGATCTACTTGACGCAAGGGACTCTGCAGAGAAGGAGGAGGACGCGGAGCGCGTGGCATGACAGGCCACGGCCTACAGCGTCAAGGATGGGGAGCTCTACCGAAAGCAGCTGAACGACGTGTCCCTGCGTTGGTTTCCCAGAGAGCAAGGGAAGGAGCTACTGGCAGACATACACGGCGGAGACTATGGGCACCACTCATCCTCGCGGACCCTCATTGGCAAGGCATTTCGTAGCGGGTTCTACTAGCCCACAGCGCTCAACGACCCCGTTGAGCTGGTGAAGGCTTGTGAGGCCTGCCAATTCCACGCCAAGCAGATCCACCAGCCGGCGGGGGGACTGCAGACCATACCCCTCTCATGGCCATTCGAAGTTTGGGGGCTAGACATTCTGGGCCCGTTCCCTCGGGCGCCAGGGGGCTACCGCTACCTCTACGTCGTCGTGGACAAGTTCACCAAGTGGGCCGAGGTAGAAGCCGTCCGCACCATACCCGCGGGCTCAGCAGTCAAGTTCATAAAGGGCCTCGTGAGCCGATTTGGGGTGCCTAACCGCATTATCACCGATAACGGTTCGCAGTTCACCAGCAATCTCTTCAAAACATATTGTGCTAACCTCGGAACGCAGATATGCTATGCCTCGGTGGCGCACCCCCGGAGCAACGGCCAGGCTGAGCGGGCCAACGCGGAGGTCCTGAGGGGCCTCAAAACCAGAACCTTCAAGAAGAAGCTAGAAGCCTGCGACAGGGGCTGGTACGACGAGCTTCAATCTATGTTGTGGTCCATCCGCATGACCGCAACCAAGCCGACTGGCGAGACCCCGTTCTTTCTAGTTTATGGAGCTGAAGCTGTTCTCCCTCACGAGGTCAGGTGTCGTTCCGCATGGGTCCTGGCGTTCGATGAGGCGCAGCAGGACGCCATGCAGGGGACGGGTCTCGTGCTTGGGGAGGAGCGTCGCCGAGAAGCCGCGCTACAAGCAGCAAGGTACCAACAAGCACTGCGGTGATACCACCGCCGCAACATCCGCCCCAGGACTCTTGAGGTAGGGGACCTCGTGCTTAGACGGGTTCTCTCCAGGGAGGGGCTGCATAAGCTCTCTCCCATGTGGGAGGGCCCATTCAAGGTTGTTCATGTTTCCAGGCCCGGCTCCACGCGCTTGGAGACCCAGGAGGGGTGCCCGTCCAGAACGCGTGGAACATTCAACATCTTCGAAGATTTTACCCCTGAAAAAGGCCTGGTGCCTGTGAAGAAGGCGAATGCATGTGAAGTTGCCGCATTTTGGAAAAGGCCCGGTGCCTGTGAAGAAGGTGAATGCTTGTGAAGTTGCCGCGTTTTGGAAAAGGCCCGGTGCCTGTGAAGAAGGCGAATGCCTATGAAGTTGCCGCGTTTTGGAAAAGGCCCGGTGCCTGTGAAGAAGGCGAATGCAAGTTGCCACGTTTTGGAAAAGACCCGGTGCCTGTGAAGAAGGAGAATGCCTGTGAAGTTGCTGCGTTTGGGAAAAGGCCAGGTGCATGTGAAGAAGGCAAACGCCTGTGAAGCTCGCCGCCCGTGACACTCTCACGTAATAATGAGTGGGGATGTACACGCCCTGGAGTCTCCGGAGTGCCGCCCTCGGGCCTTGGGGGCTCCCGCCCACGCCCAGTGGCAGCACTTAGCTCCACGCTGGTGAGAAGACGTCGAAGACTATATTAGGTGTCGGACGCGGCTTCTTTCATTTGCTTTCCGCAGTTGGCTTGTTTGTTTCTATTTGAAGTTTTATTGAAGCTGTTACCGTTTCTAGCTCGCGACCCTTCGTCCATTTCACTTGTTTGTTTAGTTTTCTCTCCCGCAAAGTCTCACGAGGGAGGAACATGGGCACCCTCGCGAGTGTTTTCTGCCCCGGTGATTTGGAACTTCCCTATCCGAGTCCGCTGCGGGAGCACCCCTCCCAGTCTGTGCCCCACGGGCATCGCGACACAATCACGGGACTTGGGTTGGTCGTCCCCGCTACCAAGGCTGGAGACTACCCCTACTGACTAACCCCTGCAGGACACAAGGCGCACGACGAGGCCCTAGCCTCGGGAGGCGAGGACCGCAACGAGCTTCCCCCCAAGCTAAGTAATTTCCACACATAAACACGCGGAACAAAAACATAGATTAAACAGCAACAGTTCAACACGCCCCCGTGGGGCACCAGACTACCTTCTTTTTGCACATGAAAGAAAGAAAAGCAAAATGGGCACGACTTGCCCGGCATCAACTCTCGGCAAGGGCTCGTACTGCCTCCAGAGCTCAGCTGGATTCCGTCTCCCGCTTCACCGAGGCACGGTGTCGGGCCGACCCGCTGCCCTCTCCCAGGTGGGCGCGACAGTGAGGGGGCTGATCGCGACCACCGCTGGAGGAGCTGTCGTCCGATGGGGAGTCACCAAAGCTTGGCGGGACTCGGGCACCGCTGCCCGTGCGCCTCCCACCACCTTCATCCCGATCAATGTCGAGGTTGGGCGCACAGCCACGATCATCGTCTTCGGGGCAGCATCCAGCGCGGCGGCCGTGTTCCCCAAACACCCTCACGTAGAGGGTGGCATCGCCGTCGAACTTAAAGTGTAGAGTGCACCGTCGGCTCAGGCCGCGCGCATGGGCAAACGTTTAACACCCGCGGGTCGGGCCACCTCCCCGGCGGTGGAGACCTCCAGAGTAGCCCAACAGGCCCTGCTGCAGCAACCATCCGCCTGAAGCCAAAGGCCGCCTGGGGCACCAGCCGAAAGTTGACCTACAAAGAAGTGGGGGAGCTCGAGCCAGGTGCCGGTCGGGTCCGCCGACCACACGACAAACTCCGGCAGCACCTCCGCCTAGCAGGAACGCGTCCTGGGGGTCGCGCAGCCATAGCATACCTCTCGTCGGCAGCCGGGCGCCCACCGCCGTGCAGAGGACTGCTTCCACGACCACAGGAAGCCGCACCGGGGGCCGTAGGGTGCTTGCGAGGGCGGCCCCGGCCACGCTTGGCCGGAGGAGAGCCATGCCCTTCCTGGCGAGCCTTTCCTTTCTCCGCGGCTGAGAACCTCTTCGGCGGGTCCATGGGGACGACGAGCGGCCAAGAAGAAGAAGGGGAGTAGCAGGAAGGGATGGACTGGAAGGGCTCGCGCCATTCCGTACATATAGCCAGGGAGGCCAACCGCCGGCCTCCACGATCACAGGTAATCATGACCCGTTTTTCATGCAGGGACTTGTCAAGTCGTGCAGTTACCGAGGCGTCATGGGGGAGCAGGGATGACCACGTCCAATCAACCGCCACGCGGCGCCCAAGGCCGTAGGCAATTGGGGCCCGCCGCGCTTCGCACTTGCCTGCCTGCGGGGGCTACTGTCGGCGTTCTGGGAATGGGGGTACCCAGACTTGCCTGCCTGCGGCCTGCGGCATGGCTCAAGGAGTGGCCCAGCACAGCCCATCTTCATCAACACAAGCTCAAGACCCTCGCGCGGGGCCAAGCCTCGCGGGGCGGACGACAGGAAGCTTCCTCAGGCACAGCCTCGTCAGGCTGGCTCGCGAGGAGGCGGAGAGATCGAGATGGGGTACCTCACGAGGTACCCGTGACGCAAGCCATGACGACCGAAGCCAGGCGGGCTCTAGGCGGGCGCCGGCCTACGAAGAGTCCTTGTTTCTTCTTTGGTGCAAAGGGGGCAAGTGCAGGCAAGAGTATCAAGCAAAGGCAACCATTTCGGTGCAACAAGACCAAGACCAGCAGAACGGCAGGATCGAGGTCATCGTGGAGCCCAAGCTAGCGTCATCATCAGAGTCTTTGGCAGGATAAGTGTACTAGATGTTCCCCTTCAAAATGGCCAATTGCTGGCGCCCTTCCCGCTCAATATTTGGGAAGAGGACCAAGGCCTCGCTCTATAAATAGGGCTAGCCACCACAGTAGAAAGGGATCCGGATTCAATCCTTCCCAAGAGGCATCACCTCCACAAGAACTCCTCCCCTCGCGAGGCAGTTCTTCCTTTGTATTGTTCATCATCAGCCCCTGAGGCAATCAGCCACACCACAAACTAGAGTAGGGTATTACACCACAATGGTGGCCCGAACTAGTATAAACCTCGTGTCCCTTGTGTTGTTCTTCCTATAGTTTAGATCCTTGCAAGGCGACGAGACGTGAGTAGGTAGGAGGTGTGATCTCCGCGCGCACCCCAGAGTTCGAACCTTAAGGGTCTGCCGGAACCTGAAATCCGACAGTGGATGACATCTGTCCCAACGATGAGCCGACACGTGTTTCCTCCAGCCAATGATGATTTTACACATGGAAAATCCCCATTGGTCGAGACTGTTAACGGGTTATCGGATCCAAAACCCGACCCGATAGCTTAACGGCGTTCTGTTACGGTGGATGCCACGTGCCAGTCACCCTTGACGAAAGCACTTCTGTGACACGCGATTTATCGTCATGGAAGTGGACACTTCCATGATGATAATTTTGGTAATGTCATGGAACACTTCTACGATAGCACAGGTATGACTATCTTGATTCTGTCATAAAATTGTCATGGATGTACATGCATGACAAAAAACACAACCTACTGTGACAAACACGTATCATCACAGAAGTGTATTTTTTTGTAGTGACCGATAGGCCTACGATATGGGTCTAGTAGACATGACATCTAGTGGGTCATGCATAGTACTCAATAACTCTTTGGGGGCTTGTAGCCGTTTATCCACCAGGCAAGCCAACAACCCCATGCCATTAACATGCCCTACTCGTCCCCGTCTTCTACTACTATAATACCTTACAACAGTTCGCTCCCAGTCGTCTCGTCCTTTCACATTACACCAGTTCAACTTCTCCTAACCCTCCTCCAAAAATCCATGGCCTCCCAAATCTCCATGGTTGCTGCTGAGTACCAGGTTAGAGCCATCACCGGCGATGAGTTCATCGTCATCTACACACGTGGATCCACGATGGTGAAAGCATGCCTTGCTCGCTTCCTACACATGTTCAACAGTTCAAAGGATGAGTGGGTCGCTGGGCTAGATGTTGAGTACACCATAGTACTGGAAAGAGAGAAGATTCTAAAGGAGGCAGAGGATAAGAAGCCTACTGTGATCCAGGTTTGCATACATAACATGTGCTTGGTCTATGTAGCGACCATGATCCCAATGGATCGAAGTCTCTTTGCTTAAGTGTCATCCTTGGATCGGTAATGCTGACACACATAATACTCAAGGAATTATAACAGAGTTCAATCACACACTTGTTACATCGAGGTCCTCATAAAGAGTATGATTACACAAAAATAGTATGGCTGAAGGCCATCTAAACTAAATAACTGTGGAAGCTTCAAAGGTAAATGAGTCCATCAACTCCAACGGCATAGTTGAGTGCATGACAACGACCTATCGCACATTATTCATCGTCTGAGTAGTCTGCAACATGAGACATTGCAGCTATGTAGGTCAGCACATTGAATATGCTGGCAGAGTTACACTGTAAAGCAATTAATGCAAGAACTACAACTACATGCAATATTGGCTGGTGGAGGCTCTAAGTTTATGATTTTGCATAAAGCTAATTTTTTCCTACAACAAAAGGAATAAATTTTATTATACTACTCCCAAGTTGTACCAATATTTGAGAAGGTTCCTCCAACTCAATCCCAATTAAACAAGTATCATCATTAAACCTAATTCAATTAATTTAAGAGTGGTGAGATCAACAATAATATCCAATTCCAGATACTCACGATGTCCATAACCGGGGACACGGCTAACCATGATTAGTTTATACAGTTTGCAGAGGTTGCGCACTTTTCCCCACAAGACTCGACCGCATCCATGATCGGAATATCGAGACATAGCCTTTCTGAAGCATTAACTCTCTACTCCAGGCAGACCGATACACCTACTTTCCCCTACATCTGCTAGTCCACCTCTTTGAGAGCTCATACAACTTACACAACTATGCCAGAGCCCATAATGGCTTGTGGCTGCACACGGAAGTTTCTAGGCATGAAATATCATATGATCCATTTGAGCCTGGGTGGCGAACCAAGGAAAAATCACACGGGTACTCAAGGGTTTCCCAAATGGACAAACACTCAATTCTCCAGGTGCCCCCAACCAATCCACCTAGATGTGTATTAAAGTTGCCACCTTAATGTTATCCAAGATTAATAACTCTCGCAACTTCCATGTATAGCATGATCCAATCCCCTTCTACGAGCATGGCTAAGCAATAAAAGAGCATAACATATATTCCCGGGGTGATCAAAGGTATTAGGTTCCTACCTCAAGAACTACAACCAAACCACATGTTCCCAATCCCACTCATGCAAATATTTGAGGTGCAGAACTAATGCATAGTAAAAACTGGGTATAGAAAATTATGATCAAAGTGTAACTTGCCTTCCTGACGTTCTGCAAACTCTAGAGATTCGTAGTAACTAGCTTCGCACTCCGGATAATCTAGCGTAGACAAACAGTAGCTTACATAAGCAATCAATCAAACGTAACAAAGGGAAAACGAGAAAAGATCCAAATAAAACTCGAAACAAGAAAACAACTAATCTAAACAGAAAACAAAACCTAACAGCATTATTTTCATGTGGACTAGATCTTAACAGTATGTACATATGATTAGCTACGATTTGCAAAAAGAATCAACTCAAATGGAGTTACGAAACACAAGATACAAACGAAACAAGATCGAATACTAATCTGAACTAAACTCAAATTTTTAATCATCAAAATCATGTTCAAGGTTGTTTATTGGAAAGAGGGGATGGTTTCGAAGATTTAGGCGTTGGTTTCGTCTAATTTGGATAAACAAGCAAAAAGTTACGCTAATTTTAAGATCAGGGGCTAAATCACGAGAAAACTATTCGTGGATAGGTCCCTGGCCGAAAAAAACTAAAAAGAAAAATCTTTCGACTTACGTCCGCTAACAGAACTTAACGAACGAATCCATTCATTACAAAGGTTAAATGGGTGAACGATCGTTATTTAAACTAGTGAATAGAAATGAACCGATCTAAATAGTAAACTCAAAATAAAAACTGAAACTAAACCGGCGAACCGGGACGATTTATACCGGTTCGGTGGAAGCGGTCAACGGCGGGGTGGCGGCTCCGGCGGGGCGAGGCAATGGCGGCGGTGGCGGCGCGGCGTAGCAGCACAACAACAGCGGCGGCGGGGTGCGGGTACGGCGGCGCGAGCGGGCGGCGATGGTGGCTTGGGCGGCGGTGGTTTGTGGGGAGGAGGGGGTCGGGGTCCCGGCTTTTAAAGAGGGGCGGGGCGAGGTGGCTTGGCAGATGGGGCACGAGGCGGCGGCGGACACAGGTGTCCGAGCCGGACTCCTCCATGACGGCGGCGGTCAGGGCTCCTGCCGTGCGGACGAGGAAGGCAGCGTGAGCTGGGCCTTGGCCCGGCTTTGGCTGGGCCGGCCCAAGAAACTTTTTTTCACGGTTTTCGTGAGGAAAAATCCTAATAAATAAAAATAAAAATCTAAAAATTCTAGAAACAATTTTCTCCGTCCCTACCTAATATTTGGGACAAGATGAACATTTTTCTGGACTAAATGCAATTTTTAAAAATGCATGTTTTTCTCTAATTCAAATAAAAGTGCAAATAAAATTCAAATAAAATAATAATTTGATTTCAAAATTTCTTTGCCAATATTTCTTCCTCTGTTTTGAAGAAGTCATTTTATCTTCTCTCATTTATTTTTATTGTTGGAAATAATTGGAGAGAAATTATTGAAAATCAAATTGATCCACTTTTCAAATTTGAAATAAATTCAAATATGAAATTTAAACAAATCCTCCAACTCTCTCCTTGGGTCCTTGAGTTGCTTAAGATTTCTTGGATCACTACCAAAATGCAATAAAATATAATATACATATGATGATCTATGTATAACTTCCAAACTGAAAATTGGGATGTTACAAACCTACCCCCCTTAATATGAATCTCGCCCTCGAGATTCCGGTTGGTCAGCAAAAAGGTGTGGGTGGTCCTTGCGGAGGTCTTCTTCTCGCTCCCAGGTGGCTTCCTCCTTGGTATGCTGGCTCCACTAAACTTTGCAAAACTTGATAACCTTACTGCGAGTAACACGGCTGGAAAACTCGAGAATCTTGACTGGCTTCTCTTCATAGGTCAGATCACTATCCAACTGAATTGCTTCCAATGGCAGTGTATCTCTTAGAGGAATGTCGGCCATCTCTGTGTGGCACTTCTTCAACTGGGAAACGTGAAACACATCATGAACTCCTGACAATCCTTCGGGTAATTCCAACTTGTATGCAACTTCTCTCATACGTTCTAAAACACTGTATGGTCCCACAAAACATGGTGCTAGCTTTCCCTTGACTCCAAAATGTTTTACTCCTCGAAGTTGGACACACGAAGATATGCTCTGTCCCCGACTTCGTAGGCTACCTCCTTGCGTTTAGTATGTGCATAACTCTTCTGCCTGGATTGGGCTACCTTGAGTCTGTCTCAAATCAACTTAGCCTTCTCTTCAGAATCTTTGATTAAGTCTGATCCAAAAAACTGTCGATCTCCAACTTCATCCCACGATAACGGTGTCCTGCACCTCCTTCTGTACAAAGCTTTGAAAGGGGCCATATTCAAACTGGCTTGATAACTGTTGTTATAGGAGAAATCTGCATAGGGAAAATTATCATCCCAAATAGATCCATAATCTAGCGCACAACATGTCCTCCAGAATCTGATTGACTCTCTTGGTCTGTCCATCTGTCTATGGATTAAAGGCTGTACTGAACTCTAGCCTAGTACCGAAAGTTTCATGCAGCTGATTCCGAAACTTTGAAGTAAACTGTGTTCCTCTATCTGATACATTGGTCCTCGAAACTCCATGCAGACATATGATCCTGGTCGTGTATATCTTTGCCAACTTAGCACTCGTATAAGTTGTCTTCACAGCGATGAAATTGGCTAATTTCATGAAGCGATCAACTACAACCCAAATATAGTCATAGCCTGAATGAGTCCTGGGTAATCCAGTGATAAAGTACATGCCAAGTTTATCCCACTTCCATTCAGGTATCGTCAAAGGCTGTAATGACCTTGCTGGTTTCTGATGCTCTGCCTTAACTCTCTGACATACAACACATACTTCTACATACTCGGCAATATCCTTCTTCATTCCTGTCCACCAAAAACTTCCCTTCAAATCCAGATACATCTTAGTGTTGCCTGGGTGAATCGAGTAAGGCGAATCATGAGCCTCTAGAAGAATCAACTTCCTGATCTCAGGGTCATTAGGCACATAAATACGATCCTCAAACCATAAAGTGTCGTGCTCATCCTCACAAAATCCTTTAGCCTTTCCTTTACTCATCCTTTCCTTTATCTCAGCAATCTCCTTGTCCGTCTTCCAGGCTTCCCTTATCTTACCCAAAAAAGTGGACTGAAATTCCAATGCTGCAACATAACCTCTCAGAACTATCTCCAAGCGTAGATCTCGGAGATCATCGCTAACTCCTTAGGTAATCCTCCGGTCATGAGCGTGTTAACATAACTCGTGCGGCTGAATGCATCTGCTACAATGTTGGCCTTTCCTGGATGATAATGCAATCTCATGTCATAATCCTTTATGAGCTCCAACCATCTCCTATGCCTGAGTTTTAACTCCTTCTGCGTGAAGATGTACTTCAAACTCTTATGATTTGTGTATACATCACAACGGTTACTGATGAGAAAATGTCTCCATTTCTTGAGCGCATGCACTACAGCTGCTAACTCCAAATCATGCTTAGCATAATTCAACTCATGAGGTCGAAGCTGTCGTGAGGCATATGAAACAACTCGTCCATCCTGCATAATTACACCTCCAAGTCCTCGACGTGAAGCATCGCAATACACTTGGAAATCCTTGCATATGTCTAGGAGAATCAGCACTGGGGCTGTAACCAAACGTTTCTTCAACTCATGAAAATTGGCCTCACAATCCTCAGTCCATTTAAACTTGGTGTCCTTCTTCAATAACTCCGTCATGGGCTTTGCAATCTTGGATAATTCTCAATAAAGCTTCGATAATAACTTGTGAGTCCAAGAAAACTTCTGATCTCTCCCATTGATGTGGGTGCCAACCATTTAGTGATAGAAGCAACCTTGGTAGCGTTTACTGCTATTCCTTCTCCGGATATAACATGTCTGAGAAATCCAACTTCCTTCGACCATAACTCGCATTTGCTGAACTTGGCATACAATTGATGTTCTCTGAGCTTCTCAAGAACCAAACGCAAATGTTCTGTATGCACTTCTTCATTCTTCGAGTAGACCAATATATCATCAATGAACACTACGACAAACTTGTCCAAAAACTCCATGAACACTTTGTTCATCATACTCATGAAATAGGCAGGGGCGTTAGTCAAACCAAATGACATAACTGTATACTCATATAGCCCATACCTTGTGGTAAAAGATGTCTTAGGTATAGCCTGCTCTCGAATCTTCAATTGGTGATAACCAGATCAAAGATCGATCTTGGAGAAAACCTTAGCTCCTTGTAGTGGTCAAACAAATCATTGATCATCGGTAGAGGGTATTTGTTCTTGATCGGTCACCTCATTTAGTGCATGATAATCAACAACCATCCTCAAAGATCCATCCTTCTTCTCCACTAGAAGCACTAGGGCTCCCCATGGTGATGAACTTGGTTGAATATAACCTTTCTCCAGTAACTCCTTGATCTGCTTCTTTATTTCCTCCATATCATTTGCGGTCATCCGATACGGTCTCTTTGATATTGGTCCGGTGCCTGGCAATAACTCAATCAAAAACTCAATGTCATCCTTCACCACTGGTACTTCCTCCTAAACAACTCCTGATAAGGAATTCACCTGAGTCCTCCTTGGAGCATGCCTAGACACATACTTGATCCTCTTTCCTTCCGGGGTGGTGAGAAAAATTGATTTACTGGTGCAATCAATGTTTCCCTCGTGACTCCAGATCAGGCCGGTGGGGAAGACATGTCTACCTATGGTTACTGGCAACTAATAGCATCCCCTACTAGCCATATACTCCGCTCCTGGGGAACTTACTAACATAGGTGACTTAAGGGATACTGTTGGCAACTTATACTTATCCAGAAATCCCCTTGATATGAATGAATGAGATGCACCAGTATCAAAAAGAACAAGTGTTGTAAATGCATTAATCAAAAACTTACCGACAACTGCGTCGGGCTGCTCCTCAATCTCCTCCACACTGACGTGGTTCACCTGACCTTTGGTAAAGGGGTTGGGCTTCTTTGTAGAACTTCCATTGCCATTTCCATTCTTGGCGTCAGGACATTTACTGGCGTAATGTCCGGTCTTCCCGCACTTGAAACAGGTAATGTGACTCAGATCCCTCTTGGCTGGTGTTGCGGGGTTGGAACGGTTTTGACTGTTGCTTCCTCCATTCCCATTGCCATTCTTAGGGCCATAGTGGTTGTGCGAACTTCCTCCATTGTGCGTATGTCCTCCATGTTTGTGAGTATGTCCTCCCGAGTACGGGGAATAGCGAGGCTTCTGCTAAGCTCCAGAAGTGTACCTCCCCTGTCCATACTTCCTCTTGCGATTATCAATCTGTTATTGCTTGCCTTCTATCATGAGGGCCCTGTCTACCAACTCCTGGTAGTTGTTGAAGGTTGCCACCATCAACTACATGCTCAGCTCATCATTGAGTCCCTCAAGAAACTTCTCCTACTTTGCGGCATCTATGGCCACATCATTTGGGGCATAACGGGCTAACTTGCTGAACTCATCCACATACTGTCCCACTGTACGACTCCCTTGGCGCAAGTTGCGAAACTCGCGCTTCTTCATGCTCATAGCTCCAGCTGAAACATGGTGGTGCGAAAAGCCTGCTGAAACTGATCCCATGTAACTATATCAATGGAGTAAGTGGTGGTGAAGTTCTCCCACCAAGATGTTGTGGGTCCATCAAGCTGATGAGTGGCAAACCGCACTCTCTCTGCATCTATGCATCCTGCAGTAGTCGGCTCCCTTCCAATCTTGCGGAGCCAATCATATGCAAGAATCGGCTCGGTGCTGCTAGAGAACACCGGCGGATTCAACCTCAGAAAACGGGCTAGGTAGTCAACAGGAGGTGGTGGCGGTGGGTTGTTGTTGTTGTTATTGTTATTGTTGTTGTTGTTGTTGTTGTTGTTGTTGCCCTGATTCTAGTTCTGAACTAGCATCTGCATCAAGGCATTCTGCTGCTAGATCAACTGAGTGAGCTCCGGTGGGAACACGAATGGTGTCACATCTTGGAGGCATCTGATGGGTTAGAAGGGGTGAGAAAACGAAATAGAATAAGGTCTAAGAGAGATTTCACTACCCATATGCACATGAGGCAAAACAATCAATTCACTTCATTCAATACCA
The DNA here is from genome assembly GCF_002162155.2 of Triticum dicoccoides. Classification (NCBI taxonomy): domain Eukaryota; kingdom Viridiplantae; phylum Streptophyta; class Magnoliopsida; order Poales; family Poaceae; genus Triticum; species Triticum dicoccoides. Next base: position 483,721,202 of record NC_041383.1, on the reverse strand, counting down.
AACAAGGTTCACACAAACGGTCTAACTACGATTTCAAATCGATCGATGCTAACTACTTGGAAGAATACTACTAGTCACATGGTGATCGTCTAGAAATTTTGATTGGTGGAAGACTCCATGATATCTGCTCCTGCTTCGTCTACGTAGTCGTCATCACTGTCATCATTTGCATCACTATCTGTGTCGGTGTCGTCCAAGATGATGTAGTCCTCTGAACGGATTTCCTTTTCAGGTTCTCGCTTATGGTTCTCCACGGGTAGTCCTAGCTTCCTCTTCAGGTCTTCATGCTTCTCCAGTAGTACAACAATTTTTCCTCATGTCCATCGTGTGTTGACTTGAGTTCCTCTTCTAGTTCGATATTCTTCTTCATCAGCTTCTTGATCTTCTTCATGTTGAAGCACAGCTAATTCTCATATCGGTGAATGTGATCACCCATCTCTTGAATGTATGCTGCAATAGATCCATCCTTCCTGGTACGAATCATCTCCCATTCCTTGTCTCGGCGTCCACATATTTGATAGATGGTGTTTTCAAGCTCCTTGTGGTACAGTTCACATATGCGTCCAAAAGTGATGTGGGCTGCCATGCTCTTTCCCAAACTCCAACTTGGTGCATCCAGGTAGAAATCAATAGGCTCCGTTATTGGCACAAATGTCCTCCCAAGTACCCAAATTTTGATCTTCCAGCGCCCCTCTTCCGATAAAGTTGCAGAGAAAGTCCAAGTGAAGCTTGGTAATCCGATGTTCAAGTACTTGGTGACTTCCTTCAAGTGTCATCCGAAAGGGGTGTCATCGTCCGGCTGAGTGAACTTGTTCCTGGGGTCCGCCATCTATAGAGTATAAATAGAGGAGAATTAAAAATGAGCAGAGAAGAGTAATCATGTGGCTTATCCTAGTGGTCACGTCCTACAGCTAGTGTGTGCTCTGATACCATCTTTTAGCGACCATGATCCGAATGGATCGAAGTCTCTGTGCTTAAGTGTCATCCCTCGATCGGTAATGCTGACACACACAGTACTAGAGGAATTATAGCATAGTTCAATCACACAGTTGTTACATCGAGGTCCTCATAAAGAGTATGATTACACAAAAATAGTATGGTTGAAGGCCATCTAAACTAAATAACTGCGGAAGTTTCAAAGGTAAATGAGTCCATCAACTCCAACGGCATAGCTGAGTGCATGATAGCGACCTATCACACCTTATTCATTGTCTGAGTAGTCTACAACATGAGACATTGCAGCTATGTAGGTCAGCACATTCACTATGCTGGCAGAGTTACACTGTAAAGCAATGAATGCAAGAACTACAACTACATGCAATATTTGGCCGGTGGAGGCTCTAAGTTATGATTTTGCATAAAGCTAATTTTCCCCTACAACAAAGGAATAAATTTTATTATACTACTCCCAAGTTGTACCAATATTTGAGAAGGTTCCTCCAACTCAATCCCAATTAAACAAGTATCATCATTAAACCCAATTCAATTAATTTAAGAGTGGTGAGATCAACAATAATATCCAATTCTAGATACTCAAGATGTCCATAACCGGGGACACGAGTAACCATGATTAGTTTATACAGTCTGCAGAGGTTGCGCACTTTTCCCCACAAGACTCGACCGCATCCATGATTGGGATATCGAGACATAGCCTTTCTGAAGCATTAACTCTCTACTTCAGGCAGACCGGTACACCTACTTTCCCCTACATCTGCTAGTCCACCTCTTTGAGAGCTCATACAACTTACTCAACTATGTTAGAGCCCATAATGGCTTGTGGCTGCACACGGAAGTTTCTAGGCATGAAATATCATATGATCCCTTTGAGCCTGGGTGGTGAACCGAGGAAAAATCACACGGGTACTCTAGGATTTCCCAAATGGACAAACACTAGATTCTCCAGGTGCCCCAACCAATCCACCCAGATGTGTATTAAAGTTGCCACATTAATGTTATCCAAGATTAATAACTCTCGCAACTTCCATGTATAGCATGATCCAATCCCCGTCTACGAGCATGGCTAAGCAATAACAGAGCATAATGTATATTCCCAGGGTGATCAAAGGTAATAGGTTCCTACCTCAAGTACTACAACCAAACCACATGTTCCCAATCCTACTCATGCAAATATTTGAGGGGCAGAACTAATGCATAGTAAAAATTGGGTATAGAAAAGTATGATCAAAGTGTAACTTGCCTTGATGATGATCTACAAACTCTAGAGATTCATAGTAACAAGATTCACACTCTGGATAATCTAGCATAAACAAACAGTAGCATACATAAGTAATCAATCAAACGAAACAAAGGGAAACCGAGAAAAGATCCAAATAAAACTCGAAACAAGCAAACAACTAATCTAAGTAGAAAACAAAAACTAACAGCATTAATTTCATGTGGATTATATCTTAACAATAGGTACATACGATTAGCTACAATTTGCAAAAAGAACCAACTCAAACGGAGTTATGAAACTCAAGATACAAACGAAACAAGCCGAATACTAATCTGAACTAAAATCAAATTTTAAATTGTCAAAATCATGTTCAAGTTGGTTTACTAGAAAGAGGAGATTGTTACAAAGATTTAGGCGTTGGTTTCATCTAATTTGGATAAACAAGCAAAAAGTTACGCTAGTTTTAAGATCAGGGGCTAAATCGCAAGAAAACTATTGGCAGATAGGTCCCTGGCCGAAAAATAAACTAAAAAGAAAAATCTATCGGACGAACGTCTTCTAACAGAACTTAACAAACGAATCCATTCGTTACAGAGTCTAAATGGGTGAAGAATCGTTATTTAAACTAGTGAATAAAAACGAACCGATCTAAATAGTAGACCGGAAAAAACCCAAAACTAAACCGGTGAACCGGGACGGTTTATACCGGTTCGGTCGAAGTGGTCAACGGCGGGGCGGCGGCTCCGGCGGGGCGAGGCAATGGCGGTGGCGGTGGCGCAAGCGGCAGCAGCAGTGAGCGGCGGCGAGCGGCGGCGGCGCGGCGCAGCAGCACAGCAACAGCAGTGGTGGCGGGGTGCGGGTGCGGCGCCGTGAGTGGGCGGTGATGGCGGCTTGGGCGGCGGTGGTTTTTGGGGAGGAGGGGGTCGGTGTCCCGGCTTTTAAAGAGGGGCGGGGTGAGGTGGCTTGGCGGAGTGGGCACGAGGCGGCGGTGCACACGGGAGTCCAAGACGGACTCCTCCATGGCGGCGGCGGTCGGGACTCCTCCCGAGCAGACGAGGAAGGCGGCGTGAGCTGGGCCTTTGCCTAGCTTCGGCTAGGCCGGCCCAAGAAACTTTTTTTAAACGATTTTCGTGAAGAAAAATCCTAATAAATATGAATAAAAATCTAAAAATTCTAGAAACAAATTTCTCCATCCCTACCTAATATTTGGGACAAGATGGACATTTCTCTAAACTTAATGCAATTTTTAAAAATGCATATTTTTCTCTAATTCAAATAAAATAATAATTTGATTTCAAATTTTCTTTTCCAATATGTCTCCTCTGTTTTGAAGAAGTCATTTTATCTTCAATCATTTATTTTTATTGTTGGAAATAATTGTAGAGAAATTATTGAAAATCAAATTGATCCACTTTTCAAATTTTTTATAAATTCAAATATGAAATTTAAATGAAACCTCCAACTCTCTCCTTGGGTCCTTGAGTTGCTTAAGATTTCTTGGATCACTACCAAAATGCAATAAAATATGATATGCATATGATGATCTATGTATAACATCCAAATTGAAAATTGGGTTATTATAGTCTACCACATATGCCATGCCGACATTGAGTGCCAGGATTTTAAGAAGTTCCTCAAGGACGAAAGAGTGAAATTCATTACTGTAGACTTTAGGAACGACAGGGATGTCCTTGGTCGGATGGGCCTCGTTGTACGCCAGCCCTTTGATCTCCAGAAGGCAAGCCTGGTGTCCTCCTCTCAGCCTTCAATGCTGACCCTGGAAGCAGCCATGATTGATCCTTTGTATGCTAAACTGAAGAAATCTCACCACGAGTTTCATCATGCATGGGAGTCGAAGACATTAGATGAAGATCACATCCTGTACGCAGCAATGGATGCCTACCTTTGTTTAAATATCTACAAGGGTTGGATGAAGAAGCAGAGCCCAGTGTCCGGTTCAAGCAAAGAAGCGTCGGCGAAGAGGAAGAGGAAGAGGGACGAGGACGAAGTCGAGGACATGGACTCGGACTCCGAGTAAGGTGGCAGTGCCGTCGCTCATGCTACTTCTACTCCAGTGTCAAGCGGACCAGTTGCTTAGTTTTATTTCATGGGTGTGTTGTGCTGAGCCCCCAGCAGAACTATGTTTATGTTCTTTCTCGTTATTTGAACTTTATGTTCTTTCTCATTATTTGAACTCTTTAGTACGTATAGTAGTACTAGTACTATGTCTTACTATTGTTCTTCTTGTAGTTGGTACTACTTCTCATATCTTCGTGTTCCTACTGTACTTAATATGTTCATACTAGTAGTATAATTTGGGTCAGTCGATTTGTGAAAGAAGTTCGACGGAGCGAAGGAAGAAGACGGCAGAGAATCTACCCCAGTATCTATATTAGGGTGGTAGTGTGCCCATGATCTATCTTATGAGTGTTGGGTGTGGAATGCAGTTCGCAGAAAAAATGGATCATGCCCGGGGTTAAACAGATGGCGGGGGGTGGGGGAAGCATGGCGGTGGCAGGCGGTTAGGGGAGGGCGTGGCGGCGGCGACAGGCGGTTAGGTATGTGGTGGGCTGAGAAGATGAATAGTGCATCAATTTCGGTGGGTGAAGAAGCCCTTCTAGCCATCCATGTTGCATCCAACGACTCATAAGAGTCAACTGACCCAAATTGCTCCTTCAGATTGCAGGATCCACGTGGCATTCAAGGTCTCGAAGGTAGATTCCGCGTCCACACCCAGTTTGCGGGCTCGGGCGTGACCGGTTTCCGCCGCGACAGCCACCATGCGCGCCTCCTCCGTGAGAGCGGAGACGAAGATGACATGCTAGTTCCTCCTTGCCGGCGTGCTGGAGCACGCACTCGTCCTCCTCTTCTTACGCTGCATGCATAGACGCGGCTCCACCAACTGCTAGTGTGCTTGGCAGCGCGGCAGGATCGCGAGGAGGGACTGCACATGAGGTGAGCGGGCGAGCCTTCGGCTTCATGGCACGGGGATGGCGGAGACACGATGGTGATGGGAGAGAAATTGTTGGCCAGAGCAGGCGGGCGCCGGCATGCGCAACGGCGGCGGCATATTGATGAGTGCGCGTATGGGAGCTTAGTTTAGTTTTATATAAGGTTGGTCAAACTTAAAAGAAAACCGTATTAGTACACGTAAACATTAGACTGAGGTAGAGTTTATATTAGTTACCATAGCCACGATACGGAATCATGTGCAAGCGCGTGAACCACAGCCGCGCGGTCGATCGAACGGTGCGTCACCGTGTCACGCTCGAAGGACATCCACCGAACCTTTTTGTGTGTGTGAAAACAATCCCTGAATATTACTCAACTTTTTTCCTGGAAAAGTTCTTGACGCTACAATATCTTCATATATTTAAATTTAGCTCCAGTTCATGTTTATTTGGATTTGGAAATTTTAGGTGTGCCCTAGTTTTTTTTAATACTGACTTTGTGTGTGTGACTGAGAGAGAATGTGTGTATGTGTCCATATGTGTGTTGTGGCGGAAGGGCAATGTGGAGACGGTGTGCGTGTGATAGAGACATAGAGAGGTGTGAATGTGCAAATGATCTTGCATGAGTGAGACATAGAAAGATGCTGATACGTTGTGTATACATGAGAGAACAGTCTTCTATTTTACTTGTGTGTGTGTGTGTGAGAGAGAGAGAGAGATAGAAGAGCATCCGTAACAGAACAACCATCTCTCTTGATTCATCTGTCCCTCGCATGATCGCATGTAACACATGCATCAACGCACACATTTTGACACCCTCACCCGGCCCCTGCCCACCTCAAGGCCCGCACATCGCTCTCTATCTCGCAGGCACAATCTCTTTGTGAAAACCCTATTTAGCATGTAGCTTTCTGTCACATACACACACATTTCTCTCCATAGGTTTGATTTCTCTCAATATCTGACACACACACACACATACACACACACACACACACCTGAGCACACAATTCATCCCCATCCAAGGTTATATGGCGACCACTCTTGCTTGTGCTTCTCTGCACCCCATCATGCACAACACCTCAATCTTTAAAGAGGGCATCGAGGAGATCAAAGATGGCGACCACACTGCAATAGAGAATACGGGGCCATTTCGAAGCTGGATGATGTGACGACAGCTGACTGACTCCTCCCCCCCTCTATCTCCCGCACAAAATTACCAATCCCTCTCTCCCCCGCATAAAATTAGCAATCCCTCAATCCACGAGATCCTTCCCCTCTCGTCCATGTTTTTCCAGCTCTCTCATCAAACATGTTGTCTCTTCTCCTTCCACGTGTACAGAATCCGGATGCACACGCATCTCATGTATATTGCATGTCTCCATCTTTCTCACAGACCTAACTTCTTCCTCTCTCTTTCTCTCTCTATATCTCTCTCTGTCTTGTTAGGTTTGTCTCCTACTCCTCTCGTCCACATACATACAATCTTTCTCTCCCTATCTGCTCCATCTTCGTAAGCTCTCTCTACACGTTTCATTCACACACTGGGATGTGTTCAAAATGTTGCTTTTATGATGGATGATGTAGAGTTATGGTTGGTTTTATTGCATCCTACAAAGTAATAACTATAAAATGCATTTAGATTCTCATTTGACTGGGTTTACGTGAGTTTGAGCATATTGTGTGGTACTATAGACCCACAACATCTTGGTGGGAGAACTTCACCACCACTTACTCCATTGATATAGTTACATGGGATCAGTTTCAGCAGGCTTTTCGCACCACCATGTTTCAGCTGGAGCTATGAGCATGAAGAAGCGCGAGTTTCGCAACTTGCGCCAAGGGAGTCGTACAGTGGGACAGTATGTGGATGAGTTCAGCAAGTTAGCCCGTTATGCCCCAAATGATGTGGCCATAGATGCCGCAAAGTAGGAGAAGTTTCTTGAGGGACTCAATGATGAGCTGAGCATGTAGTTGATGGTGGCAACCTTCAACAACTACCAGGAGTTGGTAGACAGGGCCCTCATGATAGAAGGCAAGCAATAACAGATTGATAATCGCAAGAGGAAGTATGGACAGGGGAGGTACACTTCTGGAGCTTAGCAGAAGCCTCGCTATTCCCCGTACTCGGGAGGACATACTCACAAACATGGAGGACATACGCACAATGGAGGAAGTTCGCACAACCACTATGGCCCTAAGAATGGCAATGGGAATGGAGGAAGCAACAGTCAAAACCGTTCCAACCCCGCAACACCAGCCAAGAGGGATCTGAGTCACATTACCTGTTTCAAGTGCGGGAAGACCGGACATTACGCCAGTAAATGTCCTGACGCCAAGAATGGAAATGGCAATGGAAGTTCTACAAAGAAGCCCAACCCCTTTACCAAAGGTCAGGTGAACCACGTCAGTGTGGAGGAGATTGAGGAGCAGCCCGACGCAGTTGTCGGTAAGTTTTTGATTAATGCATTTACAACACTTGTTCTTTTTGATACTGGTGCATCTCATTCATTCATATCAAGGGGATTTCTGGATAAGTATAAGTTGCCAACAGTATCCCTTAAGTCACCTATGTTAGTAAGTTCCCCAGGAGCGGAGTATATGGCTAGTAGGGGATGCTATTAGTTGCCAGTAACCATAGGTAGACATGTCTTCCCCACCGGCCTGATCTGGAGTCACGAGGATTGGATGTGATACTAGGCATGGATTGGCTATCCAAGTAAATCAATGTTTATCCAGTCAGCATGCCTATTGTGATGTTCGTGCATCTACTGATGTGGCACAAAATAATTTTTTTCGGGTCATGTAATAACAACAGTTACTTTCCAAACAATAATAGACAAAGCATTGGACATGGTATAGTTCACGCGCAAGCTTGACACTCCAAGTTCAACTTCCACATCAAACATATGTTCACAGATATTTGCACATTCATAGATAATGTCCACAACTATGATTCACTTCAAAGCCAAAAAAATGTGAGGAGAGTTATAAATAAATAAAAACCTCCAATTCTTGCTACCAGTGCGAGCTCAACAAGTCAAGACCATGCGTAATTAATTATATTTTGGTCATTTTTTGTGTTCTAAAATGCCAGCCGGCTCGTGGAAGGGTGTGTTGCTGGCACACGAATTCTCTGCTAGCACCGAGGGTGATAGTCGAGAGGGGGAGAATGAAGGGAATGCTGATGCTAATGGGGAGATTGCTCAGCAGAGGCTTATAGAAGAAGAAAAGAACCAGTCGTGATAGGGACTATTCCTTGCCCTACCTAGTGTGGCTTCGCGGATTCAATGGGGGCAGGCGGGGCAGTCTGAATCTGGTTGCATGCAGCGAGGAGGCGTGTTCAGCCGGGCCTGCAGCGAGTGGGTCCCTCTTGGCTGGCGTGCCGGTTCAATGCCTGTGCTATGAGAGGTCGCGTCTGTGTCAGAGCAATCACTCCCTCCAATCCTTTTTTGTTTGGGTATAACAAAATCTTGTTTTCCATTCACATTTTACAAGTAAAATTCGTGGACAAACTTTGACCCAAAATATAATAAGGACTAGTAAACCAGAACATAGGTAGTAGTTTTTTTATCAAAGAAGGGTTTCCCCCTTCCAATTTTCATTACTGAAAACCAACATCTAAACCATAGTATTTGCCCTAGAACTATCAGGTTCAACATCTCGCAACATAAACCCATACAACAATACGCCAAGGAGGTAGTAGTTATGAATTCCAGTTTTGCTCCATACCATCGTTCTAAAAACTACTTAGTACTTATAATGCGCCATTAAAAATCGGAACTATTACCCCGCTAAAAAATGGTATTTTAAACGTGGCTACTCGATCTGTGGCAATTGGCGAGCCACCGCCTCCAGGTCGTTAACTTGTGGTCCCGACCATCAACTCCTACGAATCAAATTATCACGCGAGCTGACCATTCCTACCAAGGTGCGCTCCACCACGTACCCGGTACCCGCGCATGCAGCAATCGTGCACCTGGGGTTTTAGGGTTTATTTGTTAATGGTGACTTTACGTAACTCTCATGTGTGTGAGACAGCGAGAGACCAACTGTGTGTGTGCGCCTATTCTCTTCGTATATGTACTCCGCTGTTTGTCTGGTGTCCAAAAAATTATACAGTGGTAATTAACTACTAGCAATGTGCCAATGCGTTGCCACACGATCAAAGTAGATTAATACATATTCACCGATTTGATAGAAAAAAGAGTCTAGTTTTGAAATACGTAGATCACTAAAAATATGCTATGTTTCACTCAAAATATATTCCTTTGGCGGTTTTGATGAGATAAGGGAGGAATGTTGTTGGTTTCAAGATTCGACAAGTGGTATATGTATAATTTCTACTCCTGCAATATCACGGAACATCAAGATCTTGTGGGAGAAAAGGATGAACGAGGGAAGGCCTTATCTGCAAATGTGGAGAGTAGTGCGGCTAAATTGACATAGTTTCCTTCCTATCCGTTAGATATAGATCAGACGACCTATATTGCAGGATGGCAGGCACACCATCACACCGACTATGCTTTTTATAAGAGTAGAGATAAAAACAGAGTTGGTGATGATGGTGTGCCTTCCATCCTGCAATATAGGCCATCCGATTTATATCTGACAGATAGGAAGGAAACTATGGCAATTGTGCAAAAAAGATACCAACACCCCTCTCCACATTTGCAAATAAGGCCTTCCCTCGTTCACCCTTTTCTCCCACAAGATAAACTACTCATACAAATGCATCTTGATGTTCCGTGCAATGCATGGACATCTTGCTAGTTGTTGCAAAAAGCCCATGTGTGTGTGAGAGAGAGGGAGACAGGAGGAGGACGGAGTGCACACTACTAGGAAAAGGCCTACTAATGGCGCATCGGTTTTGCCTACTAATGGCGCACTACCGGTGCGCCATTAGTAGCACGCCATTAGAATTTTTTACTAATGGCGCACCTGGCAGTGCGCCATTAGTATGTAACTCCATGCGCCATTAGTATGCCTCCTGGGGGCCATATGTAACCATGTGCTTTGTCACACTAATGGCGCACTCTGCCTTGATGCGCCATTAGTATCCTTTGGCATACTAATGGCACACTCTGCCTTGATGTGCCATTAATATTTGGTTTTTTTTTGCTTTTCTGATTTTTGCACATGTTACAAAATATATTATTGGACAGAATATAGACAGCACCACACATCAACATCAGATTCATCAAATACAATAGAAGATTAGTCTCCGAATACAATTCATCATATTAGTCTCTGAATTCAAAAGACCGAACAAAGATAAAACATTACAAGTCTCAAGACCGCGAGTATCAAGTTTGTCTTCACATTACAAGTCGATATCGATCATCTAAACTACCATCACACATCATCGCGATCAAACTGGTCTTCATCCGGTTCCTCCAACGCTCCCTCCTCTCTCCCGCTAGATAGCAGGCATATCTAGATTCGGCCTCCACCCTAGTGGTGTACCCTTTGTAACTGTTACCGCTGAAACGGTGAACCTGTCTCCGACACTCCGCCTAGTCGTCGTAGACTCCGGGAACCTTACCCTTGTACACGACATACGACGGCATCTCTATGGACAAGCCAAACAACAGACAATACATAAGCAATATGTAAGTATGCAACAAAAGGATCGGAAGAGAAAAGCAAGACATTAATAGCATGATTCATGGTCCTACTAATAAATAGCATCGATTACATCTAAGTTGAACGACTGTCCAAACCAAAGAGACATACGAATTCATTAAAGTTTAATTACAACATGAGCCAATCAATGTTTCAGAACTACACATCACTACTTTCGACTCAACTCATCGGACAGGAGCGTGGATGAAGCCGCCGTCTGTCGTGATGGTCATGAAATCGTGGTCGTAGTCACCCTGCATTTGTAGCGTTCCATCTATCTCATTGTTGGACGGTTGATATCTGAGGTAGAACTGCCCCGACGTATGAAGGACATCTTGATGGATGATGTCCGCAAAGTCCAACTAGATGCGAAAGAATTCTTGTCTGAGGTACGCGTCCTGGATTGCCGACAAGTTCGCGGCCCAATCTTTGAGATTATCTGGTAGCAGAAGTTGATGATGGTCCCTTACGATCGCCCACATGTGATGGAGGGCGTAGTAGGCATCCTTTTGACCGCCAGGCGGCTGCTTGACGCAGCAGAACTTCGTATTGTGTGAGAACATGTGCTTGCCGTACTTACAAACAGTCCTGGTGAAGGTGCCTCCAGATTTGGCGTAGCCAGGGAGAACATCATCAAGAACTTTCTTGACATTTGTGTAGTCTATCTTGGAGTTACAGTTCGGGTCGAAATACGTGGCCATGGAATATTTCGGGCTTAAGAGGATGAGTGTGCAATGTGTGTCACTGCACAGAACACGGAATGTTAGAAAAAAAAGAACGATCGAAATCTAAGAAATCATATGTTACGGGGCGGTTAAGGAATGACTTACTCGGGAAAGTAAGCCACAAGGAAGTTATCCTTATCTGGGTTTGCCAGAATGACGCCTTCGAGGTGTGAACTCGCAACTTGGCGATCCCCAGCGTTGCTCAAGTGCTTGGCACGCATGTAGAAGGGGTCGACTATCACGATGTCCGGGGTCTTGTCTCTAATGATCCGCATCTCCATACTCAGCGAAAACAGCCGAACGAAAGTGTAGTGCAGCGGATGAAGGTTAAACATAGCAAAGATGTCATCAAACCGCAGGACGATCGTACCCCCGATGTCGCCATCCACAAAGCCCTTGCCCTCTGGCACCTTGGCCACGAAAACCGGGTATGCCACATCCTTCTCTCTGAGATGCCGCTTCTGCAAAGAAAGAACACTGTCGTGCAGACTCCGCATAGCACCGGTTGCAGCATTCAGCATATTTGGCGGTAGCATCGCCCTACCCGCCACATGCACCCTCCTCGAGATATCCTTAGGTGAAGGTGGCCCGTCCTGAGCACGGATCGAACTCGGTGCCGGCTGGCTCGCACCGACGCCCTTGTTAGTCTTTCGTTTCTGTCCCTTCTTCTTGATCTCCTGTAATGGGACCGAGTTCTGCTCACAGACCGCCTTCTTGAGCGTGTTGGGGCTGATAATATTTCGCACCTCAGCTATCTGAGGCTCGGTGAAGGCGGGAGTTGGAGGCGTCTCCTGAGAACTGAACGCCAGACGACGCCTATTGCAATTGGATTTCTCCGCCGTACCAGCTAGATTGCGGTCGTCTTGTTAGGGTTCTTGAGAAAGAGGCCCGCAGAACTCGTCAGCGTACCCATGTTCGGCAAAGTACTTATCGACTTTGGTAAATGTACCATCGTCGATGTCGTCGTCGTCCGGATCCTGTGCCATAGGGCTGTCCGACATAGGGATGTCCGGCAGGTCCGGTAGCGTTGCGGTGTTCTTGCCATGGCTTGGCGCCGGCACGACTGGTGGTCTTGTCTGTGGGGTGGTGTCCCCCACCCCGAATGAATCTGGCTCTTCGGCCAAAGTAGTGGCTAGTTTACGCAGGCGCTGAGGGTCATCTCATCTTCTTCGTCAGCCCCAGCGGGTCGAACCGGAGGTAACAGCTCGTCGCAGCCTGGCAGCACCCGAACCACTTCAACCCTATACGATGTGGGTGGCATCGGGTTACCGTGGAACATGCAGTTGCCCGGTTGAACGATTCTGCCCTTGGCGACATCGACCAACTCGGCACCCACGAAGTGCAGAAGAGTGCAAGGAACGTCGGCGGTGCCCTGCGAAAACATGTACAGGGCGTCAGGGATGCCTAGTCAAAGGCAAGGAGATGAAGTCATCGGCCGAGAGGCTTAGTTACCGTGATGCCGTCGAGCTCGGCTAATGTCGAGGCACCGCCAACGGCGGGCGTGCAACTGACGGAGGGGGCGCTTGCTGGCGAGGTGCCGGCCGGCGTACACCCGGGTGCATTAAGCTCCAATGCCCGTGCCGGCGCCGAAGACACGAATACCGCCTCCGCCGGAGACACCAATGGCGTCGCCGCCGGAGACACCAATGGCGCCGCTGGAGACACCAATGGCGCCGCCTGCGCGTTGTGCGAGTTGCTGGCCGTGAAGCTGGGAACCGGGGGAGACTCGTGTTGGCCGCCTGCAATCCACGTCGTCAGCCCGTGAATCAACATAGGCACCATGGCGTTGAGCTTCGTTCCCAGTTGTTGTTCCACTTGCTCTTGGACAAGCTCCGGAATCCACGCCACTTGTGCCTTGAGTGCTTCAACCTCGTGCGTCTGGCTTTCCGAGCTGGCCTTTTTCTCCTTCCGCACACCAGCGGTATAGTATGACCCCCATTTTGTGGACAAGCCTTTGCCGGCCACACAACCAGCTGATGTCGACTTAGTGAGCTTATCCTTGCTTTTCATTATGTTCAACGCCCTATTTAAAGGGGTGTCGAAAGGGGAACTCTGAGACGACCCCGCGCTACTGCTTTCAGTTTCCTGCGAAAGGAACGTGAACCATTTAGAAATATTGGGGATTAATTAGATTGCAACCATATGGAGCTAATTACGCGGGGGTGTATTCCTTACCAGAACAAGCTCAAGCGCCCTGGTCTTCGGATACGTGGTAAGATCCTTTGTTATCGGGTCCTCCTTGTACCGGGCCCTGACATAGTTCATGGTCTGCTTGTTACCGCTGTATTTCTCGAAGAGGGGCGCTAGGCCTTGCTCGGCACGCTCCGCGTCCTCCTTGTCCCATATAGGCTCCGCCACTCTGTAACCGCCGGGACCGAGTTTGTGTTCCCCTAAGTTCAACTCCCGCATTTCTTTCCCCCACTGACTTGATTCGGTGGTTGCACTGCTCTCGCACTTTATCTTGAACTCCTTGTAGTCATCTTCGCTCATCAAAGGATATTTCGCCTTGATCTTCTCATAACTATCACCTTTATCAATCATTCTCTTCACCGCGCTTCTCCAAGTAGACAGGGTCGTGCTCATCTTCGTGAGGGTGGCACTGTTCACTTTATTCCCTGAGAGGCGTGTGTTTTCAAATTCGGCGGGGAACTTGTATCGTTCGTGCAGCTTCGTGAAGAGGAGGTTGCGCAAATTCCCTCGGTCCTTATGCTTAAGGTTCTCGGTGTTGATCGAGACGGTGCTTCGAAGAATGCACCCGAGCTGAACTGAGTACCCCTTGACTATATGTTTGGGCTCCGTTGGATTCCCGTCTAAGTCCACTTGAGTGAATTCCTCCTTGAGGGTGCGGAGCGCATTCGGGCGCTGGTCCTTCCTTTGCTTCTTCGGTTGGCTGCCATATGTGTGTGCGCCGCCATCATCAGTGGTGGCATCTTCGGCGGCACCATCAGTGGTGTCATCCCCGACGCCACTAGGGGTTGTGTAATCAGGATCGGTGTCTTCCACGGCGTCCTCATAGCGGTGAGGTTGTTCCTCCATCTCCTGGGACAGCTCCCAGAATTGCTTGCCGCCCGAACCACCGGCCTCATCGTTGTTGGCCATGTTTCGCTTTAAATAGGATAACAGTTTGGTCAAAAAGTTGGTTATTGTCAAGGAACAAGATCATGGTCTCATCATTTAGGGTTTGTCGACACCGGGGCATCCTAAAAGCTAAGCTTTTATCATTTAGGGTTTGTCGACGCCGAGGCACCCTAAAAGCCTAAGCCACCCTAGGTTGGGCCTAATCACTTGGCACTAATCACTTGGCTCTATTGCCACCTATGGTTTAATGCAGCAAGAATGGCGGGGCATTTGATCCTACTTAACTAAGTACTAAGATACCCCGGTCCATGCATTAGTCGCAAGTACCCCATATGTCCTATTTTTAGCAAAGTCATGCTAAAATTCACGGAAAATTTCAGCATGACCTTTGCTGAAAATAGGACATATGGAGTACCCGAATTTGCCAGAATGGAAGTTAATCAACATTCCGGCAAACTCAAGGGCCTCTCGGGGTACCTGCAAATTCATCACGACACGATGGTCGGAGACAAAACCCAGCAAACTAGCAAGATGATCATCATCTTTGCAAGATAGTAGCTCATGTTTTTGACCGTAGCCTCTGAAGAAAACAGCATTGCAACATTCAAGTTCACAAGATAAAAAAATCATCCACATTCACCAACCCACATGATGTTAAAACCCACATGAGCTGTAAACAGACTTAAAAAACCCACATGATGTTATAACTGTATACACTGAACATGATGATACCAAATGGGAAGGAAAATTGTATCACTCTAGATTAGTGTAGCCACTATCTAACAAAACCAGAATGTTAACAAAATTACACCATGATGATACCAAATTCTTGTAGCAGTACAGTGAGTTCACAGGATAAAAAAATCATCACATTCACCAACCCAAACTGGTGGAGATATAGCAAACCAGAACCTCCCAGGTTTCTGCCATTTTATTTTTCCCACCGTATATGTTTTTTGATTCATGTCATGGTACTTGCTGTCAAACCAAGTATTTTCTTTCTACATAATCTGGGAAGTTTCCTTCTTACTGTCTCACTATCTTACTGTCTCACTACAAAAAACTAGTATGCTTAGATGAGACTAGTATGCTTAGTTGCATTATGACAGACAAAAACTACAAATATTTGTGTTTTTAGTTGAGCAATACAGCGACAGTGTGATAGGCAAGTTTCAGCTGGCAAAGTGTCATGATTCAGACAACAGAGCAGCTAAGCATAGCAAGTGGATAGTTTAGTCAGTATACTAGTACTCTTTAGAAAGCATGAGACATATATTACCTGGAGGAGACTTCGTCGGAGAGTTGCCTGTGCATTGAAAATACAACAAGATCAGCAAAGGATAGTAAGATATATACTGAAATTATCATAACAAAATGCCAGCTACTGCCATGGTCAAAGAATAGATTATGATAGCTGGACAAGTACAGGTCAAACTAGATAATTTTCAGAACCGGTTTAACCACCGCAGAATAAAACAATGCATCCAAGACTGGGCTTAGACTAATATCCTCATAGCATAATCTGACATCAAGAAAATATTATAAGAACAATGAAAATGTATGTTCACTGCAAATGAATACGGACCAAGTGTTCTCATTAACTACTTAAAGAATTAGTTCCATATTGTTGAATGAGAATTGTAGAGAGAAAAGATACATGGTTCTACTTCTGGGATTGGTTACATCTCTTATTGTTCACATTCTTGTCAAAGGACTTTAACCATTAATTATCAGAAGAACTAATGCACATTTAAACACCCTGAATCCGGAAGAAGTAATACAACACTACATAGTACCTCTGTAGTTTCCATGCCAAACTTTGGGTGATATCAAACCATTAGAAAGCATGATCATGAGAACAACATCAGTTTGAAAGATATTGTAACCCCTCCTGGTAACAAATATTCATCTACTCATTTGTAGATACCTAGGGGTAACAACACTATCAAACTAACAGATCCATTAATCAATTATGGACTTCTTACATGTTACATCTATCATTAGTGGCCAGAAAGAATAGTAATTAATGTTTCATATTGTTGCATCAATCCAAACTCACTAGAAAATTCAATAATTGAGCCTAGCTACTTAAAGAAAGAATCTCTAGGCGGATGCTTAGTTGAGACTAGTATCTTCTAAAATGCATCTAAATGCAAGCTCAGAGATTTGAACATTTGGAAAACCCTAGCTACTTAATTCTCCAACCCCCTTTCCTTGTCCAAATTTCTCCAAACCCCAACCCTAGAACACATCATAAGGAAATAAAGAGGGGGAAGAGGGGGAAGCGGCTCGGGTGCTCACTTGGGAGGTCGAGGGCGACTCGGGGCAGCCGGAGCTAGTCGAGGCGGCGCGAATTCGGCGTCGAGCGGTGGCGCTCCTCCTGGGCAGGCCGCACGGTCGAGGGCGTCGTGTGGTGGCGGTCCTCCTGGGCGTCCGAGCTCGTCCGGGTCCTCGTAGTCAAAGAGGAAGATGGCAGCGGTCCTCCTGGGCAGGCCGTGCGGTGTTGGACGGCGAGCACGCCGAGGGCGCAGGCGGGGCCGCGGGGGGAGGGGGCGCTTGGGCGGGAGGACGTCGAGGGAGGCGGCGAGGGAGGCGGCGCTCGGCTCGGGGACGGCGAGGGAGGCGGCGAGGGAGGCGGCGCTCGGCTCGGGGACAGCGAAGGAGGCGAGGGGGGCAGCAAGGGGGACGGCGAACACGGGGGGTAGCGGGTGAGATCGATGAGGCAGGGGAGAGATTAGAGAGATTGGGGATTTAGTGTGGGGGGAAGCTTTCTAATGGCGCACCACCCCCTCGTGCGCCATAAGTACGACTATTCTAATGGCGCACCACCCCTTGGTGCGCCATTAGAATTTTGTTTTAATCTAGCCCACTAGCCCTATCTACAACCTAACCCTATCTACAACAGAACCCACCCACTAGCCCGACTGGTTAGCACGCAGCACACACACCAGGAGGTCCTGGGTTTGATTCCTAGGCTCCCCAATATTTTTTTATGCATTTTAAATGCTGTTTTTTATATTTATTTGTGTTTAAATATGTTCAAACTTGTTTAAATCATAACAGTAATATTTTTTTATAAAAACAGTAATAATTTTTTTAAAAATATGTTCAAATTTGTTACTTGAAAATATCATCGGTGGCGGCGGTGGAGCAGGGGAGGGTGCAGGGGGTGCCTGTTGGCGGCGGTGGAGCGGGGGAGGGTGCGGGGGGCGGGTGCTCGTCGGCGGTGGTGGAGCGGGGAAGGGTTGCGGTGGGTCGGAGGCGGTGGTGGAGCTTGCGGGGGAGGGTGCGGGATCGAGATGGAGGGGGATCGAGATCGAGATGGAGGGGGAATCGAGATCGAGATGGAGGGGGATCGAGATCAAGTGTCCTCATGATTTCAGAAAGTTCCCATGAAATTTAAAAATATTCATGATATCAAAAAGTGCCCATGAAATACAATCGAGAAATGAAGACTACGATTTAAATACAATCGATCTTAGCTAGCTATCTGTTCATAATCTTCTTGCCCTTCTTTTTCGCAAATGGAGTTCTTCTGTGGAACGGACGTCCTTTAGGTAGGGTGGTCCTGCTTCTTCTTGTGGTGTGTGCTGCTACTTCATCGTCGTCGTCATGTTCGATCTTCGGGTCGCCGTACTTGTCGAATTCTTGCTCATTGGCTACTCCATCCATTCTGATGATCTTCCTTTTGCCTCTCCTCACGACAACATGACTGGGCTTTGGTGGGTCGGTAATGAAGAAGCATTGGTCCACTTGGGAAGCCAGTACCCATGGCTCATTTTTCACGGTGACGTTTGCGCCCGCGGTCTTGGATTTGGCTTCGGGTATAACCATGGTGGTGAAATATCGGTCTTCTTTTAGGACGCTCTTGGCCCATCTGACACGGAACATCGGCACCTTCTCTCCAGCGTAGCTCAGCTCCCAGATCTCCTCGATCCTTCCGTAGTATCTGTCCTTGTCCTTACCGGTGTAGGATTCCATCGTTACCCTGGAGTTTTGATAACCATCGCTCTTCATGTCCTTGTCCTTGGTGTAGAATGTGTAGCCGTTGATATCGTACGCCTCATAGGTCGTCAGGTTGTGCTCGGCGCCCTGTGACAAGGCGAATATGAGTTGTTCTTCCGCGGAAGAATCTTCATGTAAAGGGTACGACAGAAGCTTCTGCTTGAACCAACGCGTGAAACATGAGTTGTGCTCTTTGAGTATATCTCCGTCCGTCCTCTGTTGGCCTCGGTCATTGTACGTCTTCTCAATAAAGGTTTTGTGCTCTACCACCCAAGGATCGACCATGTCTATGTGTTGTAGTGCGACTAGGTTTGATCTTTCAAAGTCGGCGAGTCGACCCTTGAAGTCGACATGCATTTCGCAGCGACCCTCACGGTGACCCCATCCAGCGAGCCTGCCGAGGTGCCTGTTGACAGGCAGGCCAACGGGGTTCTCGATGCCTAGATAATTCATGCAGTAGGAGATGCACTCTTCGGTCAGAAAGCCCCTGGCTATACTTCCCTCTGGACTTGACATGTTCCGAACGTATCCTTTGATGACACCATTCATCCTTTCGAACGGCATCATGCTGTGTAGGAACGTCGGCCCGAGTTGGATGATATCCTCCATGATATGGACCAGCAGATGCACCATAATGTCGAAGAATGCGGGCGGGAAGTACATCTCAAGCTCGCATAGTATCACCACGATCTCTTCCTATAGCCTTCTGAGTTGCCTCACGCCAATCGACTTCCGAGAGATGACGTCGAAAAAGTTGCATAGGCCAAATAGCGTTTCACGGACGTGCGCGTCCATGATCCCACAGATTGCAACTGGAAGTATCTGCGTCATCAGCACGTGACAGCCGTGAGACTTCATCCCGCTGAACTTCTGCTTCGCTGGGTCTAGGTATCTGCTTATCTTCCCCGCGTAACCGTAAGGAAGTTTTACTCCTAGGAGGCAGGTGAAAAACTGCTCGATCTCCTCCTGACTTAGAGTGAAGCACGCGGGAGGGTAGTCATTTCCGGTCTTCTTGGCCTTTTTGCCTTTGTGACGACTTTCTGTGTCCTGCGTTGCCTCATCATCATCATCATCATCATCATCATCATCATCATTAGCGTGAAGCTCCTGCCTGATGCCCATTGATTTCAAGTCTGCCCTTGCTTTCGGCCCATCTTTGGTCCTCTCTGGCATGTTGAGCAGGGTACCAAACAGACTCTCGCACACGTTCTTCGTGATATGCATGAAATCAAGGCTGTGAGGCACACGGTGGATCTTCCAGTACGGCAAGTCCCAGAATACAGACCTTGTTTTCCATACCTTCAGCAGCGGCTCTGGTGCCTTTCGCTTCTTTCTGGCTCTGGCGCCTTTTGCTTCTTTCCCGGCAGTGGGCAGTCTTTCCAATTTTTCAACAGCTCGTCTATTTCCTCGCCGCTCCTCGTACACGGGCGTTTTTGGGGTTCGGTTTCACCATCAAACAGATCCTTGCGTTTCCTCCACGGGTCATCGTCGCGAAGCCGCCTTCGATGTCCCATGAACACGGTTTTCGAAGACCCGGGATCTCTATCTAGCTGGCGATACATTGTGTCATCCATGCACCTTACGCATCCAGAAAATCCATGGACTACCTGCCCCGCGAGATATCCGTAACCAAGATAGTCGTGCACCGTCGTGAGTAGTGCGGCTCTCATAGGGAAATATTCTTTCTCTGCGGCGTCCCACATATTGGCTGGCATTTTCCACAGCGTGTCTAGCTCCTCCTTCAGCAGCCCTAGATACAAATTGATGCCGTTCCCTGGTTGTTTCGGCCCTTCAATTAGCATACTCATGTGAATGTACTTCCTCTTCATGCACAACCAGGGGGGAAGGTTGTACATCCACACAAACACAGGCCAGGTGCTATGTGTGCTTCTCTGGCTGCCAAACGGATTGACTCCATCGGTGCTCACGCCCAGCACGATGTTCCTTGGATCCTTCCCAAATTCTGGGTATTCAAAGTTCAACGCTTGCCACTGGCTCTCATCCTTAGGGTGACTCAGCATCTTGTCTTTTTTATTTATCTCCGAATCATTTCCGTCATCTTCCCGCTTCTTCTCCTCCCTATCCGCGTGCCAACGCAGGAGCTTTGCTACCTTAGGGTCTGCGAAATGCCGCTGCAGACGAGGAGTGATCGGAAAGTACCACACCGATTTTCGAGGAGCTTTCTTCCTCTTCTTGTATCGAGTGACGCCGCACACCGGAAATATGGTAGACTCCGCGTGCTCGTCCCGATAAATGATGCAATTGTTCATGCACACATGGTATTTCACGTGCGGTAAATCCAAAGGACACACGATTTTCTTCGCCTCCTCGAAACTGGTCGGGCACTTGTTCCCCTTGGGAAGACGTTCGTGCCAGAATGACATGTTCTCGTCGAAGCATGCGTCGGTCATTTTGTGTTTTACCTTCATCTCCAGAGCCATGAGCGTTACTTTCAGGCAGGTATCCTCGGGCCTGCATCCTTCATACAATGGAGTAACCGCGTCTATCTCTAGTTGATCCAGCTTGGCTTTCTCTCGGGCGGCAGCTCTTGTGTTATCCGTCTGCTTGCGAAGCAGCTCTTGAATATGAGGGTCCTGCACCCATCCTCCATCATTGTCTGCTCCGGCATCTTCATCTTCATGATCATGCCCTTCGTCTTGATCTTCCTCATCATCATTTACGACATCTTCTACATGATGATTGTGTACATCATCACCGTCGTGATCATGTCCTGGAGATTCTTTGTCTTCTCGCCCGCCCTCGCTGCGGTGGTTGTCTTGTTGCCCTTCCTCATTTCTTGCCCGACCCCCATGGACGACTTCATAGTCATCTTCATCACCTTGCCACCGATAGCCATCCATGAAACCACGCAAGAGCAGGTGGTCCCGCACCTGCCCGGAATCCGGGTCCGTAATAAGGCTCTTCAGCTTGCATCTTCGACATGGACATCTTATCTCCGTCTCGTTCTTTTGAAGCATCTCGGCCTTCGTGGAGCTCAAAAACCTATTCACGATGCCTTCGGTCATTGTGCGGACCATGGTCGCCTGTGGGGTAGAGCAAAACGATATTTTAGAACCAAGAAAAAATTTGGCATGACCTTCCCTAAAAATAGGACCAAAAAGAATGCATAGTGCCAAAATTCTCGCCGAAACGGAAATGAATCAACATTCCGGCAAAATATTGGCAACTATCGCAATTCAAATACCAGTACCTGCAAACACAAACATATATGCAACACCACAAACACAAGCAACACCACAAACATACATAGATCTAGCTAGGCCACAAAAAGTGCATGTGCACGTTGTTGGAGCGAGCTAGGGAGAAAAAAAGTAGATCTACATCATGAAGATAGCTTTCCCCTTACTTACCTATCAAAAAAGGTGATTTCACCACTTAATTTTGATGAATCTATGGTGGAAATGAGGTGAGGAGGAGGAGACAGCCGAGACAAGCTTGGAGGAGGAGGTGGAGAGAATGAAGTGGGGAAAGTGAGTGGGTAGGTGGGTTGTCCAAAATATCTTGTTCGTCCCAGGTTACTAATGGCGCACCACCACAAAATGCGCCATTAGTAACCCTGGTTACTAATGGCGCACCAGCAGGTGGTGCGCCATTAGTACTTTTTGCAGAAAAGTAAAAAAAAACATATGTATACTAATGGTGCACTGTGGAAAAGTGCGCCATTACTAGTTTAAACTAGTAATGGTGCACTTTTGGCATAGTGCGCCATTAGTAGGTTTGCAAAAAAGTAAAAAAATAATAATATATATATATACTAATGGCGCACTGTCTTGGTCATGCGCCATTACTAGTTCTAACTAGTAATGGCGCACTTTGCCATCCCTGCGCCATTAGTTTGTATGGAAAAATGGGGAAAAATCAATAGTAGTGGCGCACCGTGAGCACGGTGCGCCACTAGTGTCTTCCACACTAATGGCGCACGAGCAATCGGTGTGCCATTAGTATATAGTAGTGGCGCACTACTTACCTGGTGCGCCACTAGAATCGTACTATTAATGTCTTGCTTTTCTCTTCCGATCCTTTTGTTGCATACTTACATATTGCTTATGTATTGTCTGTTGTTTGGCTTGTGCATAGAGATGCCGTCGTATGTCGTGTACAAGGGTAAGGTTCCCGGAGTCTACGACGACTAGGAGGAGTGTCGGAGACAGGTTCACCGTTTCAGCGGTAACAGTTACAAAGGGTACACCACTAGGGTGGAGGCCGAATCTAGATATGCCCGCTATCTAGCGGGAGAGAGGAGGGAGCGTTGGAGGAACCGGATGAAGACCAGCTCGTGATGATGCTCATCGTGATGACCACAACTCTCTTTTATGTGATGGTAGTTTAGATGATTGATATCGACTTGTAATGTGAAGACGAACTCGATACTCGCGGTCTTGAGACTTGTAATGTTTTATCTTTGTTCGGTCTTTTGAATTCGGAGACTAATATGATGAATTGTATTCGGAGACTAATCTTCTATTGTATTCGATGAATCTGATGTTGCTGTGTGCTGCTGTCTATATTCTGTCCAATAATATATTTTGTAACCTGTGCAAAAATCAGAAAAGCAAAAAAAAAAACCAAATATTCATACTAATGGCGCATCAAGGCAGAGTGCGCCATTAGTATGCCAAAGGATACTAATGGCACATCAAGGCAGAGTGCGCCATTAGTATGACAAAGCACATGGTTACATATGGCCCCCCGGGAGGCATACTAATGGCGCATGGAGTTACATACTAATGGCGCACTGCCAGGTGCGCCATTAGTATACCAGATACTAATGGCGCACCCGTGGTGCGCCATTAGTAAAAAATTCTAATGGCGTGCTACTAATGGCGCACCGGTAGTGCGCCATTAGTAGGCAAAACCGGTGCGCCATTAGTAGGCCTTTTCCTAGTAGTGTGCACTCCCTCCTCCTCCTGTCTCCCTCTCTCTCACACACACATGGGCTTTTTGCAACAACTAGCAAGATGCCCATGCATTGCACGGAACATCAAGATGCATTTGTATGAGTAGTTTATCTTGTGGGAGAAAAGGGTGAACGAGGGAAGGCCTTATTTGCAAATGTGGAGAGGGGTGTTGGTATCTTTTTTGCACAATTGCCATAGTTTCCTTCCTATCCGTGAGATATAAATCGGATGGCTTATATTGCAGGATGGCAGGCACACCATCATCACCAACTCTGTTTTTATCTCTACTCTTATAAAAAGCATAGTCAGTGTGATGGTGTGCCTGCCATCCTGCAATATAGGTCGTCTGATCTATATCTAACGGATAGGAAGGAAACTATGGCAATTTACCCGCACTACTCTCCACATTTGCAGATAAGGCCTTCCCTCGTTCATCCTTTTCTCCCACAAGATCTTGATGTTCCGTGCAATGCACAGGCATCTTGCTAGTAAGAGTAGAAATTATACATATACCACTTGTCGAATCTTGAAACCAACAACATTCCTCCCTTATCTCATCAAAACCGCCAAACGAATATATTTTGAGTGAAACATAACATATTTTTAGTGATCTACGTATTTCAAAACTAGACTCTTTCTTCTATCAAATCGGTGAATATGTATTAATCTACTTTGATTGTGTGGAAACGCATTGGCACATTGTTAGTAGTTAATTACCACTGTATAATTTTTTGGACACCAGACAAACGGCGGAGTACATATACAAAGAGAATAGGCGCACACACACAGTTGGTCTCTCGCTGTCTCGCACACATGAGAGTTACGTAAAGTCACCATTAACAAATAAACCCTAAAACCCTAGGTGCACGATTGCTGCGTGCGCGGGTACCGGGTACATGGTGGAGCGCCTTTGTAGGAATGGTCAGCTCGCGTGATAATTTGATTTGTAGGAGTTGATGGTCGGGACCACAGGCTAACGACCTGGAGGCGGTGGCTCGCCAGTTGCCACAGATCGAGTAGCCACGTTTAAAATACCATTTTTTAGCGGGGTAATAGTTCCGATTTTCAATGGCGCATTATAAGTACAAAGTAGTTTTTAGAACGATGGTATGGAGCAAAACTGGAATTCATAACTACTACCTCCTTGGCGTATGGTTATATGGGTTTATGTTGCGAGATGTTGAACCTGATAGTTCTAGGGCAAATACTATGGTTTAGATGTTGGTTTTCAGTAATGAAAATTGGAAGGGGGAAACCCTTCTTTGATAAAAAAATACTACCTATGTTCTGGTTTACTAGTCCTTAACATATTTTGGGTCAAAGTTTGTCCACAAATTTTACTTGTAAAATGTGAATGGAAAACAAGATTTTGTTATAACCAAACAAAAAAGGATTGGAGGGAGTGATTGCTCTGACACGGACGTGACCTCTCATAGCGCAGGCATTGAATCGGCGTGCCAGCCAAGAGGGCCCCACTCGCTATAGGCCCGGCTGAACACGCCTCCTCGCTGCATGCAACCGGATTCAGACTGCCCCGCCTGCCCCCATTGAATCCGCGCATGTGCCGGCAACACACCCTTCGGCGAGCCAGCTGGCATTTTAGAACACAAAAAATGACCAAAATATAATTAATTACGCATGGTCTTGACTTGTTGAGCTCGCACTGGTAGCAAGAATTGGAGGTTTTTATTTGTTTATAACTCTCCTCACATTTTTTTTGGCTTTGAAGTGAATCATTGTTGTGGACATTATCTATGAATGTGCAGATATCTGTGAACATATGTTTGATGTGGAAGTTGAACTTGGAGTGCCAAGCTTGCGCGTGAACTATACCATGTCCAATGCTTTGTCTATTATTGTTTGGAAAGTAATTGTTGTTATTACATGACCTGAAAAAAAATTATTTTGCGCCACATCAGTAGATGCACGAACATCACAATAGGCATGCTGACTGGATAAACATTTGAACCTAGCTATTATGAAGGAAATTTTGTATTGACAATAGTTTTAGATAGCAGGAGACGCCTAGCCTTCTCTGCCTCTGCTAGCTTATTTCTGGCTTCTTCCATGTCTTCTTTGGCTTGGGTGAAGACAGCATCTGATTGCTCTTTTCGCTTCTTCAAGAAATCAGCTACATTCTCAAGGATTGTTGCACGCTTTCAGCCTTTACTAGAGCCACAAGGACACGAACAGCTGACAACTCCACTTGGCTTGTGTGTAATCCAGCATCATCTGGGAATTTGCACCTTGTGTCTAATCCAGCATCATTAGGGAACTAGCACCTTGTGTGTAATCCAGCCTCATTTTGGAAACATGGAGGTTGACCATACTTCCCTCCTCGCAGGAACTGCATCCTTGCATGAAGTTACTTCTTTTTTAGATCAATACTCAGAGCAACCCAGATCCATTTAGTAGAAGCCAGATAAACAGGACTCGGAGAAGTGAATTCAAAAGGAAAAATATAAAAACAGACTACAAGGTGAGAACGCCCACTTCCTTCATCAAGCTAAAAACGAAAGCATTAGGACGATTAAGACTCTTCTTATTACACATCGAAGAACACAAGGCTAAGAGAAATAGAAACTACAACATATACACATCGAAGAACATGAGGCTAAACGAAAGTAATTGAAAGGGTGTTACTTACCAAAGCTCGTTTTACAGGTTCGGTGCAGCTCCTCTTTAACTTGCCACGCTCCTTGAAGATGTCCCCAATATCCCGTGTTTGGTCTTCATTGCTCCTCTGCATGTTCGCACTCGTGGTTTTAAAATATCAACATGGCAAGAAAAATATACTACTAGTAATACTCAGGCATCTTGTGGGCAACATTAAAGCACTCGTCTGCCATGTTAGAGCATCTCCAAAAGAAGTGCAACCCGTGGCGCTTTAAAAAAGCATTTACAGTGCTGAGATTGAGAAGTAGAGATAGAGAGTAGAGACTAGAGAGTAGAGGATAGTTCTCAGCATAGATAGATTAAAAAAATAGTTCAACTACTCCTCGTCATCCGACTCCTCCTCCGACGTCTCAATGTAGGCGTGAAGATATCGATCATCGTCGGATTTCTAGGGCGACGCTGCTCCTAGCCTCATGTTTAATTGAGCGTCCGATTTTTGCGTACGCTTGTCCTCGCGATAGGCGGCTTGCTCCGCCCTTCTCTTCTCCCTCTCCGCCCTCATTTGTGCGTAGAACTCGCGCTCGTTGATGATGTCCTGCAGGAAGCGTTGGCGCCACAACGCCATGGCTTCCTCGTCCATCTCGGAGATGCCGAGATGGTGCTCCCGCCTCTGGTTGTCGCGATGATCCTCGTCGGTGATAAGCCGTGGCAGAGACGCGAGCTCCTGCACCCGCTCCGGCGTCAGCATGTTGGGGAAGTTCAATGTTCTATGAGGCCACGGGAGGCCCCATGCCGCCGTGTCCTATGCACAGGCGGCCTCGTTGGCGGTGTCGAAATTGTCGAGGCTAAGGCGCGTCCCGTGGAACCGGATCTCGGTGCAGAAGCCACCGAAGGGGCGCGCGCGGACGCCACGGTATCCCCAAGTTTCCCAGCGACGCGGCTGCATGGTGGCGCGGCGGCGGCGAGGCGAGAAAGAGTAGGGAGAGAGCGGTGGCGAGGCACAGAGCGGGGAGAGAGCGGTGGCAAGGCACAGAGCAACAGGAGGGCGTTAAATTTTATAAAGCACGCTGAACGCCGCACGCCAAAACTAGCACGCGCCCGACCGCTTTTACCCGCGCGCGCGATCGGTTCCCGATGTCCCTGCTATCTCTACTTTCTTCTCTACTATTATATTTATTTTATATTTAATATTTATCTCTACTTCTCAAATTCAGTCCTATCTATATAGTAGTTTGTCTGATCAGTGAACAAATGGATAATGTCAGTTTTATAACTGGGATGGAGACGGAAAGGAGACCGCAACAAATGTTGTGTCTGCAGGAGAGAGTAATTTTAGTGGTAGGAGTCATATCTAGAGACATATAGGGTGTGTGAGAGAACCCCATAGAGAGAAAGACAAAGTGAAAGACGAGCGAGACTGTGTGTTTGGCGGTGAAAAAGAAAGCTTAGGTACCTACTGATACTAAAGAACAGTAGAGACGTGAGACATAATGAAAACCGCGTAATGTATAATGATAGGGAGAGTGTGACACTTCTCAAGGGAGACGTCGAGAGACCATGTTTGCGAAGATAGGAGAAACATGAAGTGAGGGTGTGGGTGAGCTAGAGAAAAGAGAGTGATAGCTACATGAAGAAGCATGCATGCGAGATAGATGGGCGTGAAAGGAGTTAACATAAAAGGGATTCAAATATTTGAATTCGAGATGATAATACATGTAGTTCATACTCGAACAAAAATTGATCTATCAAACATGCATACTCATATGAATTCATGCGCATCTATGTTATTTAATATGTACATATTACTAATCCATACATTTTAGTAGAACATAATTTGGTTTAAATTTTTTGAATTCAACCTTATGATTTTCAGATCATTGTATTTGTAAATCATATTATACATATAAAGGAGTAGAATTCTTTGTTGTGCTTTTGAAAGTATATATAAAAATGATGTATATAGAATTTTAGTCCAATCGAAAATGGATCTTGCTCGAACAAAAATAGAATACAAACTAGATTCGAATTGAGTTGGCACGGTAAACATGCACTCTTGCTCTGCAAAAATTTGAACGAAGCAGGGAAAGTCGCAGTAACCGCCTGAAACCAAAATCCACGAGATGGAAATTCTACCTATCCCTGCCACGCAAAGCCTATCGGCTCGATTTCTATAGGTTTTGATAGGGGTAGGTTTATAATTTCATTCAAACATGACATAACCTCCTCTCACCCGGATTCATACACGATGGGTGCCAAAACACAGTGTCTCCTCGGCTGAAATCGACTCCCTGTCCGATTCATACACGATAGGCGCCAAAACCAAACTCTCGTCGGCAAATATTCGGTGTATGCGAGATTACTGTCCAATCCCCAACCGACTAATATTGTTGTGATGTAGGAAATTTGAAATGGGGGCTAAGTTTGTAAATTTCCTTGCATTTGAGACAAGCGCGCCCTAAAGACATGGTTCCCCCCTTCCTCTCTCCCTCCATTTCCCCATTCGTACTCTGCGGGCGCCAAAACACCCTCTCCACCCCAGTCTCCTCCATCCGCCCCCCATTCACCACCGTCCTCCACCATGCCGGAGCTGATACCCCGACACCGTCATCCATTACAAGAGATCGACCTCCCTCATCCACGGCTTTGGACTGGGATCCTTGCATCTCGTCCTCTCACTTCATCCCCATCGCCGTCCACCTTGTCGTCGCCACTCCTACGACCGTCTCGTCCACCGCACCCCGCCACCACCGTCTACCCTCCTAGATCTGCTTCCACGCCGCCAATAGCCATCGCTACCGCAGCACCATCAAATTCCCAGCATATGCATACACGGCACCGCACCAGAGGCGGTACTCTTTGGTATCTGCTCAACTTATTTATCACAGCAAGAAAATAGATCGCCACTGCTTTACTCTAATTTCTTGTGCATCACTTACTTGCTACTTGAAAGCAAACATTGGTTGTGAAGTTGCCTTTGTTCGGTTTGCACCTTCAGATCCGCCATGGCATGCTCAACACTATACTCGCAATGCTTATGGTTTGCCCCTTTTATATTCCACACTAGTTAAATGACAGTAGACTAAATTTCAAAATTGGGTCAGTCGATTTTCTAGAGCTCGTGGGAGTTCGCCGGTGCAAAGGAAGGGGCTCAGGTGGGGATGGTGGTTATGGGGGGTGGTGGTGGGGCCTCGCCGAACGAAGAAAACTCGACGCGGGTGGGGTGGGGGTGGAGGTGGGGGTGGCGGAGGAACACAGGCGATGGGGGCCGGTGGTTCGGCCGGCGGCCTATGCGGTGTTCTGTATGGGAAGAATCAGAGACGAGGAAGAAGAAGGGTTAGGAGACGTAGGATCTTCATCCAACCGCCTGAAATGGTCGACTGACCCAAATGACAAAAGTCATGCGACTTGCATGCAGACATGCCTTTATATTCAGTACCATCATCGTACCTGCTTAGCACTGCTCCTGAATCCATCAAGCTAAACAACGTGCCACTCATAATTCTAAACTTGTTGCTCAAATATAAATCTGATATGATGCTGATATTACTAAAACAGATAACGTTTAATTGGTCAGCTAATGTTCCTACTTTAATTTCGAAAAGCACGTGCACCACATATAGAGAGACAGCAGGGAGTTGCATTTTTAATGCGCTCTGGTTCATCATGTGTGGGCACTGCGCAATGAACATTTTATTATCCAAAATCTGCTTGCTCTTCTTTAGCATGTTCCTCTTCCATTCTTCTTTAATAAGTACTCTTTCTGTTCCTAAATACAAGTCATTGTATAGATTCCATCATGGACTACATATGGAGCAAAATGAGTGAATCTACACTCTAAAATGTATCTGTATACATATGTATGTGATCCATAGTGGAAATGTCTACAAAGACTTATATTTTGGAATAGAGGGGGTATGATAGTAGTACAGTATGTTCCTTGTAGTGAAGATGAGCAGGGACATTTGCAGTGTAGAGGTCTATACGGTCGGTTGTGATGGACACCTTGAACTCTTCAGGTCTCTTTGATTCATAGGATTTTGTAAACATAGGAATAGGATTTGTAGTGGCCTGCCCACTTGAATCCTATAAGAATAGCAAGGACATGCGGGGAGCTGTGTCGCCTTTGAGAGTTAGACTGATATTAATAGTACTGCACCTTCAGTTGAAGAGAGTTGGTATACAAAGCCTTCCTAGACATACCGGAAATACTAGCACATATATTCCAGCAAGTTCCACTTTGCTGATTTTACTCTCATGCTTACGGTTTTCCCATTATATCTACACTATGATCTGTGTAGCTGCTTTGTGTCGCACTAGCAGCAGTCAACTCTTGAAGCTAAACACACCAATCATAAGTCCAAAGCTTACTTCTTCAAATACGAATTTTGATATGATACTGATATTAGTTAACAGACACACATTTAATTGGTCAGGTAATGCTCCCACTCGATTTTCCAAATGCATGTGGCCACATATAGAGAGACAGCATGGAATTGCATTTCTTTGGGCGTTGTGATTCATCATGAGTGGGAAACCAACATTGTATGCAATGAAGCGGAACCTCAAGAATATGCTTCTTCTTCTGTTCTTTAACATGTTCCTCTTTTGTTATTCGGTATTTAGTACATAC
The DNA here is from genome assembly GCF_002162155.2 of Triticum dicoccoides. Taxonomy (NCBI): domain Eukaryota; kingdom Viridiplantae; phylum Streptophyta; class Magnoliopsida; order Poales; family Poaceae; genus Triticum; species Triticum dicoccoides. The sequence continues at coordinate 483,690,477 of NC_041383.1, read as the reverse complement.
AGTATGTTCCTTATCATGAAGGGGAGAAGGGACATCTGCAGTCAACAACTAATAGAGCTGGCCTGTACGTGATCGATAGGCTTTCAATTAGTAGCGGCAATACAACACCATATTTTCCAGCCAGTTCCACTTTCCCGATTTATATATCGTGGTTATGGTGTACCCCTTTTATGTACACTACGATCTGCCTAGTTGTTGTGTGCTCTTGTTATCATGGTTTGGTAATAAACTCTCTATATAGTATATTATGAACCTATCATCTGCCAACTATCCTTACTTCTGGAGCTTATTTTTGTGTACTTGTGCCAGATTATATTAATGCACGCACCATATTACAGCACACATGAGCTCTCTCATCAGAATCCAGTGATAGCACACAAGGGTTTACAGGGGCGCCCCTATATTAGAATATCCTCTGCATTACAAAGATAATCTCACTACTATTTATGTTTTCATGGTTCACAGATATTATACGTAATTACAGTGAATATCATAATACGCGCATCAGAAGAATATTGTGGAACACTGCAATGACTTACAAAATTGTCACCAAGGCATTGAGTGCCATTCTGGATGCAATGAAACTCCTACGCTCCCCACTTGTAGATTCTTGTTCAGAATATGATCCTAATGACTATTCTAACCTTGAGGAGTCAAAGGCAGATGACCTGTCCTGTTCACCCATCAAGGTGCATGTTCTAATTTGGCAAGGTTTTATTGATTGCGCGTATCTTGCATATGTTGTCTTGCATTTCTTCTACTTTGTTGCACCACCACCTGCTTAGTTTACTGATCATATATGTCGAGATGCCATGCCCATCCATTATCAATACATATTCCATTTGTCATCATACCATGTTTTTTCACTCAAATGTTGTTCTTGTGCATCAGACATCAAAAAGGAAGAGGGTGATTGCCGAACCTGAAGGAGCACCAGCAAAGTCCTTGAAAACATGGTGGGGCCAGAGAAATCAGACAGCACCCCACTTATATTGGTTGTACAACCAGTGACACAAAACGTAAGACCGACTCCAGCAGACTGTACCCATACTCACTGGCCACACCACTAGCCCCACCACACAGTACCTGCACTCCAGCAAAAGGTATGCCGATTTCAGTTGCCATAGCACCAGCCGTTGAAAGTGCAACTATCCCTGGGTGGTTTTGGTAATTCCTAACAACATATAGCTCATTGAGCTAATGCTATTTCAAGATAAATATTTCAGGAAAGCTCAATCATTGGCATGGCATGGATGAGAAAAGTGGATTCCTCAAAATGCTAAGGACAAAAGGATTGGCTCAAGCTCAAAGCACAAGACTCTATATTTTATATTTTAGTGATCCAAGATCACATTGAGTCTATAGGAAAAGCCAATACTATCAAGGAGGGATGATGTGTTGCTTAATGAGTTTCTTGCTCAAAATGCTTAGTGATATGCTCCAAAGCCCTCAACTACTTTCTCACATCCACATATGACCTAAACCAAAAGTCAAACTCGGCCCCACCGAAACCATCTATCCGGCGCCACCGAGTTCAAACTGCCACAAACCCTAGTCTTTTCGGTCTCACCGATAGGGATCTCGGTCTCACCGAGATGGGATTGCAATCTCTCTGTTTCCCTTCGTAACGTTTCGGTTAAACCGAGATGAGCGATCGGTCCCACCGAGATTGCAATGCAAACTCACTGTTTCCCCTTCGTAACATTTCTGTCTAACCGAGACGAGTGAATCGGTCCCACCGAGTTTGCCTGACCAACCCTCTGTGTGTCCATTACCAAAATCAGTCTCACCGAGTTTGTGTAATCGGTCCCACCGGGATTATGTTATGCCCTAACCCTAACCATATCGGTCCTACCGAGATGATATGTCGATCCCACCGAAAACCCTAACAGTCACATTATTTCCAGTATTGGTCTGATCGAGTTTCACGATTCAGTCCCACCGAGTTTGGTAAGTTGTGTGTAACGGTTAGATTTTGTGTGGAGGCTATATATACTCTTCCACCCACTCTTCATTAGTGAAGAGAGCCATCAGAACGTGCCTACACTTACAACATACATTTTCTGAGAGAGAACCACCTACACTTGTGTTGAGGTCAAGATCTTCCATTCCTACCACATAAATCTTGATCTCTAGCCTTCCCCAAGTTGCTTTCCACTCAAATCTTCTTTCCACCAAATCCAAATCCTGTCAGAGAGAGTTGAGTGTTGGGGAGACTATCATTTGAAGCACAAGAGCAAGGAGTTCATCATCAACACACCATTTGTTACTTCTTGGAGAGTGGTGTCTCCTAGATTGGCTAGGTGTCACTTGGGAGCCTCTGACAAGATTGTGGAGTTGAACCAAGGAGTTTGTAAGGGCAAGGAGATCGCCTACTTCGTGAAGATCTACCCCTAGTGAGGCAAGTCCTTCGTGGGCGACGGCCATGGTGGGATATACAAGGTTGCTTCTTCGTGGACCCTTCGTGGGTGGAGCCCTCCGTGGACTCGCACAACCGTTACCCTTCGTGGGTTGAAGTCTCCATCAACGTGGTTGTACGATAGCACCACCTATCGGAACCACGGCTAAAAAATATCCGTGTCAACATTGCATTTGCTCCCTCAAGCTCCTCCCTTTACCTTCATATGCAATTGTTTTACATTCCACTGCTATACTCTTAGAATTCCATGTGTAGGTTGATTGCTTGACTTGTGCTAAGTTGCTAAAATCTGCCAAGAACTAAAATTGGGAAAAGGCTAGATTTTTATTTGGTCAAGTAGTCTAATCACCCCCCCCCCCTCTTGACATACTTTCGATCCTACAAGTGGTATCAAAGCTTTGGTCTCCATTTGCTTTAATTTCCATAGATTTTGGTGGTCATAGCCTTGGTTTCACAACCTAGGAGAGTATGGCGTCTAGCGACGGAAATTACCACCATAGAAGTCCTTACTTTGATGGTACTAATTTTGCTAGTTGGAAGCATAAGATGAAAATGAATATTCTTGCACATAACCCCGCCGTTTGGGCTATTGTGTATTGGCTTGCAAGGTGAATTCTTTGATGGGAGGGAACCGAACCGTGAAGCTACCGCGGAAGAGTTGAAGATGCTGCAATACAACGCTCAAGCTTGTGATATCCTCTTTAACGGATTGTGCCCCGAAGAATTCAACAAAATCATCCGTCTTGAGAATGCAAAGGAAATTTGGGATACTTTGATTGACATGCGCGAAGGTACCAACTCCATCAAGGAATCCAAATTGGATGTGCTTCAAAGTCAACTTGACAAGTTCAAAATGAAGGATGGTGAAGTTGTCGCTGAAATGTACTCTAGGCTTGCTCTCATCACAAATGAGATTGCCGGCTTAGGAAGTGAAGAGATGACCGACAAATTCATCATCAAGAAGATCCTAAGAGCCTTGGATGGAAAATATGATACCGTGTGCACATTGATCCAAATGATGCCCAATTACAAAGATCTCAAGCCAACGAAAGTCATTGGAAGAATTGTTCCTCATGAGATGTCACTCAAGGATAAGGAGGAGCTCCACAACAAGTCAAGTGGTGCTTACAAAGCCTCATGTGAAGCTCCCACATCATCAAGTGAGAAATAAACCTTCAATGAAGAATTGAGCCTAATGGTGAAGAACTTCAACAAGTTCTACAAGAGTAGAAGCAAGGAAAGAAGCTCCAAGTCAAGGTCCTACAATGAAAAAAGATCTTCTAGTCGTGAGCGTAATTGCTACAATTGTGGAAGACCCGGACACTATTCCAATGAGTGTACGGCTCCCTACAAAAGAAGAGAATACTCTCCAAAAAGAAGGAGTAGAAGAGAAGAATCACCATCAAGACAAAGAAGGAGTAGAGATGATCGTTATGAACGAAGGACATCTCGGAGAAGCAAGGATTCAGAAAGGAAGGACAAGTCATCAAGGAGCTGCACAAAACAAAGACATCAAGCTCATGTTGGTGAATGGGTATCCGGCTCCGACTCCGACAATCACTCCGAGAGAAGCTATCACTTCGACTCCGAATATACTCATGATGAAGGTGTTGCCGGTCTAGCACTTGTGTCAACCAACTCCTATGACATATTTGACTCACCAAATGAAGGGATTGGAAGATGCTTCATGGCTAATGGCCCAAAGGTAACACACCCCATGTATGTTGATTTCAATAGTGATGAAGATGACTTGTTAGGTGATGATGATTTACTTGTTGACAACTCTAGTGATGAATACTATGATGAAACGTCAAATAATCATGCAAGTCAAGATAAAACGAATGACAATGATAAGGAGAAGATTGAGCACCTAACTAAAGAACTAAACACTCTTAAGTTGGCTCCTGAAACTATCTTAGAAGATCATCGAGAACTTTTAAAGACTCATCAGAGTTACGCTTTGAAAAGCTCAACCTTGAGCAAGAGCATGAGTTTTTAAAGGCAATCAATGATGATCTTCGCAAGAAAAGTTCTTCTTACATTGCCAAGCGTTTACTCTTATCTAATTACATGCCACAATTCAAGTCTAGTAACAAGAACAAGAAAGATTATTCTTCTAGTAGTAACAATAATCATGCTAAATCCAATGTTGTTGCTTCTAGTAGTTCTCTTGATTCCAATAATGATTCTCTTAGCCAAGTTACACTTGAGCAAGAAAATAGCTTATTGAAGGGAACTATAGAGAAAGGTGTTTACAAGAGTCTTGCCGGAAGTAAGCAATTCGAGGAAATTGTACGCAAGCAAGGAAGGCACCGGAAGAATCAAGGTGTTGGTTTTGAACGAAAGTTCAACGCCAATGGAGTTGAGTGAGAAGAGGGTCAATACCCTAAGACGATGTTTGTTCCTCAACAAGAGAAGTATGATCCTACTTCTTTCAAAGGGACACAAGCTCAAGATGATCTTCCACCACAAGAAAAAAGGCAAGGACAAGCTTCAAGAGGAGATTGATGCATTTGAAGAAGCTCCTAAGGCCATGGTCAAGTGGGTTCCCAAGACTACGACAAGTTCTACTTCAAAAAGTACAACTACAACTCTGAGGATTCCCATCAAGATGATGTGGATCCCAAAGAAGAAGAACTAGAGAGTTCTTGAGGGTGACTCCGCCAACGTACTTCACTCTTATCATTTTGGCAAGAACAAGTGCAATCAACTTCCACATCTTGCACTAGTTCAGGGAGTCACAAACCCTCTTGTTGGTAAGACAAGGGACAAGGTAACCTAATTCTTTCATGGACATCATCTTGTGTATGCATCACTCTATGTCTATGGATATCCTTGTTTGTTCCTTGTGGAACTAACCCGTGTAGGTATTGAAAGTGCAACTCACTCCAATGGTTTGCTCCAAAAGATCTACATCAACATTGAGCATCCACATCTTCAACACCTACATGAAGTCATCATCAACAAAACCCAAGGTTAGTTCATCCCTCTTAGGGGGGATCTCACATATAGGGGGAGCTTTACTCTAAGAATTGAGTTAAAGCAACTCTAATGGTGTGAACACAACAATGTTTTATGTAAAAGTGGTAACCCCACTTGTGCTTAAACGATGAGTATGACCTATGATCAAATGTTCTCATTTGACTCCTAAGTCAATATACTCATATATAGATGACCTAGTCATCGCCAATTGCTTGATAGATGCTAGAATTGGTTGTGCATGCTTTGCCACATATTTCATTTGCCATTTTATTGTGTGAGCATGTTGGTTGCATATTTTACTCATTCGAGGACATCCACTTGTTGTTTTGATTGTTTGGTTTCTTTTCTTTTACCAAGTGGATGGACAAAATGCCTAAGAACCTTCTCTAGCTATCTATGCTTTTCTTGTCTCAAACTCTATTAATGCTACATCACAAAGTTTTATCAAGTCAGATTCGAACCACTCTGTGTGAGGAGCACTCGGAGTCCCTGATTCGTCATAGACTTAAAACTTCCAAAACCTCTTTGTGCATTTCGGTCCGACCGATTCACCATTTTCGGTCACACCGAGATCACTAAGTTGATCTAGGTTTTCGACCTCGGTGCAACCGATTAGAACTTTTTGGTCACATCGAGTTGCAGTAACTGCTTGCAATTTTGCATCTTGGTGCCACCGAGTTGTTCCACTCGGTCACACCGACAGGGTCAGGCTATATATACCCCCGGGCCAAATTTTGGAAATTTTTCTAAAAAAACTTTGCCCGCGCATAGCCTGCTCTGCCTACTCAGGTCTCCGGATCGTCCTCCTCATCGCCAACGACCTCCCGCCGCTGGTATCTGCCGCCGTCAACAGGATTCTGCTCCGCTGTTGCCGCCGTAGCAAGTCCACCGCCAAACTAGGGTATGGATTTGAAACTTTGTGCTATCCTTAACTCCGATTCCTAGCACATTGCATTGCCATGAATCTTGCCACGTTTGAAATCACTCTATCCAGCGAAAGAACTCCGTAGATTAGATTTGGATTGAAAATTTAGGGTTAGGTTTCCGCCGAATTCATCTCGGACCGACCAAGTTGTAGAAATTGGTCTCACCGATTTGGCTTAGGCCATTGCACATGTGATTCTCGGTCTGACCAAGAATTGCAAATCGGTGTGACCGAGATCTATTCTTTGTGAAACCCTAGCAGTCTCGGTGCCACCGAACTATGACTCGGTCTGATCGAGTTCACTAGTTTAGGTTCCAAAAGCTGCTTCGGTATCACCCATCTTACAAATTGGTGGCTCCGAAATTCTTTCTGTGGAAAACTAAAACTAAGTTTTTGATTCAATTATTTTGCAAAAACCTCTGTGCTTTGTGCTGCTCATCCACTCTACCTCATCTACATCTATTCACGGGATCTGCTGTAAGAGTTTGCAAGATGTTTGATCAAAGTGACAGTCTGATTAAGACAGAGAAGCAAGTTCAGATGAGTGAGGGCACTGGTCCCTCAAGCAGTTATGATGATGGCAGCAGGAGCACACCTAGCAATTTGCCCAAGGTAGCAACCAGGGCAAGGAAGAAGAAAACCTCAGATTCTGAAGATGAGGATTATATTGCTATTGAGGATGAGGCCACTTCTAAGAAGAAGGTGCTGAAAAAGGAGTATGGCACAGCTGCAACCACTAAGCGAGGAATGAAAACAAAGGCACATGCCAAAAGAGTTCCTATGTCAAAGGCCAGAGCATCCACTCAAGAGACTTTGGGATCTGAACCCAAAAAGGCAGTTGTAGAAGGAAAGAAGGAAAGAAAGAGAGGGAGATGGTGCAAGAAAGTTGACCCAATGGCAGAATTTGAGAAGCACTCTTGTGATGAAGAAGAAGAGGAAGAGGATGGTGCACCAGCTCCTAAAGCTCAGAAGCTAATGGGAGATGCAATCGAGTCAGGGGCTGCTCCATCTAAACCCAAAGCTGCTCCCAAGGCTGCTGCACCAGCACCAAAGCCTAAACCCAAGAGGAACACCAGAAATATTCCTGCATCTGAGAAGAACAAGGTCCCAGTGCCTGAAGCTCTTGAGGAAGAAGATGATTCTCTTGTGTTGAGAAAGTTGAAGCCCAAGATTCCTGATCACAGTGATGCTCATCCAGTTGTTGAAGACATGCATATCAGAAAGGATGCTGGACTGAGATTGTGGAGACAGTCATATCCTTATGATGTGAGGAGAAGCACAACAGTTGACTACAGATTCCACACAAAGGAGCAACAGGATTTCTATGAAACCATTTTGCTTGACAAGAAGACCATTGTGTGTGACATGAGATGGATCAACTGGGAATACATCAAGAAGAATGAAGCTCACTATCCAGGAGTGTATGACAGCTTCAAGTCTTGTGGAGTAGATGACTTTGTTGCCCAGAAGCTCACCAAGTGGAATGATGAGCTCATCATGCAGTTTTACTCCAAAGCTCATTTCTACCCAGATGGGAGGATTGTATGGATGTCTGAGGGTACTAGGTACCAATCCACAGTTGAGGAATGGGCTGAGCTGATCAATGCCCCTAAGGAATCTGAAGATGACTTGGATGTATATGCAGAGAAGAAGAAAGACCACAACTCTATGGCTCACATGTACAGAGAGATCCCAAAAAAAGCTTTGGAAACTCACAATCTTGGATCTGTACACTTCTTGTTGTCAGGACTACCTACAATCAATTGGATTCTTAGGCATATATTGCTTTCCAAGTCAGGAGATCACAAGATGATCAGAGGAGTCTTAGGATCAACTTGCTGCACTTGTTTGATATACCTCAGAAATTCAAAGTCATGAGCCTGATTATGGAAACAATCAAGAGAACTGCAGCTAATCATAAGAGGAGTTGTGGGTATGCTCCACACATTCAGGAGCTCATCAACTCAAAGATGGGCACAGGCACATATCTTTTGGACAAGGAGCATCTACCCCTATATCCTGAATTTGAAGACAACATTGTTGAGATGAATGAGGAAGAACCATCATCTGTGCAAGCACATGAAAAGAGAGAGAAAGCAAGGGTAGAGAAAGCTGTAAAGATGCCAACTATAGAAGAGGCATCTCAAGTGTTTCTGAAAAGCAAACAAGACCAGCTTGGCTACTTGATTGCCTCCACCTTGAGGATTGAGAAGGGCTTGGCCACCCTGACTCAAAACCAAGAGAGCTTGGAGAGAATCATAGAGCAGAAGTTTTATGCACTTAATGTGAAGGTCATAGAAATCCAAACTGCAGTTGAGCAACTTCAGGAGGAAGTGGAGGAGAAGAAGGGCAAGTCTACCACAGATGCATTTGCTAGAGTGCCTATAGGACAGATATCTGCTGTTGTGCCTGTTCCAGACACCAGAGCTACATCATCTGCACCAGCTGCCACAGCCTCAGTGCCTCCTGCTCCAGCACCCACTCCACCAACTCCAGCTACATCAAATGATGCTTTCGTCCTTGGAGTCATCTCTACACCACCACATGAAGACCAAGCCTGAGAGTCGATTGGTACTATGCATTTTTGAACTTTTTGGTAACTTGTTGCCAAAGGGGGAGAAGAATGTATAGATAATAGGCTTCGAGAGAGAGTGTTGCTTTTTATCTCTCTTTCTTTGGGTGGTTGAATTTCTTTATGTGTGTTTTTCTTGATACATTATGCCTTTTGTGAGATACTTGGATGACCGTGTGTTTGATCATATGCTACCTTAATGCTTGTTGGATGACCTTATCTTTTATATCCTTATATGATCATTCACTTTGCTTGGTGATGAGTGCATGTGTTTAATTATTATCATTTTGAGCGCTCCACCAAGATGTATGTGACATGGAAGAGTGACCCATGGTCCTAACTCATTGTGCATTTGCAGTCCAAAGCAAAATTTTAAAATAGTGCACAACTTTAGGGGGTGCTCTTACTTATCACATACTTCTCAAAGCGACGATGTTTTTCAATCTTATTATCATTTGTCAAAGCTTTGATCTATATGTTGTCATCAATTACCAAAAAGGGGGAGATTGAAAGTGCAACTATCCCTGGGTGGTTTTGGTAATTCCTAACAACATATAGCTCATTGAGCTAATGCTATTTCAAGATAAATATTGCAGGAAAGCTCAATGATTGGCATGGCATGGATGAGAAAAGTGGATCCCTCAAAATGCTTAGGACAAAAGGATTGGCTCAAGATCAAAGCACAAGACTCTACATTTTATATTTTAGTGATACAAGATCACATTGAGTCTATAGGAAAAGCCAATACTATCAAGGAGGGATGAGGTGTTGCTTAATGAGGTTCTTGCTCAAAATGCTTAGTGATATGCTCCAAAGCCCTCAACTACTTTCTCACATCCACATATGACCTAAACCAAAAGTCAAACTTGGCCCCACCGAAACCATCTATCCGGTACCACCAAGTTCAGATGTCATAGCCACTGCCACAAACCCTAGTCTTTTCGGTCTCACCGATACGGATCTCGGTCTCACCGAGATGGGATTGCAATCTCTCTGTTTCTCTTCGTAACATTTTGGTCAAATCGAGATGAGCGATCGGTCCCACCGAGATTGCAATGCCAACTCACTGTTTCCCCTTCGTAACATTTCAGTCTAACCGAGATGAGCGAATCGGTCCCACCGAGTTAGCCTGACCAACCCTCTGTGTGTCCATTACCAAAATCAGTTTCACCGAGTTTGTGTAGTCGGTCCCACCAAGATTACGTTATGCCCTAACCCTAACCATATCGGTCCCACCAAGATGACATGTTGGTACCACCGAAAATCCTAACGGTCACATTATTTCCAGAATCGGTCCGACCGAGTTTCACGATTCGGTCCCACCGAGTTTGGTAAGTTGTGTGTAACGGCTAGATTTTGTGTGGAGGCTATATATACCCCTCCACCCACTCTTAATTCGTGGAGAGAGCCATCAGAACGTGCCTACACTTCCAGCATACATTTTCTGAGAGAGAACCACCTACACTTGTGTTGAGGTCAAGATCTTCCATTCCTACCACATAAATCTTGATCTCTAGCCTTCCCCAAGTTGCTTTCCACTCAAATCTTCTTTCCACCAAATCCAAATCCTGTCAGAGAGAGTTGAGTGTTGGGGAGACTATCATTTGAAGCACAAGAGCAAGGAGTTCATCATCAACACACCATTTGTTACTTCTTAGAGAGTGGTGTCTCCTAGATTGGCTAGGTGTCACTTGGGAGCCTCTGAAAAGATTGTGGAGTTGAACCAAGGAGTTTGTATGGGCAAGGAGATCACCTAATTCGTGAAGATCTACCCCTAATGAGGCAAGTCCTTCATGGGCGACAGCCATGGTGGGATAGACAAGGTTGCTTCTTCGTGGACCCTTCGTGGGTGGAGCCCTCCGTGGACCCGCGCAACTGTTACCCTTCGTGGGTTGAAGTCTCCATCAACGTGGATGTACGATAGCACCGCCTATCGGAACCACGGCTAAAAAATCTCCGTGTCAACATTGCATTTGCTCCCTCAAACTCCTCCCTTTACCTTCATATGCAATTGTTTTACATTCCGCTCCTATACTCTTAGAATTGCATGTGTAGGTTGAATGCTTGACTTGTGCTAAGTTGCTAAAATCTGCCAAGAACTAAAATTGGGAAAAGGCTAGATTTTTATTTGGTCAAGTAGTCTAATCACCCCCCC